>NC_142019.1:8996988-9296988 GCF_049901735.1 Notechis scutatus | reverse complement strand
CACATTGCTCTCTTCTCTGTTCCTCCCTGTGTGCCTAGGATGAAGAGGGGGTGGGTCTGAGTCTTCCTCCGAATTCGCTCTCCCTTGCTCTACCTCTTCCCTGGTCTGCACAGCCAGACTGTGCCCTTCCCCAGTTTCTTCCACAGCCAATGGAGCCACACTCCCACTTCCTGTCAGCTGCTCCCCCTCCCCCTCTGAATCAGATTCCAACAGGGGCATGACACAGGTCTTGGGTGACCTATGAAGCTCCTAGTTGAACATGCCTCCACAGTCCCTGTTCATCACTTGATTGATTCCAGAAGAGAAGGCTTGACTTTGGAGGAAAACATGACATAGGCATTGAACAACTGAGAAAAAAGCCAATTATGGTTGCCTAAAAATAATTGTACCCAGACAACACAGTTTGATTGAAATGGAATTTTTTTTATATTTTATATTAATAACACAAATAAAACTTTAAAGAGAGAGAGAGTTGGGATGGGTGGGGACACACATAGACACATAGACACAGACAGACAGACACAGACACACACAAATATGTGTATATACACACATAAGTATATATATCCTAATGAAGCATCCTTCCATCCTTAATTGTTACCAAGGTAATGACCCCAAGCCAGCCATCTTTAATTAACTTTGAACAGATCTCCCGAAATGAGATTCTCAGCAAATTGCTTGCCATACCTCTCAGACACGAAGCAACATCTGCAGATCCCACCCAGCCTGTCCTTATCTGTTGGCAAAATAGTCATCTCAGTGTCCTGAACATGGAGTGGTGCTCATTTTAGGCCAACCCTGATCTTTCCTTGGTTCCCATTCCTTCTACGCTCATTGCTGTTTCTCCCCTAACAACAGAGGGCATCTTGTGCACAGAATATCCCTTTCTCCCAGGAAGAAAATCAGCTCTTGACAGGGCCACCAGTGTGAGGAAGTTGGCAGTAGTAACAATGGGTCAGAAAGTGTTTCATTTTATGAACTCCAGAAGGAAACACTCATCTGGGCATGCTAATTTTGTTCCTGCTAAGCTCACAATGGAGAAATATCCACACATTTCCACCCAGATTTCAGCGACTGCCAGAAAGCTATTTTGCAGAGTCCTTCAGAGGAAAGGCAGGCCTCGTTGTTGCTTAGCAACTGCCAGGCTCGAGTACATCCAGGTCATTCCAAAGGGCTTGATGACTATATTGTAATGATTGCTGGGGCAACCTCTTTATCATGTTGTCCCCTGCTTCTTGGCCAAATGGCTGCCATTTGTTAGGGAGCCACAAACAAGGCAGGCTTTTGACACCTAGTTCTGCTGCATTGAGAGGAAAGGATTGTGGAGAAAGAACATGGACTCAGAGGAGGACATGGAAACCAGGAACTCATCCCAGGAGGAAACATTTCTCTTGGATCTCCCTAGCAGCTCCCATACTGTTGAATGAAAGAGACTTTGCTTTGGAATTCCTTTCAAAGAGAAGAAGGTGTGGTTGAAATATCTGCGGGATGAGTGTGTGGTAGCTCCTTCTCCTATATTTTATGTCAAAGCCCTTTCCTCTATTGTGCAGCTTCACAGGTTTCCTATCCTTCTAATAAAGCTTGAAGGCAGAATGCTGGAGAAACCCCTATACTTTGTCTTCCCAGTAGAGAAGGCTTCAGAGGAGGAAAGAGATGAAAGCCCAGCAAACTTGGAAGGACTCCAAAAATAAGACTCCATTCATAGGGAAAGAACATTTTTGATACTCCAAAGCAGATTTCAGCATCCTTTTGGTCAAGGTCGTTTGGTGGACTTGGGACTCCTAAGCTAACTAACCGGTACATTTGATTGTCTTTTGGAACAAAAGTGAAAAGATGGAGCAAAATCCTTCCTGAATGGAAAGAGATGGGTCAGATGCCCAATGCTACTTGACTATAAGAAATGGCATTTGGGTGAAATATTATTTTGGGGTGTCGTTTGTACCTACACCAGAGGAAATGGAGCACCAGCAATGAATGCGGTAGTAGAAAGCTTGGTCATATATTTTAGGCAGAAACTAATGGCTTATAGTTAAGAGTTACTAAACAGCCTAACCTCTTAAGGATGACATTTGCCATCATGCAATTGAAGATCTTATTGGTGACCTACAGAAGATGTATGATTTGACAAGCATGCTATTTATCTCCTGTACATGGCACAGAGGGGGCACTTGTCCAGAGTTGAATATTCTGGGCTCTGTAGGGCTGCATTCCCACTGCATGATCATTCCAAAAGCTGATGTGCAATTTTTAATTTTTTAGGTTGTGGTCATTCAATGCACTTAACTTGAAACTCAAATGCTCCATCGCCAATGTCTACATCTTACAGTGAACAACCAAACATCTTGGGTTCATTCAACTTGCTAAGCCAGAAAAAAAAAGCTAACCAATGTTTATGCTATTTGCTACTAGGTTGTGTAAGTAACCTGGTCAAGCAAGTTGTGTGAACACAGCCTTAATGGGATAGAAGGGGTAAACAGTTGTATACTTCATTGGGGAGAGAGACTGTTTACTTTTAATTAAATGTAGATGTCAAATCCAGTGAAACCAAAGTTAGGTTTTGTCCTGCCACTACTTGTTATATTTTGGAGCATGCTATTTCCAACTCATAATAAATAGCTCAGCTCTTGGATCAGAAAAAAAAACTTGTGTCCCGTCCCCCCCAATCTAGCCCAAAAAGTTTGGGGTCCACCTGCTGTTTATGCCCCTCCCTTCGCAAAACCGCTGAGATCTTTTATGAACTGACTTGATGGCAGAAGGAGGAGAGGCCAAGAACGCGGGTGGAAGGCTGGTCAGTTTGTTCATCCTACAATGGAGTCCTTGACCAAGCACTATTTACTCCCCTTGTCCCCCTCTCCCTTAGGAAATATGACCTTACTGGGTTTGCTTTCATTGTGGGCACTTCATAAAGATGCTGTGAGTTGGGAAGATAAAGAGGAAGGGGGGAGGGCAATTGAAAGCCAATTACGAAGCAGTAAACTGCTCCAGCCCTTACTGTTCATTAAGCAAGCACAAAGCAACTTTAGTTTAGAGGTTGGAAGGGTGGTGGCGTATTTTTCCCCCCTCCAAAGTAGATGGGGCTGGAGAGAAACATTTAAAAGATGTCCTTGGCTTGGAAAGCCTGGACCATTAAAGGGGGATGCAGAAGTAATGAAAACAACTGCTTCTATCAAGTCTAACACTGCTGCCTCTCGATTTATTGATATATTTTCATTTCAGAGATATGATCTTTTGCATATTTACCTTCTTGGAAAAAAAACAAAACAAAACAGCTCCAGGCCAGACTGTTTCCTTTTCTCTTTTCCCATGAACTACTGAAGAGAAGCAAGAGAAGTTTCTGTATCTTCATTCCAAAAGAACAGAGCAGCATTTAGAACTTCCAAAGGCTATGCAAAGTGTTAATTAAATGTAATGTGCATCTCTCTCTCTTTCTCCCTCCCTCCCTCCCTCCCTCGCCCCCCCTCTTTTAATAGGGGTTGGTCAGAAAGAAATAGACTCAGCTTTGAAAAAAGAACAGTATAGCTTATCCAGGGAAAAAAGACTTGGGAAAACATAGTATAATTTCATAAACAACTTTTGCAACTACACTGAGAATCTTTTCTGTGTTTTTCACCCCTACCAATTCTTCTTAGTTTAATGCAAAAGAGTAGCTTGCTTTCAAAATGTGTTCAAACGTATTTCTGTATGAAATTCTCTTGAGTGAAATGAAGACAAGTTCTTGGTTAGCATTGTCTCTGGCTCCCATAACTTTCCAGCTTTATACACCTTTCTTCAGTCCCCAATTTTGAGGAGGAATTTTCACTTATGGATTTGCTTTGATAATTTGGGAAAAATCATGCTTTTGGGGAGCATGTTGGAGAGGTTCTCCTTTCTCTGCAAACAACCTTTGAACAAACTCTACAGCCCTACAAACTCTGTCCACAAATTTAGCAGAAGATTTCAAAAAGTCATTGTGGTCACTACTGATATTGCCCACTAAGGCCAACTGAGTTTCTATGTAAGAATTGTCCCAAAGATGCTTTTTCAAAAGGCAGCTGGACTTCCTTTGTTTTTTCTTGGAGATGTTTTGCTTCTCATCCAAGAAACTTCTTCAATTCTGACTGGATGGTGGAGAATGGAAAGATTTATATTTCTTGCACTCATCTGGTTGCTAGCATTCCCTCTGACTGCATCCAGTCAGAACTGAAAAAGCTTCTTGGATGAGAACTCGAACATCTTCAAGCAAAAACAAAGAAAGTCCAGTTGCCTTTTGAAAAAAGCACCTATTGAGAATCTCCATAGACACCAAACAGAATTAAAACTAATCAATGCCCTGTGGCTGAATTCTACTCAGGATGCAGAAATATTACCTTTTGTTTTTTTAAAATTCCCCATTATTCCTTTTTTATTTTTCCACTAATGGATCACTGAAAGCATCACTGATGTAGTGACATTACTGGAGAAGATGGATGAAAGCTGAAAGCTGGATATTTGTGCATGTTGGTTTGTTAATTTCTTCCGAATAGATGAGTTAAGCCAACCAGAGGAACTATGACTTTATTTTGGAACTTGCTCTCTGTGTGCGTGCCTGGTATTGATTTAAGTCTGAATTTGATCATCTTACATCCTGGAAAAGAATCATTTCTCCTATGTTGGCGTAGTTCTTCATTTTACCATAATATAAACCCCTACATATTTTTCCTCTCTTTAAAGCAATTGCATATAGAAGTGACATTAGCTTTGCTAGAGAGTTTCAAATAAACCAAACAAATCAAGCAGAGAATGTCACTTTAAGTATGTATCAGTTGATCATCACAATCTTGTGTTACATTCTCTATGGTCTGTGCCTTACGATATAATCAAATCCATACATTTCCAGATTACAGATCTCCAGGAATTTGAGAATGTGCAAAACACAATTATTCATGCACATCACCACAGGAAAGGATGGCCAAAGATTCCACCCCCCATAATAAACAGAGTTTTCTAAAAATAGAATAGGAAAGATATATTGAACACCCACAATGTAGCAATAAATTCTTTCAACATCAGTCAAAATGTTATTGTCACTGATTTTTTAAAATGAAAACGAAGGGAGGGGAAGCAAGACAAGGAGAACATAAAATAAACAATCTCAACAAGATAGTAGTATCTTTAAATGCTCCAGTAGGCAATATTTTGAATGGTTGCTTTAAACATCTAATTTACCTTTCACAAAACCAAAGAAAACTCCAATAATAATGGATATATCTCCAATATATGTATATATTATAATAAATGGTTTCTGCCATTTCAATCAGAAAGGGCCATCAAACAACTGTCAAACCAGACGGCAATGTTAAGATGCAGGAAAATGTATCACTGGGGGAAAAATAACATAGGGGTTTGCAGCGTTTGATGCATTTCAAGGCTAACATTGATCAAAGGTGCAATTATATCTTCGAGTGATGACTTAGTTTTTTTTCCAGATGATGATTTTGATGATCAACTACAGAAGACAAAACAGCCACCTATATTAATAGTGGTGTAAACACAGTTAATAGAGAGGCAGTCTGATTCAGGTAAGGCAACAGGCTAGAACCCAGGAGTCTGTGACTTTTAGTTGCACTTTAGAAATGAAACAGCTGGTTGATTTTGGGCCAGTCCTTCTTTCTGAGCCTTAGGAACTTCTGAAAAATGTCATCAAGAAAATTGCAAGGAGTTTTCCAGACAGTCACCAGAAGTCAAAATTGACTTGAAATTGGGTATGTGCGCACACTTACACACACACACACACACACACACACACATATATATATATATACACACACACACACACTGAATGCAGAAGAGGAAGATGCCTTGGGACTTCCATGCACAAGGGGCACCACCTGGTTTGTGCTGCAGTCCCACATCTTAAACAAATTCGAATGTGTGGTGATGGGTTACCATATCTAAGGCCATTATTTACGTCCCTAAGCCAGCAGTCACTACTGGCAATAGCAGGCATGGGGAGCAGAGTCCTTGAAGTGACTCTCGAATGTTTAACTTCTGAAATTTTTCCAGATCGAATTGGAAAATTCGCTTCTCTCATCTAGAATTTTAACTTGCCACAATGCCTCTTACAGACGAAACAAGCTGCCCATTGCAGTTTCAAATCTGCACATCTTTTAATTCTCCTTTTTCTGGCCATAAATTTAATGCTCTATTTTCTGGCCATAAATTCTGTTCATCTCATTTCTGCACGGGCTGAGACTTTGCTGTAGTTCACTGTGAGATTTCTAGGTATTGCACTGCATACTGAGGGGCATGTGCCTCTGTGTACATTTTTTTGTCCTCAAGCATCCATAATATAACCATTGTATGTCATTTTCATGAACGTAGACCTGCTTGGGTCAACCCAAAGTAATGCTCAGGTTCAATCTGATTGGTGAACTGCATTGCAAGATTTGGAGAAGGGAATAATTCCATTTCGCTCATTACTGGTTGGAAACAGCAGTCACAATTTTAAGATGGATGGTGCAATTGCCTCTTTTAACCCTGTGAAATTGTTCTTGTGGAGCAAGTGAAAGCAATTGTTTTTGCTTTCTTTAGATGGCTCTTTTATTTTCTGGAACCTCCTTCTCTCTCTTTTGCCAGATTTCTCTGTTTTTATATATATATAACTCAGCTGTACAGTTCACAGGTGGATTTTCCCTCCTTAAGTGAATGCACATAGTCAGGGGAATGGGTGATTTATTTGGGGATGAATGTGAATTTTAATTGCACAGAAATAATAAACCTATTCAAAACACCAAAATCAATAAATGAAACCAAAGCACGAACTGATTCTATAATATACTGATTCTATAATATACAATGGTCAGGTAATTGCTGATTATACAATGTCAACCAAGCCAATACTTAGTAGCCAAGGGAGGTAAGTAAACCTGTCCTTTCTCAACTCAAGATTGTCAAATTAAAATTTCATGTAATGCACGTGTGGCACTCTGAAGCAGCGAAGTTTGAAATATGAGGTGATTGTGGTATCCTAGGAATAAGGAAGCTCTAGAAACGAAGTATTTATTCAATGCCATGGAGAAAAAATAATAATTCCACAAACAACAAAACACAACCAAATATTTATAAAATATTAAAAGGGAAAATATATAGCTAGTGCTTTATGACATGGAAAATAATCTATCAAATTTTATTGATAGCCAAAGTTTCCTTACAGGCATCATGACCAAACAATATTTTCCAAGCTTCCCCCCACCCACCCACAATTAGACTGTTGTAGATTTATCTGCTATTGGAACATTTTGAAAGAATTATCATATAGCCAGGGCTATGTATAGAAGACAGATTAGAAAAAACCAGCAGATTCTATTATTTGGTATGAAAATGTACTGGGTTTTTTTCCTTCCTTCCTTCCTTCCTTCCTTCCTTCCTTCCTTCCTTCCTTCCTTCCTTCCTTCCTTCCTTCCTTCCTTCCTTCCTTCCTTCCTTTCTTCCTCCCTCCCTCCCTCCCTCCCTCCCTCCCTCCTTCCTTCCTTCCTTCCTTCCTTCCTTCCTTCCTTCCTTCCTTCCTTCCTTCCTTCCTTCCTTCCTTCCTTCCTTCCTTCCCTTCCTATTTCTATTCATCATACTTGTCAAAATACACATAGAGGTTTACTAAATCTCAAAAGTGAAGGAATCCACTCTCCAGCAATGCAGGAATTTAATTTTATGGGCAGTTGGTGCACCCATTTCCTCTAATTATCCATAACAGTTTGGAATGCTACAAAATGAGTTTTAGTAGACACCAGGCAGTGACAATTTAAAACAAGAACCATCATAAAAGCCAATATATTTGCGCAACATTTCAAAACAAATTAAGCTGTTTTATCTTTAACAAATTAAATGTTTTACCTTTTTTTTTAACCAGTTTTGTAATCTTCACAGTGGTCTTTAAGGCTAAGCAATCTTATTTTCCTTTTGTTGTGGGATAACTGAAGGAGTGAAGGGTGAGTGGGAGTGACTCTTCAAAAAATTCTTTCAGAATTCATAACAGAAGCAATAACTGAGTTGCCACCTCCTGGATATATCACTGAGTCATCAAATTTAATCAGTCCATTTCAGGGAAAATGAACTGAATGGAACAGTTGAATTTATTTTTGATGTCACTTTTTCCAAAAAAGCCCAAACAAACGGCCTCACAGTTCCCAGTGTACAAAAGGGGTGGGAGTTGCTGTTATCCTTCAGCTATAGATGTATTCCAGCAATGGTTGGAAAGAGAGAAAGCATAACTTTCAAAGGTAGAAGAGCAGGACTCACCCAAGACAGTTGGGAGTCTAAGATACAGCAATAAATATTGACTTCTCAAATCAAGTTCTAAAGTTCTCCAGCACAGGACTTGAGACAAGACATTCTGTAAGTGTGTTGCTCTCTGACTTTTGTCTTCCTCTGGAAGGAACACCCAAATTGATACTGCTCGTTCTTTGTATCTCAAATTAATTACTCGAGGCAGTGACTGATGGAAGGACTAACCATGGATAGCAGCACAGGCATCTGCTTTGCAGAAGGTGTGCAATCCTACTTTATGATACTATTTTAGGACTTTCAAGCATACCTATATATCAGAATTAGAGGACTATGGAAACATGAACCATAATCGGTTTATCTAATTCAGCAATGAAGCACTTATGACCCTCCAAATCTGGCTGAATGATAACTCCTGACAATTGCTCAACATTGACCATGCTGGCTGAGAGATGCTGGGAGTTATCATTCAATAATACCAGAAGAATCTCTGCTTCTCCACCTCTTGATGGCAGTTCCCCAGGCTTATAAACCATCGATTTCCTTCTCCCCCCACCCCAATCCTGGAGAAGCTGAGAACAGAGCTGGAGCCCTTCTGCATGAAAAGCAGATGCTCTCTGACTTGGTTATGGCTGTTTCCCAACCAGACCTTTTGAAACTGGATGCTTTGTCCCAGCCTTAGCATAAGAATGGTGTCTGAATCTGTGTAATCTGTCACATACACTGTAACGGCCAAACAGGTCCAGGCAAGCATGCCTCTTGGTTTGTCTTTGTATTAATTTCTTTTTTCAAGTAATGTTCTGCTGCACTACCATCTAGCGGTGAACATTCAGTCTTGCTAAGGATCTTGTCTCTAAAAGCCAGCATAGAAGCTGACAGCCAGAGAGATCAATCAGAATAGAGCTGGAAGGGACCTTGGAGGTCTTCTAGTCCAACCTCCTGCTCAAGCAGAAGACCCTATACCATATCAGGCAAGTGGTTGGCCAGTCTCTTCTTAAAAACTTCCAGTGATGGAGCACCCACAACTTCTTGTGGCAAGCCATTCCACTGGTTAATTGTCCTCACTGTTAGGAAGTTTCTCCTTAATTCCAGGTTGCTTCTCTCCTTGATTAGCTTCCATCCATCGTTTCTTGTCCTGCCCTCTGGGGCTTTGGAAAACCATCTTCTTTGTGGCAGCCCCTCAAATACTGGAATACTGCTATCATGTCACCCCTTGTCCTTCTTTTCTCTAGACTATCCAAACCCAAATCCTGCAACCATTCTTCATATGTTTTTGTCTCCAGGTCTTTATTCATCTTAGTTGCTCTTCTCTTTTCCAAAGTCTCAACATATGTTTTGTAATGTAGTGACCAAACCTGGATGCAGTATTCCAAGTGTGGTCTTAACTGGTGATGGATTTGGCTGAGTCTTCACTCAACGATGGAGCTTGCTGGATGAGTTTTGACTTGTCACTCCTCTCTTTGCAGAAAGGATCTTCATACACTGTATTTTTCCACAAGTTCTCAGAAAAACAGAAATTTAATTTAAATGATGATGATGGCAGTGGTGGTGGATGATAAGTGCATCAATCTATTAGTGCCATCTCACCGCATATCCTCCAGATAAACTGATCTTCACCTTTCATATTTCCAGTTCACCTGATCAAAAATCACAAGAGTCAATCCAATGAACACAGGTAGTTGGGAGAATGCTGCCTTGTGCAACCCTTCACTGCAGCCCCCCATTCTTATGCAAGCCTGATTCTCTTGAACCAACCAGAATATCAGTCAATTGTTTCATGTGTTGCAACCCTCTAAACCCGTGATGGTGAACCTATGGCATGCGTGCCACAGGTGGCACGCAGAGCCATTTGTGCAGGCATGCGAGCACCAGCCAAACTTATCTGCACTGTGCATGTGCACGTCTCCCAGCTGATTTTTGGCTCGATTGAGGCTGTTTTCGCCCTCCCAGAGGCTCAAGGGAAGCCTCTGCAGCCTTGGGAGGCCGAAAAATGGGCCTTCCAGAAACACCGGAAGTGCCAAAACAGGCCTATTTTCAGCCTTCTGAGGCTCCAGAGGCTTCCCTCGAGCTTCCGGGAGAGCGAAAACAGCCTCACTCAAGCTCCAGAGGCCCTCCAGAAGCTGAAAACAGGCACTTCCGGTATTTCTGAAAGGCCCGTTTTTCAGCCTCCCAAGGCTGCAGAGGCTTCCTTCGAGCCTCGGGAGGGCAAAAACGGCCTCAAACGGGCTGAAAATCAGCTGGGAGATGCGCATATGCACAGTGCAGGTAAGGGGGTGGGGGTGTTGCACGTGCATGCACAGGGGGGCAGGGCACATTACATTGTTGGTGCTGGCATGTGAGTGTGCACACGCTATTTCACTTGTGCACGCTTTTGGCACACCAGAACAAAAAGGTTCGCCATCACTGCTCTAAACCATGGCAAGTTCCAAGGGACTCACTTACTAGTGCTTGATCTCTCCTTAGGAATGAAGCCCCAAGAATATTTGCATTTGTTTACAAATGTACTAGTTGAGGAGCTCAATACTAGTTGAGGATGAAGAAGGTATTGGGTTTACAGTTAGGAGAAAGTCAGCTTTCCCCTAACTGCAAACCCAGTTCCTTCTTCATCAATGTTAGTTTCATTATTGATCTATTAATTTATGAATTCATTACAACCAAGGGACATATTTGTAATGGTTGATAGTACCCCTTCTTAAGGCAAGAGATGCTACAGTACATTATGTATTATGCATATGTGTATATATGTGTATGTATATGTGTGCCTGTAGGTTTTATTTTAAAGCCATATGTCTTTTTTACTGAAACAGTTTTAGTATTCTCTTTCTATCTTAATTTGTTTTTATGGAATTTTATAAATCATTTGGAAATAAATTAAAAATGCTCCAGAATTCCACTCTCATCCCCGTCCTCCTCAGAACCACTATCACTGTTATTTCGGTATTTTGGCAAGTCTGAAACAGACCTGATATATTTTGGGAAACTTACATTATTTAAAAAAAACACAATCACAACAAGAATCCAAAGGAATCTGGCAACACCTTTTCTGACAAATACACTATATTAAATATAAACTCTTATTTTTATTTTTGGTTACCATAGATGAACATGGCTCTCCTTGTATGAAGTCAAGAATCAGTGACTGGAAGAGATCATAGATCATCCAGCTGCACCCAATAGACAACTTTCAAGCACAGCCTGGAGTACTCTTTTCTACTTGTTCCCTTTTCTGCAACAAAGTTGGATTAGGGTTGTTGTGTTTTTGAAGTCTTTCATATTTTGGGGGTGAAGGGGTGGAGATGTTTGAATCTGAATTTGCTGTACAGTTACTTATCCTTCTACTTCAATTCTTCAGTTGAAAGGCATCCCTTATTATACTGTGAGCAGCCATTTTGTAAATAGAAAAGTATGATGAATAATTTCAATAAACAATTCTGGGAAACAAATGGAGAATATTATTATAGTTGGTCATACGACCAGGTGTTTAAGTTGAATTTGGCATTTTTAATCCACCGATCAAGTCCTTCCCAAAGACCTGGGGTACACAGATGTTGTTTGATGGTATTAAAGGTATCATTGCAGGATGTAAGCTGTACCATGTAAAGCTGCCTTTTGCTATTGACTGAGGGGGATTTTGTCAATGCCAATGGCATTCATTAAATGTATTATTATTATTATTATTATTATTATTATTATTATTATTATTATTATTATTCATGATGATGATGATGATGATGATGATTTTGGCTTCTTCAAGCCAATTTTTGAATCCTGGGGACTCAAAATGAGCAAATCCCTTTGATTTTCTTGTCAAGAATTTTAGCAGTGGCTTGCCATGGCCTCCACCTTCCTAGGGCTCAGAGTAAGCGACTGGCCTGAGGTCACCCAGCTGGCTTTGTACCTAAGGTGGGACTAGAACTCACAGTTGTCCAGTTTTCAGCCCGATGCCTTATCTTTTTTGAACTGGATGCTTCCATTTCAGCTTCCATGCCACATCACCTTGGGAACTTATCTATCCATACCCCAATATTATCAGATACATTTCTATAAGGGGCAGAGAAGCTTCAGGAAAATCGAAGAATTGAGATGTGCCCAACCAGGCAGCAACCAGGAAGGAACCCAAGCACCCACAGATTTCTGTTTGCCCTTCTGATGTTGTGGATGGCTATGTTGCATGACAACCATTCACAGCTTTTCTTTTATTAAAAATAAGAAAGGGGGGAGAAAACAATTCTCTTTGATGCTCACCACCCCATGCCATGTTACCAGCCTCATTTTTCTGATGCTATGACAGGTCAGTGGGCACTTATGTAGAGGTGCCAGCTGGTATACACAACCATGATTATCATGGCCGGTGATTGCAAAGGTTTCTCTCTCTGGAGGGCAGGGCGAGTTGACACAGTGAGTTCTTTGTTTTTCCCGGCCCGCCTGCCTGTCACAGCACTAGTTGTTGGCGTTCCTAACCATCTTTCACAGAACAGAGGGACTTTGTAGGGGGTGGGGGGTGGGGGTGGGGAGCTGCCTCGGAATTTTAATGTGCTGGGGTTTTTGTGTTCTCTTCCTCCAATCTGGTAGTTCATGACCATGCAGAGTTTGCATCCCTTAATGCGCGAGGTAAATAAATAAATGGCACAATCTTTTCTCAATGCAAAATGGAAGGAGGGAAGAGGAGGAGGAGGAGGAGGAGGAGGAGGAAGGGGGCAGTGGAAGCTCAGGAGCTCTCAATACACAGAAGGGCTTTGTATACCCAAATTCAAGTTTGTTTTTTAACACGCTGCATGCCCCTTCATGCCAGAGAAAGGGAAGACTCGGGAAGGGGGAAGGGGGTTTAGTAGATCAGGAAGAAGGAAATGAACGAATGAGGCCCTTCTCTTCATTAAGAAAAGTATCTTTGATAGATCTGCTGTAGATCTTAGTTGCTTCATGAAAGGAAAATAAGTAAGGCAGGGTGAACTTGGATAATTTTATTGTTAGGAGGCACCTTATCACATTGCTTTGTTTTTCACTTAGTTCTATGCCCAATCTTTAGACTATCCCAAATATTCAAAATATCTATGTTATCTTGAACATGAATTAATCCTTTTTGAACTCAGGGGCCTTTTAAAAAAAGAATTATTTACCTCAATGTCTCACTTTTTCTGCCTAAAATCTACCAGGAACACCTTTCCCATTTAAAAAAAAATAACTAGTACTGTATTTTAGGGTAGACTATAACCTGGAATTAGAGAGTTGGTGATTCAGAAAGTATTCGGCCACTATCCATCCTATGAAGACATAATATGATTTACCGACTTGATCCTTGTGTGCTCTATGAATGTAGTGATTGTGTTTAGCTTAGGGTTTAGCACATTGAGTGAAGGCAACCTTTGAAAGAGAGATGGGCCCAAGGTCACCACTGATTAAAATCCTTAAGAGGGGAGCTACAGTGCCTCAGAATGCAGTGGTTTCTTTCTGCCTTCCTTTCCGACATCAGATGCAACTTCGGAGGTTCAGCTGAGTTCTTTTCTTTGAGAATGGTGGCGTCGTGGTCAGATCAAGGCACATTGCCAAGATAAAACTGATTGACATTATATATTTATGATCAATAAATGAAAAAATCCACCCAGTTAATGAAGTATAATTCACTACAAATATCCAGCTTACTTATAATTGATCTATTAGGAGCATATCATAATTTTATTTAGTCATCAGATGCAAAGTTTACCTTTTTAAAAATAGAACGTTCCCTTTCCTCCACATTTTCTAACACCATAACTCTACATAGTAGGTGGAATGAGAGAAAATTACTGGCCTCAAATCATCCAGGGAACTTTTGTGATTGAGGTGGGACTTGACCCTGAATCTTTTCTGCCTTTGGACAGTTTCCTGATCACAGAAGGAGGCTACTCATTTGTTCATAAATAAATAATGCATATTATGAATACCATATTTATTTACTCATTTTTGCCCTTTGTTTTGCTTTATCAGCAGTTGGCCTGAAGTTCTAAAACAGTAATAATATCATTAAAAAAAACACCCAAGTCATTTCTTCTTAGGAAAACCCTAAAATAGTTTACACTAAAAATAATAAGAATGTGATAATAGACTAAAATAAGATGGAAACAACATTAATACAGGAGCAAATAATTTATAATAATGGCAATAAAAGAATATCAGCATTCTGCCTTTAAAGGAAAAAAGAGACTTAGTAAGAACATTCATACTCTGATTTTCAACCGTGTGGATTGGCAGAATACATGATGCTCCCAGCTGGGTATCTCATTCAGATCATTACAGGAAAACATTATGTTGCAGTAGGGGAGCATTTTGGGCTCAGTAACAAAGCAGATACATTGCAAATAGAAGATTCAAGATCCAGTCACAAATATGATTAGAGGACTGGAGCTGAAACATATAAAGAACGGTTGCATGAATTGGGTATGTCTAATAAAACCAGGGGTGACATGATAGCAGTGTTTCAATATCTGAGGGGCTATAACAAAGAAGAGGGGTAAATCTATTCTCCAAAACATCTGAAGGCAGAACAAGAAGAAATGGATGGATGGAAGCTAATCATGGAGAGAACCAACCTAGAAATAAGAAGAAATTTCCTGACAGTGAGAACAGTTAATTGGTGGAACCATTTGTCTTCAGAAGTTGTGGGTGCTCTATCATTGAAGGCTTTTAAGAAGAGTTTGGACAACCATTTGTTTGAAATGACATAGGCCTGACCTGCTTGAGCAAGTGGCTGGACAAGAAAACCTCCAGGGTCCCTTCCAACTCTATTATTCTGTTATTCTGTCAGTCCTTTCTAAAATCCGAAGGAACGCCTACTAGTTGAAACCAACAATATGGAGCAAGAGTTGGTCAAAAATAGATACCAATGTTCCTTTCACTGCCTCATTTCAGTGAGATAATTTTTGAGAACCCTATAACCATTTTTAGAGCCATCAGACAGTTGCTGGTAGAACACAGCATACTGAGTTCTATTTTCCCATCAACTCTTAGTACATTTTCATTGTTTCTGCCTTGTTTGGCCAACATTCTTCTCATTTTATAACAGCCATCCACAGCTTAAAGCCATAAAATCACAAATACACCAGCTTTTCCAAGCCTAGGATGTGGCCTCAGAAGTCCTTGACAAATTGCAACACTGAATGTGGCACACAGGGGAGGAAAAAAGGAATAACAAATTGCTCCCCACACTGTTGCCAGGAAAACCACAAAGCTGTGTCCCTGAATTGTTGAGTTAAGCTCAATTCAAAGGAGACTTTCTTTTAGTAACATGCCAGAAGAGGAAGCTTATTCAGTACATGGGGAATAGTCCTATTTGCTTTGTTTCATTAATTTAATTTAATTGTGCTTCTATTTTCATTAAGTGAAATCAAATGCAGTTCTCCTTGATGCATTCACTTCTCTGCAGGCCTATACGCTTTGAGAGGACAACCGGTTGAATCAAATCAAAGTCAGTTTTGGCTCTCAGTCCAGAAGCATTTTGTTATCTCCAGTATAGGTTTAATCTTTTAAGTAGGTTCCCCAGATTTGTTACTTGGTTGAAAACTGAATCTGGTTGGTTTAAAATTCTGGGATGGATAATGGACCTGGCATTGTTCCAATGAATGTTATTTTTCTTTGGTCATCCAAATCAAGAATTATTATGAGATAAGGCATGTTTTCCCTGCATATATATTCTGCAAGAATTAGCAAACAAACTACATCATCTGTACATCACCAGTTCAGTTACTGATAGGTGTAACTCTTTGTTTTCTGAATTAAATAGAAAAAGCGTATTGTTTTCAGTGTGAAAATGAATAGGAAGCAAATATGTTTGATACCCTATGGTTGTTCTTTGCCAATTAAATGTTTACTATCAATCCTATTTTAGAAACAGCCATAAGCTTGGTTCTACCTTGGATTTACTATCGGTCCCAAACAATGCATCTGGGCAATACATGGGTCTCCAAAATCTAAGCAATTGCAGAAAAATGTGAAGGTACTGCGAAGAACAGACATCCTTTCCCTGAGTGTATAATCTTTTTGTAATTCAGTGAGCAAATTAGGAATTAGGATTAGGTAAAATCAGATCACCCATCAGGAATAAGACTGAGTTTTTAATTTCAGTGTAAAACGTGCTTCAAAACATTAGTAGAGTGGGCTAGAAAAACAAAAAACAAAACAAAAACAAAGAAACAGCAGGAAGATAATTCAAATCTTGACACTTACTTAGCCTGGCTTTTCATTTTCCTAATGAGCAATGTTTAATAGAACAGAATAACAGAGTTGGAAGGAACCTTGTAGGTCATCTAGTCCAACCCCTTGCTCAAGCAGGAGACCTAAGTGGCTGTTCAGTCTCTTCTTGAAAGCCTCTCGAGATCTTTCAGAAACAGGTCAAAACTGCTTCTAAGAAACATCTTGAGTCTACAATCCATATTTCTGTACATTAAAAAAAATCAAAGAACAGAGTTAGGCACATTGAAAACCAGATAAGATTGAACTAAATGCTCCGATATAAGTGTTATTTGGGGAGAGAGAGGTGGTATCAGGAGTCAGGTATCAAATTTCCTAAATCTGCTTTGATTTTTATTAGAAATAGAAGGTCCACAACTATAACCAGATATCAATTAGTCTGAATGTACAGTGTTTTCACACGCATGTACAAACACACACAAACTCACTCCTAGTTCTCTTTCCCAACCCTTACTAATTAGAGCATGCTAATTAGTTGTTGCTAAGATTAAACAATTTGGAGAAACTAAGGAAACACAAAAGCATGTGTATCATTCAGACATTTACAGACAGATTCCAATCCACCACCTGCCTTTCTGTCTTCTATTCCTAAATTTAAAGCAACTGTCTTCATAAAATGTCCATAATCAAGGATTAAAATTATGAAAGTGTGTATATTTACACACAGAGACACACAAGCATACATACGTATGCATCCAGAGAAAGAGTGGGAGGGTTGGCTTTAGGAAAATATTAGCAATAACATTCATTGTTGTTTATTAAAATTTCACAAATCACTCATCATAAAATATTGAAGAGATTTGGAATTATGTTACTGTAAGTCAAAGGAAGAAAAGAATCAGTCGAATGTTTGCATTTCCAAAATAGTGTTAAGGTTTCTTTTTAAGGAGCATACTGTATTAATCATGAATTAAAATTACTTAAACTAATTGCATGTCATTTTTATCTAATGCTATCTCTATGTATATCTATTTAGCATTTCTGAATCAAGCAGGTTGGAGTTAACAGCCATCATTAACCCAATACAAATTGGCTTAAAAAACATCTCACCTTTCTACAGCTTACATTATATGAATGTCCACTTCTCACAATGCCTTGATTAATGGGAAGATATTTAAACAGTCCAGAAAAAAAAGAAGCACACACACAAACCAAGAGTGACTAAACAAAATAAAAATTTAGTTTAGGAAATAGCAGAAAACCTAATGCGCTTTTTCCAGGTCAATGAAAAAGCAGCACAAAATAACATTCCAACTAATTTATCAATTTGATCTGTATTGTAAATCATGATCCCTTGTGCCATCATTTAGAAACAATTCAGCACAATTATCTATGAATGATATCTTTATACAGGTTTTATACAGGTTTTATATGTAAAATTATGTAAACCACGATTAGCTCAATTTATATTGTAGAAAGGAAATACCAATGTTCCTCTTACTTTAGAAAGAGAGAAAAAATAATATTGCATTATACCAAGTTTAATCTTATATTTACCTTTATTTTCAGTACCAGTATTTCAAAATCAGAGAGTACTATGAATAGAATAGAATAGAATAGAATAGAATAGAATAGAATAGAATAGAATAGAATAGAATAGAACAGAATAGAATAGAATAGAATAGAATAGAATAGAATAGAATAGAATAGAATAGAATAGAATAGAATAGCTTTATTGGCCAAGTGTGATTGGACACACAAGGAATTTGTCTTGGTATAAATACTCTCAGTATACATAAAGAAAAGGTACATTTGTTAAGAATCAAGAATCAATTAAGAGGCTGACCTAATGAATTTGCAGAAGAATTCTGGATTCAGATCTGAGAAAATCTCTCTTTAAAAAAAAGATTTAAATTGGTTCTAAATTACTTCACTTTCTATTATTTTCAATGCAATACAAAATATAGGTTAGATCAGATAGATTTGTAATAATTTCTAGCATCTTGGAATTTATTCAGTATAACATTTCATAAAAATATGAATGTAATTTAATGTGCATTTCAATCCTGCTAAAATTAATACAGTTATTATGATTTTTGACTCAAGTACATTGGCAACTTGGTAATAACTTTGAGAGGAGTTTTGAAGATCACTTCCAAGACTTTATGGAACTATATCTGGGTCTATGCCCTCAAAGCATACATTTCTGTTCAAGTAGCAATTCATATTTCTTTACAAAAATCAAACAAAACTTATGTGTGATAAGAAATACATTAACAGCAAAGAGAAAAGATTTGGAAGGTTGAAAGAAATAATAAATCAAGTGTGAAAAAGAAAAAATGAGGAAGCAGGAATGACAACTAAAGAAAGAGGGGGAAATTCATATGAATCCACACACACACACCATGTATGCAACAAAAAGGAAGAGGAAACCAGCAAAAACAATTTTAAAAGCAATAAATAAAAGCAGTGATGGCTATGTGAAGATGGGTGGGGGGAAAGATTTAAACAAGGAGCTAAACATTTAATAAGTCCATTCTTCCAAGTTAGGGAAGAGAGATCAGAAGCTGAGGGAGATAGATTCTCCTAGGAGAAAACAGCAGGTTGAAATAAATCAGCTCCATGTTGGAAGAAAAAAGGGTGTGGGAACTCAGAATAGCCCTTCCCAGGTCTTGGAGGCATTGGCTTCCTAAAACCTTCCTCCAGAAGACAAAGGGACAAATCGGTCTTTGGCCAATGAATTCAGGGATGGTGAAATGAGATAAAAACTACAGAAGTCAGCATACAGGGGCTTAACTAGAAAACCTTTCTTACTATTTTGCAACCCAGGAACATGGAGTACAGGAGGTGTCTTTGGATGGAGAAGGGCAGGGCGAGCAATGTGATGTGGATCATGTTGTCCTCACATATAAACTTTCCCCATTACATGTGCTGGGTTATAGTGGTTTCCACTGGATGAGTCAAATTCTTAAACAAATAGAAATAGCTATTTCCCCTAGCTTTGGCAGCCAGTAAATGAATAGCACGCAGTCATGATGAAGCTTACACATAGCACTAAGTATGCTTGAGAATGCTTTGGGTTTTGACCTCATTCTTCTGTGAACCCACCCACTGGATTCGGTCAATGTTAGCTGAAGGCTTGATATGATCCACAAATACATCCAATCGTGGTTTAATCAGTTGAGTTATGTAGGGCATGGCTTGGTATGATGAGTGAATCAAGTCAATATATTACAATAGGTATTGCGCAGAACACATAGAACATGGAATAATAGAGTTGGAAGGGACCTTGGAGGTCTTCTAGTCTAACTCCCTGCTTGAGCAGCATACCCTATATACCATTTTAAATAAATCGATGTCCAGTCTCTTTTTGAAAGCCTGCAGTGACGGAGCTCCCAGAACTTCTGAAAGGAAGGTGTGTGTGTGTGTGTGTGTGTGTGTGTGTGTGTGTGTGTGTGTGTGTGTTTTCTTAAGTTTTCATGGGTATCTATATGTATGGTATTCAGCTTTGTTGAATGGCAGATGAGATTCTGCTGAAACGTTGCTACAACTTTAAAAGCACAACTATAATGACGTGGGAAAATACCCGAGAGAGAGGCACAATCTGAGAAAAACTACATGTACGTTTTGGATTAGCAAAGATGAGCAGCTGAAGTTCCAGTTTGCTAGAACCTGTGATTTTGTAGATATTTTTGGGAGGCTGAAATTAGAGTTGCAATTTTGATGTGAATATTTAACCATACTTTGCAAGATTAATTAGCCCAAGCAATTTTAATAAAGATAGGAAGGCATTGTAATGACGCATGCATCTATGCATTTATTTATTCATTCATTTAAAATGTTGATTCTGCCATTCGGTGACAAACAGGTCCAGGGTGAGGACTTGTAGAACTTTTTTTTTTTTTTTGCTTAATTTTGAAGACACATGGTCTGGCATATGCCTGGGAGCCTGCACTGATACTATAAGGACATATTAACTCAACTCTAAAGCAGAGGTTTTTGGCTCCATTGTGTAAATTCCATTTCAATGCAATCATTTAATGAGCCAATTAAATACTTTCAAAGCAACTGATTAATCAGCTACAAGCTTTTTAACTGTCTGATAGCCCAGGTTGAGGCCAGTTTCTTCACTTGATGTTAGTGTCTCTAAAGAAGAAGAGAAGGTACAAAGACGGAAAGTTAGCAAGATTGTCCTGAATTTAACATCTGGGTTTACAGATAATTTGCTGGGGTGGGATGAAAGAAAACAGATTTTATTTTATACCTCCATCCCAAAAAGATACAATTAGGAACTGATAGGAAAAAAAAAAACAAGATCAGGAAGAAAAAAGTGAACTGACCAAGCCATACATGCATGCTACAACTTTCTAATTGTGCAATTTGGGCTTGGTTATTCAGTTGCAGACATTTTATGACTCAACTAGGTAGCATCATCCAGATTTAATCACATTGATGATGTGTGACGGAGGACTCCACAGTTCAACTCTTACCTGCAAATATTCTCTTCTGTTGGATCTTCTAACTATCACTTAGTTGTCTCTCCTTGCAAGTCATATTATCATCATTCACACATGAGGCTCTTCTCCACTGAAGTGTCACTGCAGTATTCTTCTCTGTATGGAAGAATATTGTGCTCTTCCCTGGCTGATGGCAACCATGCATTAGCACTCCTGAGCTCAGGTCCACCCAGTGGTGGAATTCAGCCAGTTCGCACCACTTTGGGAGAACCAGTTGTTAAGTTTCTGAGCAGTTTGGTGAACTAGTTGTTGGAAGAAATCATTAGGGCAGAGAACCAGTTGTTAAATTATTTGAATCCCACCACTGGGTCCACCTAAATGTTATATCTCCAATTTAGTAAAGTCACCTCTAGGAACATTTCCATAATGTGTGGGCATTAAGAATGGAAATGTGAAGTGTCAAGTAGATGCAGGAGATGTGTGATGACCCAGGGTGGGATACAAAACAAACACAGTCACAGAAAACAGGTGAAGCCCCTTTTATTCCTTCACTTTGCTTCCAAGCTCCAAATATCTTTGACAGAAGACAAAAAAACCTCCCATACAGTTACACGAAGAAGGAAAAAAGCAACACAAACCAGGCAAGATAAGGGCTAGAGGATGTCCGCAGATAACACACACTGGGAAGGATGCCAAACTCAGAGAGGAACTATAAACTAGAGATATTTACACGCTTTGTTCCCAGTGTTTGCCAGTAGGCAGGTTCATACTATTATTCAGTTGTTACAGCTGCAGCCCATGAAGAGGATCAAGGCTGTCTCCTCCCCAGTAGACCATGTCTCTCCCTTATCCTCTCCTCCCTGCATGCTCTAGGATGGAGAGGGGATGGGCCTGGCTCCTCCTCTGACTGCTCAGCTGGCCTCTGGCCTTCCCCAGCCTCCTCCACAACCTCGGGAGCCACACTTCCACTCCCTATCAGCTGTTCTTCCTCTCCCTCAGAGTCAGTCTCTACCAGGAGCATGACAAGATGATTTTGAGAGAGGGGTCAAATGTGTCATCAGTCATGAGTCCCTGCATGCTCACAAGAGATCTAAGTCCAGCCCACCTTAAATGCTTTTCTTAACTCCCACCAATTTCCCTTGACCATTAGTAGTTCAGATTGCTGTAGAGGAATATAGCCTATTCTGGATATTACATCAAAGCTAAATATTTCCTCTACCACACAGATTCTCTAGTCTAGAGGAACAGTGGGGAATGGTTTGTACAAGCAATGAGATTCTATGTTCCACATGTGTCTCTATTTGTAATAGGCCGTTCCATGATCTTAGCTGGACATTACTAACCATTAGATTCACCAGTAGAGGACATATCCCCGAGCTGGAGGGTCATATTTCTGTTCATTTGCCTAGCACATCATGTCATGTTCCAGTTTGCCTTCATTCCTAGTAAACTAGTGAAGAGCAGGGGTCTTGAATGCTCAAATGGGGCCATTAAAATATGCCAAAAAGAATAGGAGTTGGCTCCAAGGAACAAAACAAGATCCCTCCAAAGAATATTTTATTATATGTTGATCTTTTGCAGTGAGTTGGAACTCAGTGAATGACTTGCAAGTTGTTTTAGGGGGACTGAAAGAAAAAGAGGAAGAAGGACCATACTTGAGAAATGCCATGCGCAATTAGTTGGCACCTCTCTGCTTCACGAGCAAAGTGAGTCTCCAGGGCAGAAGGCTTTGGTCACTGCTTAAGAAACATTCCAGTTCTTTCTAAGCCTCTCTTGCTCCCTACCTCTTTAGTGAGACCACAGAGCTTTGGCAAAGAGGCCTTGGAGAAAGAGGGGACTCTCTGTCTTTCTGTTAGGGCAGGAAGCTTTAGGGAAGGAGGGGGTGATTCCTGGCCTTTAGGATAGAGAACCAAAGATGATCCAAGAAAGACTTCATTGTATTCACTGGCTTTGAGCCACCACAAACACACTGGCAAGAAAGAGTTTCTCACCAAGCCCAACTCCCCCTTGGACTACTGCTTGTAACATTCTCAGCACCTGCCATGGGCACCGATTCTTGTAAGATTTCTGGTAACAAAGGGGTGTTTTTTTCATACAGTCCTGGAAGGAAAAAAGAGCCCCCCCCTCCCTTTTTAAACCTCCTGCCTAAGAACTGCTACAGGATCAAGTGGGATTGAATGTGGGAGAATATATCCTCTTAAGGATGTGGAAGGAAAAGGCAGCGTTTTAATGTGTGTGTAAAATTATGTTGTTGTTTTTTGTTTTGGGTGGGTTTTGGTCAATGTGAGCTGACTTGGCAATAGCTTTTGGGCAAAGGGTTTTGGAAGTGTTGCTGATTTGAACAGGAGCAGTTTGATGCAGCTGCAAAAGTGGCCACATCAAAATAATTTCCACATCTCAGAAATTATATGTTCCACTTCATACTATCTCGCTCAGACCAATCCTTGAGACTTGTGTCCAGTTGCTGCAATTGCTAAATAATGAAAAATGATTAAGTTACTGAACATCACTCAGAGCTTTCCCAAAATAGGCAGAGTTACCTTCTTTCCTCTAAATATCAAAGGGATAATGGATACCAGAAAACCAGTGGCCACATAGATGCTTTTTAATCACTGGTCAATGTCAGAATACTCCAATGAAACTCTGAGAGATTGGAGAACTTCAAATGGATGGGTAGCAAGTTGCCATAGGAGTGGGTTGAGATCACAGGTTCTCAAAACTTCTGTTCATAGATGTTTGGCTAAGAGATGTGGCATTGGGCTGAGTGTTGACAACCACTCTTTCCAGCCAATCTGATCTTCCTTATCTAGTTTGAAAATAATTTCTGAGCTTCTGATCCAAATGTAGCCTGATATCAGGACGACCAGGCCCAAGTCCAAATGGCTCAATAAAATTGGCAAGAGCCAATTTTAGGCTTCTATCTGTTGCCACCTAGTGACTATGCAGGGTTTTGCAGCTCAGCTTTGTTAGCTCTAGCATAGCTTATTCATATTCAGAATATTATTCAGGGTGATGACTCCCCCAGAAGCTTCCCCAGATATCTTTCTAGATGTCAGCTTGGAGGAAGATGAACCAGTTCCAGGTACATCTGGAGGCCAGTTGGTCAATGGCTCCAATCAGCCATCTGAGAGGGATTTGACTGAAGCACAACTGCAGCAGGTCAGCCCTGTGGCATCAGATGGGGAGAGCATACAGTTGTAGCCAGTCAGGGATGAGGAAGAGGAACTGCCTTCTGCACTGATCCAAGAACACATAGGGTAGAGAAAAGGCAGGAATAGAGAAGGTCAGCTAGGTCGCCCTTCTCGAAGAGCTGTCCCACAAGCTGGCTATTTAGCACAGCAGACAGATGGAAGCCATGCTGGGGATGTGTTCATTTCTTAGCTGTATGTTTTCAGGTCGTTGTGATTCTTGCCTCACTTTGGATTGACACCGTACTTTGGCTTGGATTGTTGCTTGTGAACTCTGGACTTTTCTTGCCTCATGAACCCTCTTATGTTGTGGATTTAATTTGGTCAGGTGGTTTTGTTTTTATTGGGAAACTTACAAGTGCCCTGTGGACTCATTGTCCATTGCTCTGTGGACTAGCAGAGGTCTGCTTGTGACTGGATTTAATTGGGACAGTTTTGGGGTTTTGGTAAAGGAAGTTGCGGGGGAATATTAATAAACCCACTAAACCACAGTTATGTGTGTGTGAGAGAGAGACAGAAAGGGGGAGGGAGAGAGATAAAGAGAGAGAGAGAGATGGAAAGAGAGAGAGAGACAGGGAAAGAGAGAGAGAGAGAGGAGTGGGAATTTTACCTGGTCGGACCAGTTCTAAGGAACTGGTTGTTATGATTCTGTGCAGTTCGGAGAACTGGCAAATCACGCCACTGGCTGGCCCCGTCCTGCCCACTCGCCCTGCCCAGTCACTCCTTACCTGGCATGCATACCATCCAACTTGCCTGCATTGTGCCTTCGCCTAATTTTTGGTAAGTTGCTATTTTTCTTTTTCCCCCCCCCAACGATCAGCTGTTCTGACTATCACTGTGCCAGGAGATTTAGATTAGCTAGAAAGCAGGAAATTGTTGGATTTCTTGCTTTCTAGCGAGTCTAAATCACTGTTGTACTGCTTTGCCTTCACCCAAGAGGCTTCCCTGAGAGCCCAGTCAGGGGTGGTATTCAGGGGGTTGGGGACGGGGAAGTGGCCTGAGAGCAGAGATGAACCTTTCTTAGGATTGAAGCTTCTATTTTCAGTGCAGATTCAGGCAGCAGATTGTAGAAAGGTAGATCTCTGAGTGAATTGTGGTTCTGCAAGCAACTCAATCTGCGTGCCTGCTTTGCCTAATTTTGGATAATGTTGCTCTTTTTATATAAAAAATTCAATTGTTACATAAATATTTACAATATTTACATACAAGTCATGCCCAGCAAGTCACATGACCACCAAGCCATGCCCAGTCAGCAAGCCATGCCCACCCAGTCACATGACCACCAAGCCACGCCCACAAATTAGGTCACACCCACAGAACCAGTTGTTAAGAAATTTGTATCCCACCCCTGGAGAGAGGGAGAGAGAGAGGACTGACGACTATGATGATCACAACCAATGTGTATCCTTTAGGAATAAGAGAGAAGAAACTTTGACTCTGTTTTTTAAATTGAGAAATCACTCCAGTCTGCTTAGCCTTACAGTAAATAGTGGAGACCAGAATATCAAGGCACCCATCACCATCTCTTTTGTGGTCCCCAAGGGCTTTTTTTCAGGAGGATGGGGACAACTTTTACCCCTTTGGGGGACTTGGCTGGCTAAAAGGAAAATGAGTGACTTAAGACTTGCAGGGACCTTTAAAATTTCACAGACCATCCCAAATATTTTGGAATGTGGCCCTTCATGTCTTGGAAAAAAAGCCTCATGAAGTCTATCATATAATGTAAGCTATGTACTCCATGTCAGCATCCTTGATTTTACATGATAGAGAGCGATGAAGTGATCCTAGAGTAAACAACCCTTCAGTTCTCTTCTTGTCCCTTGAGGTCATTGTAAATATCCTTCCTGATCAGGTCAGATAAATGAGGACATTTTTCCAGCTTCTTCCAAGTTGCCCCTCCGAACCATGTCAAAAATGTACTGTACGTGGGAGGAGAGGGAGCTGATCTGACAACCATTTTTTTAAAAAAATGCCACACCATTTGGCAGGTTTAAGTGGTGCTTTAAATATAGGCTGTGATGGAACATACAAAAATAGCACTGAAAAAAACAAAACCTTGTCATGTTCCATATTGCGAAGAATAGAAAAGCTGACCAGCAGAAGGAAACTTCCTTTTCTCCCAAGGATACACATACAGAAAATGTCCTTTTAAATGAACATTATATGGCTCAGTAGAAATCCCACTGTTTTTTGCTACATAACATCTCTTTCTTTGGCTGCTCTGCATTTCTGCCCTGAGGTGTACCATTTCTGGGGTGGGAAAGTCTGTGTAGATGTCATCATTTGTTGAGATTTATTCTAGTATGTATCTGAAGACAAAATAATGAGCTAGGTGGAGAAAAAACAGCCTCCTCTGACCTGATATGACCCACAACCTGTCAGTTTTCTCTAGAACATCTAGTTGGAAAATACAAAATTAGAGTTAGGATCACAACTACATCCTACATCAATGAAGTCTCCCGTCTCCTTTTTTTCTGCTGAAAATTCAGGATGGTATACAGGGAAATATAGTTTATTTTATCCATACAACCATATGGATATGACAGGTCTCCCACTCCTCTCTTTGTGTGTGTATGGGGTGGGGGACAGGTATTGAGAGATATTGGTGAACTGCACTGCAATTTTTAGAGACCTGTGAATTTTTCAAAGGTAGTTTTCAAGTACCAAGAAAATCAAGAGATCCAGGCAGTTCAAATGTGTATAAAGATTTATTGTAAGCTTAAGGTCTTTACAACAATCTGAACTGCTAACAGCCAAGGGAAATTATCGGGAGTTAAAAATACAATGGAATTGAATGTGGGCTGGACTTAGATCTCTTGTGAGCACAAAAGACTCATGAATGATGATGTGTTTGACCCCTCCCTCTGGCTCAGCCTGGTCATCTCCTCAGTTTGGCTTTGCACATAGGTTTAAAAATGCAAACTTAGTGTCAACCCTGAAGCTGGCTTGACTGAGGCCATTTTGAGACTTCAGTGCTGACCAGTGCTGGTATTCAGCAGGTTCTGACCAGTTCTGGAGAACCGGTAGCGGAAATTTTGAGTAGTTCGGAGAACTGGCAAATCCCACCTTTGACTGGAGATTTTAAAGTATCCTTCCCCTGCCACACCCACCAAGCTACACCCACAGAACTGGTAGTGAATTTTTTTTGAATCCCACCACTGCTGCTGACCCACTGAAGAAGAGAAACAGGGAGGGGGGAATAGAGGTAGTTGGGGTGTTGTAGTCAAAACAAAATACTTTCTCTTGGGAACTAAGGCCATTCCTGCAGCAGGTGCTTGGAAGGAGGGGACTGGAGTCACCTAGTAACAGGACAGTATCCTGATTGGATCATGTGACTGATTGTTTGGAGATAGTGGAAAAACCATTTACTTTTAATTAGGTGAAAACCACGGGAATAGTCAGAGTCAGTTTTCACTAGCCTGTGCCAATAAGACATATCCAATAAACTTATTATTTGAGGAATCTACCTGCCTCAGAATTTTGTTTTCTATGAATATGTTACTTGGAACCCTGACACATAGACGCCTTGGAATTAAAATAAACCTTATTTCTCTACCTGCCCACAGGTATCTTTTTACAATATGTGAAACTCCTCAGCAGCCAATACTCCTGACCAAGTAACCAAAATGTCCAAAGATGTCTTGGAATATTCCTGATTGACAGCAATAGATGTGGCAAACATTTGAGAGTGCTTTGTGTTCCTCCCAAATAACAGCAGTTTTTTTAAAGTGGGCAAAATATCTGTAAAGATACATTTTAGTCTTCTTAGTTAAAAATTGTTTTTTATGTTTGAAATCGTATTTTTGTGCTGGTGATAGAAATGTAACCATGGGAAGAAGAAGAAAAGATAACTGGAAAGACCAAAAAAAAAGCACCAAAAGGCAGGGCAGGAAACAATAGATGAAACTAATTAAGGAGAAAAGCAACCTAGAACTAGGTTCTAGGAGAAAATACTTAATGGTTAGAGTAATTAATCAATGGAATAGTTTGCCTTCAGAAGTTGTGGGTGCTCCATCACTGGAGGCTTTCAAAAAGAGACTGTACATTTGTCTGAAATGGAATAGGGCCGTGATGGTGAACCTAGCACACGCGTGCCAGAAGTGGCACACAGAGCCATTTCCCCCGGCACATGAGAGCTCATCTGGAAGAGCCCTACTGTGCATGTACACATGCTGCTGCCTCCCAACAGCTGATTGTTGGGTATCTGGCATGCATGCGCGGGGGCGTGGGGGCGCAGAATATGCAGCACGCACTGGGGGGGTCATGTGTGCATGCGCAGATGAATGGCATGGGGGTGATCGCGTGCACATGTGCAGATGCATAGCGTGCTGCAAGGGCATTGTGCACGCATGCGCAGATGCACGGTGCGTGGAGGGGTGAACATGCATGCATGCACAGACGCATGGCATATGGCGGGGGAATCGCACATGCAGGTGCAAACGCGCAGTGCGCTGCAGGGGGATTGTGTGTGCATGTGCAGGGGGGGCGGGCCCACCAAGGAAATTATCAGCACAGGAGCTGAAAAAGGTTGGCCATCACTGGTATAGGGTCTCTTGCTTGAGCAGTGGGTTGGACTACAAGGTCCCTTCCAACTCTATTATTCTATGTTCTAAGACCCAGGTACCTTTTGGCATTGTAAGTTGGTCTAGTCCAGGGGTCGCCAACCTTTTGGATCTCAGGGACCACCAAACTCATAATTTTAAATCCCGCGGACCACTAATGTAAATTTTGACTGGTGGTGGCTTGCTGATGTTGGTGGGAAAGTCGGTCCCATATCCCAGAGCTGTAGTAGTCACAGGACTGGCCCTCTGGTCATCCCGGAGCAGCTGCTCCTCCACCCGGGTGCACCAGCCTGCCACGGACTGGAGCAGCTGCTCCGGGATGACCAAAGGGCCAGTCCTGTGACTACTGCAGCTCTGGGATATGGGACTGACTTTCCCATCAACGTCAGCAAGCCACCCCGGGATGGATTTCCCTCCCCTGCCCTTGGTCTTACCTTTCAGTTCCAGCTCGTGTGGCTCTACTCAAGGTAAGGTTTGCCATCAGCTGAAGGGTGGGGGCCAGCAGGTGGGTGGAGGGCCATGTGGGAGGTGCAGCCTTGTGTTCCTGCGCAGCCTAGATCAATTGCTTTGGGGGGGGGACATTTCTCTGCGGACCACCAAAATTTTCTCGTGGACTACCAGTGGTCCCCGGCCCACTGGTTGGCGACCACTGATATAGGGTCTCTTGCTTGAGCAGTAGGTTGGACTACAAGGCCTCCAAGATCCCTTCCACCTCTATTATTCTATGTTCTAAAACCCAGATACCTTTTGGCACTGTAAGTTCGTCTAGGGCAGGGGTGGGATTCTACCAGTTCGCACCTATTCACTAGAACCGGTTGTTAACATTCTAAGCAGTTCAGAGAACCAGTTGTTAGAAGAAATTACTGGCCTAATCCTGTAAGGAAGGTAGGAAGGAAACATTCTGGTGTTGCTTACAGAAACTGCCTCTCCGTTAACCCTTATTACATTCTTGGCAGGACTAGACTTCCTGTCTCAAGAACTTCTCTGGAGTTTTTTTCCCTTCTTTGCTGGTACTTTGCTTGTGTGGAGTGACCATTTAAAGTTACAATGGCACTGAAAAAGTGACATGACCATTTTTTACACTAACGACTATTGCAGCATTCCCACAGTTATGAGAGGCCAGGCGAGGAGATGCGTGCCTCTATGTGAGTGATATTGAGTTGGCCACACCCAGCCAATAACATGACCATCAAGCCATGCCCACCCAGTCACATGGCCACCAAGCCATGCCCATCACCTAAGCCATGCCCACAGAACTGGTTGTTAAAAATTTTGAAACCCACCCCTGGTCTAGGGTACACCTGAGAATGAGGAGCCAGATAATGCCTAAAAATGGCAGGCTGGTGTAAAAAGGGGTCATTTTTATATAACTCCTAACAATGAATGAATACTTTAAGGGAAAATTAACACTGCCAACCTCAAGGTTTAAATTTGAATGATGTCTTTACTGCCGAGAGAGGGGCTTTTCCTGCTTATGCAAATGTAATTAGTTATTTATGATTGATAGTAATTACCTACTATCCTTTGCAAATCTGGGGCTTTTGATCTGGTTGGCTGGGAGCCCAGTGATCCTTATTTTAAAATATTTCAGGTTAAAAAAAAAACACCAGACATATTATCTTGGATCTCCATTGCTTTGGTTCATATTATCACAGATTGCATTTTTTTTGCACCCCAAGACACCACATAGATTCTTCTTAGCATAATATTTGAAGACTGAAGAAGAGGAAATGCTGGATGCATCTCTTCTTACTCCACTGTGACCAACTGTGAGCTCTGCTCGGCTGGCCTTACCTTATTTGTTTAGTACCAAATTCATCAGGCAACCCACAGAAGGCATGTGACGCTCAGTTCCTGCTGTCCCATTTCTCTCTCTCTCTCTCTCTCTCTCTCTCTCTCTCTCTCTCTCTCTCTCTTTGTACATTTGTGTGGCTGATCTCCTACTGCCCTCCATTGCAATGCTCAAGTGAAGATTTCTCTATTTGCCCAACTAACAATGTACATTCCCAGGGCCTGGGATTATGATGACATCACTTTAGGGATGGGAGACAGGGAGGGGGAATGGGTAGAAGGAGAATGGGGAATGGAGCAGAGGGGGTCATTGGAAATCACATAATACAGAGGCAGGCGTGGGAAAGGAAAGCATCTGGGGGAGAAGCCCCTGCCAAGTGCTTTCATTCCCTCTCAAAGCAATCCTGGACAAGTAGATTGGGAGGACAAGTTGAAGAGGCCATGTGGTTGAGCAGAAACACCACCGAGGTCCTATCCCTTTGAGGCAGGAGACAGGACCTTTTGCAGAGAGGGAGAGGGAGAGGGAGAGGGAGAGGGAGAGGGGAGAGAGAGTGGGGAAGAGAGAGAGAGAGAGATGGAAAGAGAGAGAGGGAGAGTCATCCATTTGGTCTGTTTCAGAGACCAAGTATGCATCTGATGCAAACAGTGGAATGAAATAAAAGTTCTGCAAAAGATTTAGAGCTGACCTGGAGAAAGTATGAGAAAGCTGATAAGCGGAAGAGGAAGTGATGAGCTGTTAATGTCAAATGCAGAAAATTAGGAGTCCAGGCAGTTTGGATGAGTATATAGGTTTATTGTATGATAAAGATCTCTACAAGAATCTGAACTACTAACAGTCAAGGCAAACTGGCGGTAAATGTGAATCAATGGACTTCAAGATGGGCTGGATTTAATTCTCTTGTGGGCTCAAAGGGACTCGAGACTAATGATGCATTTGACCCCCTCCCTCAGCCGAATCATCTCCTACAATTTTAAGGAGACTAGATCACAAATTCTCCAGTCCAGTCCAGACTTTGAAAGAAATTCCACCTCGCCCCACCCCCAAAAAACTTGCTAAAACTTTTGTTTAGTGTAAGATGGACTGAAACTAACTTGAACAAGTTGACTTTCCAAATTTTGCTGTTGTACCTTACTACAATAAAGAGCATTTCCCCCGAACGCCATCACTCTGCTAAACAAATAATTCCCTCAACACTGTCCAACTATTTACTAAGTCTACATTACTATTACTATTAATCTCATCACTCCTATCACCCATCCCCTCCCACCTGTGACTGTATGACTGTAACCTTGTTGCTTGTATCCTTACGATTTATATTGACTGTTTCCTAGTATGATTTGATTGCTTATTTGTACCTTATGACTATTATTTGTACCTTGTGATTCTTGATGAATGCATCTTTTCTTTTTATGTACACTGAGAGCATTTGAACCAAGACAAATTCCTTGTGTGTCTCATCACACTTGGCCAATAAAGAATTAATCAATCAATCAATCAATTAATTGATTCATTCATTCCTGAATTCTTTCTGCATGTGTTTCTTGGCCCACCTCAAAGGACTTCAAAGCCAGTCCCAGTTTATCTCCTAGTCTCTGCATTGCTTCTGACACTCAGAAGTCATCTGTTACAAAAGATTGCATTGTAGATCTCCCTGTTGTTCAGGATGCCAGCTACACATCCATCCATCCATAAACAACACACACACACACACACACACACACACACACACACATTTTCTGGCTGGATCTTACCATTTAGCAAAATGAGGCATTTGGATGTCATGAAAAGACACAGACTGATCACATAAATTGATAGACATAGAGTTGGGTGATCAGCTATTAGGGATGTTTGAATACACAACACTCAATATTATTTATTTATTTATTAAATTTACATGATGCCCATCTCACCAGTAAAGTGGCCCTTGGCTCTAGATTCTGATCGAGTATTAAAGGTTCAGTTTGAACCTTTAATACTAGTTTTACTACTATTAGTGTAAAAATAAGTTCAAATGAAGTGCTGAACAGTGAAACAGTGAATGGCCTTGAATCTGTGTCACAGTCAGTGCTCCAGCAAGAAAAAATAATAATCCAAATGAAATCTGAATTTATTTAGTTCAGTGATCTAAGAAGCCTAATCAAAGACCTCTCTCGCTTCAAACTGAAATAATCCTTCCGATCCAGTTGACTCTCTCTCTATACAGACACTCAGTCAGTTAGGAACAGTGCTGCTTACTAGAGTGGGTGGCAGAGTCCCAGAACTCATAATTCCCCAAAGTCAATATCATCCATGTTTCTCAGAAAAGATCATTGGAGATCCTTTCCAGCTCCCTCTCTCAAGCTGGCCCTATCTGGCCTATAATGTTCCAAATGTCCGTGGAACAGCCCCCCTCCTTACAAGACCAACACTTACTAGTTGCTCCCTAACCTTGATCCCAGCATGTGGCTGGAGCAGAGAGTCCTTGCCTTCACCAGCAGCCCAAGGCTTGTACACCAGATGTTGGAAACTGAAAAGCCCCCTTGCTGTTCTAATAAGGTGTTAATCAGGTCACTAGCGAGGCTTTGAAAAGGTGCGAACCATGGGGCCTCCACCTGAGCTGATGAGGCTGAGAAAAATAATAATAACAAGGACAAGGGCTACCATAGACCAGTAAGACATCTGCGCAAATGCACTTCTCTAACGATTATGGATTGGCGATTGAATTGTGTTTCCATCCTGAGCGTCTGCTGACATTCAACTTTGAATGAGGACTTCAAAGGCTGTTGAACAGCACAGTCTGTACTCTCTGTATTAAATAATTCTCATCAGCTGCCCAAGGACCAGATCAGGCCTGAGGATGGTGTGGTTTCCTGAAGAAACATTTTAAAAATCGGACCCTTTATGCTAAACCGAAAGCATGACTTCAGGCATTACACTAAGCACGAAACATTACCAGTTAATATTATGAGGGAATTGGGCCTTTAATGCATACATGGAGGAAGGAGGAGACATATACTTGCTTCATTTTCAAGCGAACAGCATAGATGACTAGGAGAAGATTCAGATTAATTATCTAATAGACAAAATCCTCATCCAAAGAATTGGCAAACTGAATGTACATGTTTGAGTTCTTGGAGAAAAAAACACCCTCGAATAGCTACTCAGATTTCCGTAACTTAGAAATCTGTTTTGGCTCAGGTTTTTATGTCCACATTCCTCTTTTCTCATTGTTTGAAATGTTTAGAAGCTACTGTTATGGTGTATTTAATTGTGATTAGCAGACAAAGCTGGTCAGCAAAACATGGGTTGATCTGTTTTTATTTAATGGTAGTAAAAGCGTGGTTTCCTAAATCCAGTAGGACATTATGATATATTCAAAAGAGGACAGCTTTCCATTTGTTCCTTTTATTCAGGATGGCAAAAAGTGAGAGTTTGACGGTCCAGACTCCTGCAGGCTCAACCATCCATCACAAATCAGTTTCTTGTTATGTGATCAGCTGTCCTGTATTTGATAATACTGCTGTTGTCCATAAATCAGGGCTGTCAGATGTGTCACGTGCTAGCCACGCCCATGCCCAATTTAGCGAAAGGGGGGAAAGTCCCAGTATGTCATGTGATGCTGCCGTGATGATGTGAGTTGTACACCCCTGCCTTAAATGATCTGGAAAAGATTTCCTTAGGAGGAGGAGGAGGAGGAGGAGGAGGAGGAGGAGGAGGAGGAGGAGGAGGAGGAGGAGGAGGAGAGGAGAAGGAGAAGGAGGAAGGAGAGGAGGAGGAGGAGGAGGAGGAGAAGGAGAAGGAGAAGAAGAAGAAGAAGAAGAAGAAGAAGAAGAAGAAGAAGAAGAAGAAGAAGAAGAAGAAGAAGAAGAAGAAGAAGAAGAAGAAGAAGAAGAAGAAGAAGAAGAAGAAGAAGAAGAAGAAGAAGAAGAAGAAGAAGAAGAAGAAGAAGAAGATTCAAGCTGAACTTGAATCCTGGTGACTATATGCAAATGTAATTTTCTTCTGCTTTCCAGCATTTTTTGAACTTTCTAATCTAGCCCACAAATTAAGGATTTTCTGATATGGTTTCTTACCCAAGTACTGTCAAATCTCCCTTTACTTAGCAGTTTTTCAAGATCTGCCAATTCAACTCACCTGTAACAGGAGATAGTAGAATGGAAGAAAAAGAATTTGAGAAGATCACTAAGTAGTCAAGATCTGAACATTGAAGGTGAAAGGTTAGGGCATAAGCCAGCTGTGGTGGTGCCAGTTGTTATCAGCACACTGACTGCTATCCCAAAAAAAACCTTGGATGGCACTTAGAAAACCTATGCATTGACAACATTTCCATCTCAATTGCAAAAGGCCACACTACAGCTAGTCCTAGTTCCTGTTCAAAATTACAACAAAAAGTGACGCATGACTATTTTTCACACTTACGACTGTTGCAGCATCCCCATGGTCATGTGATCAAAATTTGGCAACCGATTCATATTTATGACCGTTTGCAGTGTCCCGGGGTCACATGATCCCTGTAATGACCCAGAGAGTAACACAAATGTAACAAGATCCAAAATGTAAATAAATGTCCTTCAATACCTCCAATTTGGCCCCACTGTTCAATAATTCTCAGTTGGAGATAAAACTTATTCAAAAATAGTCTTCAAAAGAAAGCAATACAGTCCGAATTTAACAAGCAGATAGAGGTGAAATAAAAAACCAAACAAACTACAATGATGAAATTTCCACCACAGAACAGAAGTATTTACCAGATTCAAGGAGATAACAAGGCACTGTCTGTTGGAAGGACACCAATCAAGATAACTTCAGACCAAAATGAAACACGCTTTGTTTCCAGCATTTGCCAGTAAGCAGGTCCAAACCCGTATGCAGTTCTCACACCTGCAGCCCATAAAGAAGATCAAGACCCTCTCCTCCCGAGTAGACCACATCTCTCCCTTATCCTCTCTTCCCTGCATGCCCTAGGATGGATAGGGGATGGGCCTGGGTCCTCCTCTGACTGCTCAGCCGGCCTCTGCCCTTCCCCAACTTCCTCCACAACCTCCGGAGCCACACTTCCACTCCCTGCCGGCTGTTCCTCCTCTCCCTCAGAGTCAGTCTCCACCAGAGGCATGACAATCCCCTTTTGCGACCTCCAGACAAGCAAAATCAATGGAGAAGCCAGATCTGCTTAACAGCCATGGTACTAACTGAAGAACTGCAGTGGCAAGAAAGGTGGTAAAAAGGAAGGCAAAATTTACTTCACTACTGTCTCGCTTAGCAACAGAAATCTGAGGCTCCCCTGGGGTCAAACACTATCTGACTTGGGATTCACCCATATACCCACACCGATAGACTCTGACATCCTCGGTCCTTGGGAAGAATTTAATGCATGGGAAGGCCAACAGCAACTCAACCGGCTGCTGTGATTTCCCAATTTTATACATAATAATAATATGACCGTTCACCTCTTTTTATACTGGCCGAAAACAGAAAGATTCCAGGATATAAATATTTCATTTTAGAAAGAAAGTGTAAAATATATATCTAACTTGTCCTCCCCCCCACCCCCACCCCCAACCTCCTGTCTCTGGCTTTCCAGCATTTGAAAGATAACTAATTCCAATCTTTCTACAGCCTCCCTCTTGGGGGGGGGGGGATGGAAGAGGAAAGAAAACACATGCAAAGCCCTCAAACCCTGATAATAAAGTTCTTATTTCCAGCACATTTGCCATTTCCTGGTCTAAATAAAGAGTGTCATAAGAGTGACAAGCTAAAAGCCACTGATTACTGTGGATTCTTAGCATTTATTCTCCCAGTTAAAAGAGCAAACATCAGAAATAATGCCGTCCAGCCTAGCTTCGGAGTCTAACCCTGCAATTAATCAGCATTCATGTGAAGAAGGTGCAATATGCATCTGATATGTATGGAGAGGAAAAGAGAGAGAGAAGAGAGAGTAATTAAAGGCAGATGCAAGGGAGAAAGCAAGGGAGAACTGGGGGGAAGGGCTCCCCCAGCATCTTTTAAATACGCAGAGAGGGTTGAGATCTTCCAAAGGCAGCTGTGCAGCTAGCTGCCTTTGCTGCTAATTTCAATCAGTCCTACCTCTTCTCAGCACAGCCCTTCTGCAAATGGGGATCTTGAGGTGGCCAGAATGGCCATGGCTATGCCTAAGGATACCTGCAGGAAAGTGAACAAAGGAGGACAGAAGGATGGATGCTGGATCGATGAATGAATCTTGAAGGTGCCACCAGAGATTCCATCTCTTGGCCAAGGAATGGTAAAACTCAAAATGGTCCAATCAGGATGGAATGTGCTGACAGGCCATCCAATCTTGATGATGATGAGGAAACAAATGGAAAATCATAGGAAATGGCAGGTTTGATGGGTAGGCAAATGTCTCAATCATTTTTTTTGCATGGTCAAATATTACATTTTTCTCACATCCCCTTTGAGCATTTATTTCTTCATTCACTTACTTTGTTGATTTTTAGCCTGCTGGAATCCATCGACTCTTGGTGGGTAACAATCAAGAGCTGATGTTAAAATATTCCCCAGGCAATAATCCAAAGGAAACCATTATTATAACAATTTAGAACTACACAATAGGCCATAAGACCTTTCCTAAGATTGAGAACCAAATAAAAACCTTAAAACTCTTCACGGTCCTCCTTCCCATATTTCCTTTAATCCCCATGTATGAATTTCAGCTCAAGGATCACTCCAGAAAGGATTCTCTGGAACAGATTTCCTCCCCGTGAGGCCTACAGAACGCTTGGGGTTGCAGAAATGATCTTCAGGACAAACTAGGGTGCCATTTGGAAGTCCGGCATCTCATTTTATAGCGTGTTCTTCTCCCACCTTTATTTATTTATTTTTTATTTATTTGATTTGCCAATTGTTTACAAGATAATAAGTATAAGTGTATACATAGTTGTGAATACATGAAATGGGTACATATAAGAAAAATAAAAGAAGAATAAGAGAAACAATAGGACAGGGACGGTAGGCACGTTGGTGCGCTTATGCACGCCCCCTACAGACCTCTTAGGAAAGGGGTGAGGTCAATAGTAGACAGTCTAAGGTTAAAGTTTTTGGGGTTTGGGGAAGAAACTACAGAGTCGGGTAGAGTATTCCAGACATTGACCACTCTATTGCTGAAGTCGTATAGAAAGGTGTGGCCCGTACCCTTAAAGAGAAACACGCTGTTTGTTTTGTCAAGGGATGGAAGAATCATTTGAGAAAAGTGCCCTTTGATTCCGCTTTTGAATTGGTGATCTGAACCCTGACACAGCTCAACAATGCCAAAAAGGAATGGGAGTGAACCTCTCAGGGGTAGAAATCGCTGCTTCCTCCTCATCAGGCCAGCCCTGACCTATGGCTGGTGCATTTCTAGAGGTCCCAGAGAGCCCCACGGAGACCTTTAATCCACAGGGATCAGTAAATTAAGCCACTAAGGCGTGAAGGGCCCAGGCTGTGTTTAATCACCCTCTTTTGTGTATAGCAATGGCTAAATGACTGTACAAAGAGATAAATCCACAGTGAGGTCAAAGAGGGAAGCATTGGGCGATTAACCCTCATCACCTTTTACTGGGGGAGGGCAAAGGGTCAGATTGGCACCAAAGGCTCTCAAGCAATGGCATGGAAGATAAATCGAGAGATAATAATAATCCCAACAATGACAACACCTCGTGAAATCGAGAATCAATTGCATCAGGGCGACTATGAAAACCAGCACCTAGGCTGTTGACGGTACTGGGTGGATTTTTGTGCAACTCAAACGGCATCTTTGCAGAAGGGAAACAAACCCTGGGTTGAAAGATTAAAAAAATTAGTTGCCCACCCTTTCCTGTACGCATCTAAGGTATGTATCTTAAAGAGGGGAGACCCCCCTCCCTCTCATTCCCCCAAATAGAGCAAGGAAAATTGGTCCTGCTCTATGGCCATGGAATTAAAGCGCACATGTAAGAGTGAGGGGCTGGGGACATGACACTTAGTGAAATTTTGAATTGCAATATTTTATGCTGTATCATTTGGTGTCAGATCTCACGCTGAATCATCATCCTTCTATTCACCCTGTCTTAGATGCTCAAGTGTATGACCTGTGATATGCATCTATGCTTGAATGAAGTCATAGTTTCCCTTAACCATGGCTTGTTGAATAACCACGACTTGAGACAATGGTCAATTTAAAGTCATATTTTTGCAAGTTGAAAGGCTCACACCAAGCACTGAACCGTTTAGTGCAGTATGGCTGCTTTTGCACAGCATATGAAGATAAGATCTAGGTTTTCCATATCATGTTTTCAGATTCAGATTAACAGAGTCAGAAGGGACCTTGTAGGCCATCTAGTCCAACCCCCTGCCCAAGCAAGAGACCCTACACCATTCCTGACAGATGGCAGTCCAATCTCTTCTTGAAAGCCTCCAGTGATGATGCTCCCACAACTTTTGAAGGCAACTTCTGGTCCATTGGTGGATTGGCTGATTTTCAGAGATCTCTTTGGCAAAATGGAAACTGGTATGCTAATTGATTATTTTGCCACATTCTCCTTTTTAATAGAAGAATATTTTTACCTCAGGGTTGAATTGGGGGGGTCCTTGGTGTGCTCCAGGGCTGGGCTGCTGGGGGTTTGCAGGGGTTCGGGAGAGCCCCTAGCTAAGATTCTGTGCAGTTTGGAGAACCCCCAAATCCCACACCACCCTGCCCCTCACTGCCCCGCCCCTCCCCACTCCTCCCCTCCTAGAAGTCCCCACGTGGTCCATTTTGGATGCAGGTAAGTGCAGGGCTCACACGGAGGCTCAGTGAGAGCAAAAAACAGGCCTCCCAGAAGTTCGGGAAGGCGGGAAATGGGCCCGTTTCTGGCTTCCAAATAGCCTCCAGAGCCCGGGGAGACTGTTTTTGCCCTCCCAGAGGTTCAAGGAAATCCTCCAGAGCCCGGGGGGGGCAAAAACACCCCCCCACCATGGTGCAGGGGGCCAACTAGACCATGCCCACGCTCACCCAGCAACTGGGCAGAGAACCTTTTGCTAAAAAAAAATTAAGCCCACCCCTGGTGTGCTCTGAGTTTGTTAGTTTGTTAGTTTGTTTATATTTCTTCTTTCTAAACTGCTCATCTCCCTCTATGTACTGATGATGTTACCTAGTTCGGTAATGAAACCTCTGCAAGGAAAACAACCAAGCTCAGAGAACACCAAAGACCCCCAACCTCCTTTCCATTCTTTCTCTCCCCACAGGGACAGAACTGAGCTCTTTTTTCCTTTCTTATTCATGCAAAGCTGAGTAAGTCAGTTGTGCGGCCCAAAGTTTACTCCTTCCTTGCAAACAGGTCAATAATACCACCCAATTCTCTTCTCCCCATTTGGCTCTTCATCCCTTGTAGCTTAGTACCAGATGGCTGTGTGCCTATAACTGATTTTGACCACTGCTTTTATAGGGAGAGCTGGAGGAATTCTCCAGTGTGTTCTCCATCAGGGTATTTATTTATTATGTATTGAGACAATTCATGTAGTTGCCAATTTTTAACCGGTAATCCTGGGTGGCTAACAAACAACACAATACAGAAAATACTATAAAGCTGAAACAAAACAAAGGGAAAATAACAAGAGCACCACATAAATAACTCACAATGCCAAAGCACAACTATAAGATTCCATTAGTATCCTGGCCTTAATGCCTAAGCACAATGCCAGATATTCATGACCTTACAGAAAACAACTAGAGTTGGGTGAGTGGACATGCAGACAGCTAAAGAAAAATGTTTTGCTAAGCAATAGAGGGTAAAATATTGCCTGATTTGGCTAAGTGCCAGTGCCAGTGCCAGCATTGAGGAACCGCTGACTGGCTGGCATGAAAATTCCTACCCTATATAGAATTGGGGGTTGCAATCTATGCTCAATTTAACATGCCCATTTGGCTAGCTTTGTTGTTACTTTAGCAAATGTGGAGTAGCCCAGGTATGAAATCATAGAAGATTACATAAATTGAAGATGATCAGATTTAGTTAATTGATTTGACTCAGATTTGTGTTCCCAGTTTGGTTTTCAACTTCCAGCTATCTCCAGGCCTTGAATCCAATCAATTTGATTCAAATTTTCTAATATGTTCAAGACAAATGCTGCCATCTGCAGAAGACACCCTGATCATTCAAACCAATTTGATGCAGTGATTCTAATAAATTAGTATATTGAAGAAATCTGATTTAAGGGTTTGAAATGCCATCAAATGTCCAGTTTAAAAACTCATACAGCCCTAAAATGACAGTCCTCTCTAAAATGTTTGTAAATTTAATAAATTAAACTTTGTGGAAGGAAGGAAGGAAGGAAGGAAGGAAGGAAGGAAGGAAGGAAGGGAGGGAGGGAGGGAGGGAGGGAGGGAGGGAGGGGAGGAAGGACTATTCCTTTTGAGTAGCAACAGCATATCTGTTAAGAAATAGAACCAGGACTGTAAGGGAAAATGAACATAATCTGTTGGGGCTTTGAGAGAGAAAAAGAGAAGAAGCCACACACCTGAATTCCATACCTATATGCTTAACAATTTTAATGGGTTGGTTTTCTTGTCTTAATTTAGCATATTTTTCTTTACCGTAACTGGCCATTGATATAATTTGCCTTTGGTATAAGAAAAATAATAATGCATTTTTAAAAACCAGGAGGTGGAATACAGGATGGTTTAATGGGTGGATTTAGGCTCAGTCTTTAAATGTTAATGAAAAGCTGCCACCTCCTGTTGACTGTTGGTAGTTTTAAATTCAGCATTCTTTTTTCTCCACTGGCTGTACCCATTTCACAATTTATCCTCAATTTCAGTCTGCTTCCTCATGAGCAAGACTGATCGTGAAATTAATTCCTTTTGTTGGTGATGGATTCTGCCTCCCTACCTCTAGAGATCAATTGACAATTTTACTCTTCACATTTTACCCTCTAATCCATGGCAAAATCAGTGACAAAGAATTCAGAAGAGAGCATCTATATTCAGGATGCTCTCTTCTGAGAGAGAGTATAAGTAAGGAATACTTATACCAGCTGGAACATTCAAAGGAGTATGTCCTCACTATGAATTTATTTGTTCATTAAAATAATGAGTATATTTGCACATGATATCAAACCATCATCTTGGTTTGATATCATGCATTCTCCTTTTCATCCTGACTTGCTGAATGAAATATGGTGACTTTGTGTGCCCAATAACCCCAATAAACCACTGTTGATTGTACTCCTAGACTTCATAGTAAAATGAGTTTGAATATATAAAGCTTGGCAGTATGGAATAGATTTTCACCCCATATCCCTAAGAGCAGAGGGATGAATTGCCACAAATGGGACAGTATCACCACAACAACCCTACATAACCTTTGGAACTCCTTGCCTAAGTATTCTTGCTTAACTTCCTATCAACTGCTCACCTTCTCTGAAGTCCTTCCATTTCTGCTGGACCTTCAGCCAGTTGTAATGGATTATTATTCTAACAGATTCCCAAAGAAACAATTTTCTGTATAGCTTTTCCTGTGGTCTTTTCAATGAGATAGGGAAGTTATTTTATTTTTGTATTCCAAATTCCTACACCACCTATCTCACTTAAGTAACTCTGGGCAATTTGCAAAGTTATACACACAGATGGCTTTTTGTTAGACTAGGATTTATGTTACATGCTCATACTTTGGGAAGTGTGAAGCTCATTGGGTTAGATCACATGTCAATGATTTCTATTTCAGGATCTGACATCTTCAAAAAAGAGAAACCTACTGAAACTTCTAAATGACAGTATTACCATTCCAAATTATATTGATCTACATAGTCCACTGTATGTAGCTTTCTTCTCTTTGATATAGATCTCGGCATACAGAGGTATTCATTCATAAGGAATCATAAAGAATCAATCAGAAAAAAAAGGATCCCATGTCTAGGTTTTCATGAGATCTAGTGCATTAGAAGGCCATTCCATCTTTTCAAAAAATGATGCTCCTTTTAAACAGAAAAGCTATAAAGTAATGCATTTAATAATGGAAGAACCGTGCAGTTCTTAGTTAAAATGTATTCACCCTTAAAGTCTTCACTGATTTAGAGATTGACTGAATAATGGCCATCAACTATACACTTCTGTTCTCATCTTGAAATAACTGTCCATTTTCAGATGGTACAGAAACTACAATTTGCCTTAAACCACAAAGGCATGGCTAACAAACCATAAACAGCTTTATTTTGTTTACACACTTGGCATTTTGTTTTCTGGTCTGTTCCTAGAGGTTTTTTTTTTTAAGAGTCCCCAGATTGAAGAACATACTAAACAAACCAAGCAGGAATCTGTCCATGGTAGGTTAGCTACATCCATTCACATGATGAAGGCACCATAGGGATGGTTGAAGCAGTGTCTTCTAGCACATAAGAATTTACCCAGATTGTGGCTTGCCATGTTGTTCAAACACACCTGCTATCAGAAATGGCACACTAGAACAACAGGGAGTTACATATGCGAGATGGTGTTTTTCTGTGAAAACACTACAGTTGAAGAATGAACAAAGATTGCTAAGGTGCATGTGAGGAATTATTTTTCGGGTTTTTTTGCACTCCCAAAATATTTACATGTCTTTACAAGTTTTCTTTTTAAATAGATTGTGAATTTTATGTTACAAAACTGTTTAAAAATGTATTTATGTACATCTTCCAGCCTTTTTCTATTATGTGGAGAGAAGCATAAGACATCTCCAATGAATCTGTAAATCAACATACACACCTACATTTAGAGTTGGGAATATTTAGCTAGCTTTTCTTAACTGGTTCATCAAATGTGAGGTTTTGACAAGGGGTTCCAAATCATAGCAGCTTAAAATGCACCCTTCAGATTTCTCTTTAGCTACCTGAAACACCATTAGCTCATCCCTCTGGATCCCTCCTCTCTCCCCCCTCCCTTCTTTCTTTCCCTTCTTCCATTTCTTCAAAAGGAGAATAACCTGTGGTATTTCCCCCCCCCCTCTTTTTTTTCCAAGAAACTAATGGACTCCTTAAATAGCAAAAATTGCACCCTGTAATTAAGATCTTGCTTTTTAAATGATTAATCATTCTAACCCCTTTAAGCAGCATCCCACTTACTTCTCCTCTCCCATTGAAATGCAGATCAGAGGAGTGGAGAAGGGAGGGGATTGTTGCTAGAGACTGGGAGAGCACTTAAATCCCTCACAGCTGTCCTTCTGTTTGGTGATCTCTCCAGCTGCCCAGTTATCTGAAGGCCTGATGGATGTGACTACCTCACATGAGAGCTATATCTCATCTGAGCTTCTGCTAAAAAAATATGTGATCCACCAATCAGGCCTCCTTTCCTGAAGTTTATATACATATATACATGCATACACACACACACACACACACACACACACACACACACACACACACACACACTCTTAAGTGTTACTTTGCTAGAACCGTTCAATTCCCCCCTTCTGCTACACTAAAATAGGAAAAGGCAATATGTTGTCTGTGGACACCTTAGTTGACATCTGTCAGGCTCCCTCCCCCCTGACATTATTTTAATTAAAAGAGTCTTTTAATTAAAAATAATAATTATTGAGAAGCTGGCAAAGTGCCAGTTTCTGGCATCATCTTTATTTACCCGATTATCTCTGGGTTTCACACAGGCCTGATTGGCATATTTAGAACATTAGCATGGAAGGTGGGGGCTTTGTTTGGAAGTGTGCCCAGCTGCCTCCCTCTCCCCCCTCCCTCCCCCCCAAAAAACCCCAAGGAGCATCATGGGAGCTAGCGAGAACAATCGCCTGGAGAATGGACAAGCCCAGGTGACCGTTTGCTCCAACTAAACTCCATTTGTTCGTCTCTGCTCAAGAAGAGGAATGTGACCTAATGTAAGCAGGCACTTTTCCCACTCATGTGTTAACCAGATGTATGATAGTGGGCTTTTGGCCCTTGGATAGTTATATAGAAAAAGGTATAGTCTGGGTATTTTTAATCTCATGTGGCAGAGTTCTTTGTTGGCATGCAGCTTAATGGCTTGCAGGTAAGAAGTGGTTGGCTTCACAAACTTGGTTGAGCCCTGAGGAGAGCACATCTTTCTCCTTCTGTCCTGGCCACTTTTTATGGAGGCTGTGATGATCCAGGGTGGGATACAAAACAAACACAGCCACAGAAAACAGGTGAAGCCCCTTTTATTCCTTCACTTTGCTTCCAAGCTCCGAATATTCTTGATGAAAGACAAAAACTCCCACACAAACAGTTACAACAAGAAGGGAAAAAGCAACACAAACTAGGCAAGATAAGGGCTGGAGGACATCCACAGGTAACACACACTGGGAAGAATGCCAAACTCAGAGAGGAACCATCAACTAGAGATATTTCCATGCTTTGTTTCCAGCGTTCGCCCATACACATGTCCGACCTCTTATTCAGTTGTCACATCTACAGCCCATGAAGAGGATCAAGGCCCTCTCCTCCTGAGTAGACCACATCTCTCCCTTATCCTCTCTTCCCTGCATGCCCTAGGATGGAGAGGGGATGGGCCTGGGTCTTCCTCTGACTGCCCAGCTGGCCTCCGCCCTTTCCCAGCCTCCTCCACAAGCCACACTTCCACTCCCTATCACCTGTTCCTCCTCTCCCTCAGAGTCAGCCTCCACCAGGGGCATCACAGAGACACAATTTAGAGTGTTTTAACAAACTGCATCCCTGATTGGTTTGGTGGGAGCAGTGCCCCAGATAGAAAGTCCATACAGAGAGTGGTGAGGACAGTAGAGAAGAGTATAGGAAGCTTGCTTCCCATTATTCAGGATATAGCTTATAAGCACTGTGTGATTAGAGCTCAAAGCATTGTTAGAGACCCCGCACACCCACTCCATGGTCTGTTTCTGTTGCTTCCCTCTGGGAGGAGGTTTTGAAGTATTTCTAGTAGGACTACCAGAATCTGTAACAGCTTTGTTCCCAAGGCCATCCATCTAGTAAACTTGCAAGATTAGTTTTTCTTGCCATGTACATGTATACATCCAAGCTAGACTGTGTTGTTTCTCTGTGTCATATAATATATGTGGGGACATACCTAATTTTGTACTTATTTATTTTAGTCATGTTTACGTAGTGTATAATTGGTGACCCTTTGAGAGCTATATGCAATGAAATTTCATTTTAGTGTACATTCAAAGTGACAATAAAAGCTATTCTAAGTTCTATATGCCTATATATTAACCCTAAGTATGTCACTGGTCCAGTATTTATCATTTGCCTCTTTTTTCTAGTGTCTCTTCTCGACATTTGTTTTCCAGTTTTCTTCTCTGTTGCTTGTTGTCTCTTCAAAGATCAAGCATGATATAAAAACCTCTTCTCTCAATTCATTCTTTTGAGGAGATCACCTTGAACAGGTGAAACAAAATGGACAGAGGTGTGCAGTATGAGATCAACCATCTCCAATAACACCTGAGTAAGATAGGAGCCCAGTCCTGAACCTGTCAAAAATGCAAATGTTGCAAAGCACTGTGATTTTTGTTGTTTTCATCTTCATTGGCAGGCAATCAACCCATCTGTTGGAATCCTTTCCCCATGGTGGAATTTTACACTGGAATCCTCTTGTCTTTCTTTTTTCTAGCTAATGTCCATGCCTTTCGGTTCCATTGTGACTTGACCAAAGGTGGCAGGGTTGGTTCTTCACTCACCACCCTTTATGTGGTCTGAATGATGATTCTTCTGGGATGTGGGAAGAAAGGAGAGAGACTTCGTCTTTCTCTCAAACCCTGACAAACAACATAGCTGTCCTTTTCTATTCAGGATCTTCACACGGTTCGAGCCCCAGACAACATACACCCTGATCTAGACTGAATCAATGCCAAATCAGTATGCAGAGGTAGAATCCACTTGGCAGTGGATTAGCATAAACACTCTAGGAGGCAAATAGAGATACAAACACAGCCACTGTGTGCCATGGGGAGATGCCTCTTTGTTACTTGGGTCTTCCCCCCCTCCTTTTAAGTACAAAGTTGCAGACGTCTGTTAAATGTCAATTATGGGTAGAAAAAAAAGATGTCTGCTTAAGGCTTAGTTATGGGCTTCTTTTTGCCACAGAGAAATGAGCTAGAGACTTAGGCTAGCCAACAATGCATCCAGCTACCAAATGTGAAGGTTGTAACTTTATAAACAGAGCCTTAATAGAGGCTGGCGGGAATGCAAATGAATAAGAGGAGAAGCTTTCAAACAGGCTAGCCATCTTGGTTTTTTTGTGTTTTTTTTTTTAACTTGGGAGGAGTGGAAAGGAAGAAAGAATTAAAAAAATAAAAGGAAATTCAAGAAAAAATTTTAGACTTGCTTCAAGGGTGAAAGACAATTGCTTATACATTGGGATGCTTTCACTGATATCTGTTGCCATGCCTTGGAAATCTAGGAATAAATTGAAATGAATTGGACTAAATCCAGGGGCCTTAGAATATTTGAATATGAGCATTATGTTCTCATTATGTTGAAGTCCAAGAGGACATTAATTGAGACTTCAAGATGGTCCAGTAAAAAGACAAGCTTGGAGGAACAATTCTTAATCACAAGTCCTGTTTCAAATATAGAAACGAGCGCAATTCCTTTATTCTTGATGGGGCTTCCTCTGATCAGAATAATTCAGGTTTTCATAGGATTTTATAACAAAAAACAAAATAGACAAATATTTATCACCAGTGGCAATCTTGTTCTGAGACTGAAAAAAAACTGTTGTCTGGTAGTGACTGAAACCAAACTCACACATTTGGAGACTAGATGATGCTTTATTTTGGGTGAGATTTGAAATAATTATTCTTAGACTGCAGTTATTTCCATAAAATACTTTCTACTGAGTTTTGCATTCAGGAAACATGCAGGTGAGGTCCTGTACCTTCCTGTCTGAATTTCAGTGGAGAATCCAGGTCACTCATTTCACCCAGGTGATTTCTAAATGTGATTAAATAAGTAGATATGTAATAATCGCATATTCATAACACAAAATAAGAGGGGCAGAGAGCCTAACTCCGCCTATCTAGTGACCTACTGAAAAATTATCCTGCACTTTTCAGAACTAGTTCTCATTTAATTTGACTGAAGAGAATTTGCTTTCAAATTTATTTTAAAGAAGATGTTTTATGACCCCAAGTGTTATGTAGTAACTATGCACTTAGTCGATAGTGATGGATGTATAGCCTATGTTTCACTGGACAATCCATTCTTGGTGTTGCCTACAGCAAACTGTGATGATGTCAGAATGACAAAAGCAAGGTGATCTCATCTCATCCAGTATATGCTACAATTATGAACTTAAGTCCTGATAACTGGTACAAGAACCTATATCACAGTTTTTGTGTGATAGCAATAGCACTTAGCAATAGCATTTAGACTTACATATCACTTCACAGTGCTTCACAACCCTCTCTAAGCCATTTAAAGAGTCAGCCTCTTGCCCTCAACAATCTGAGTCCTCATTTTACCCACCTCGGAAGGATAGAAGGCTGAGTCAACCTTGAGCCTGATGAGATTCGAACCGCCAAATTGCAGGCAGGCAGCAGGCAGCAGAAGTAGCCTGCAGTAGTGCACTCTAACCATTGCGCCACCATGGCTCATGAGACAAGTTTCATCACTTGCCTTCACCCAGTGGACATGCATCCTCTATCTCTTTAATGTCTATTCCAATAAATCTCAAGGTAAGAAAACAGAATGGAATCCATCCCTGTAGGCTTTATCAAAATCATTGATTGATTGATATTGATTGATTCATTCTTTTGTTCATTCATTCTACATCTTGCCATCATCAAAAATTGATTCCCATTTTTTTGAATACCCACAGTAGAAGATTGGATTAGAAAATTGATGGAGAATCTGGCAAAATTGATTTGTTTCGTTAGGGAAAAAGCAATAAAAACTTTTTTTTGTAGAAGACTGGACTTTTTGTTGAAAGGGGAAAAGACTGAATGGATGATTTATGAATTTGTGGATTAAAAAGGGTTAAAGAGGGATGGGAATAAGTAAAATAGCAAGACAGGAGTCATAATTCTATTTTCTTTTTTTTCACTTTTTTCTTTTCTTTTCATTTAATTTTTAATACTTTTTATTGTATTGAAAAATTCTAATTAAAAAAAAGAAACACTTCAAAAAAGCAAGTACAAATTTGATAGAGAGATGCGTAGTGATTGGGGAATAAGATGGAAAAGTAAATACCTATTTTCCAGAGGAATAAAACTATGAAATTGCAGGGGAGATTTTTGCAATAGAGTAGGCTTGAGCTTAATCCTTGTCCTCACCCATTTTGTTTCTTCAGATATGACATTTCCCTCCCCTCCCCATTGCACATAAAATGTTAAATGTAGCTTTTATCTTCCAAAGGTTCCCCAGAGCTCACCTTGTCATACATTTTCAATCTGAATTGTCACTTGGATATGTTTGCAGTGCTAATCTGGGTTTTATTTTCAAAGGAAGGATTCATGGGAGAAGATGGATAGGGTTCAAACTGCTCACTTATCCGTAATTAGCCAAGAATATGCAAATTGCATTAATCCAGGTCATACAATTTTACTAAATGATGTGAAGTTAGGGAACAAATGGTTTGTTTGTTTGTTGTCCTCATTTTTAGTCTTATCCTCTGTGAACTATTATCGCAATCTTGGCAAGGGGATAGATAGGAGAAAAGAATTTAAGTTGATGTGTACATATGCAAAAAATGGAGCATTTTTGTTCTGTTCTGAACTGATTTGCTAATTCTGAATTATTATTATTATTATTATTATTATTATTATTATTATTATTATTATTATATACTTTATTCATTAAACATGAAACACAAGTCAACTGAACATTCAAAAATGCATCACAAATACCATTGACTGGTGCTAATGGTTGATATGGGTTGCTGCCAGTGTCCTAGGTAACAACCAAGGGCCTTCTTAAGATGTACAATGTTCCGAGTAGCACAGTTTTTTGCACTTCTGCTGGTATTATTGCAGGAAGTTGCAATTTCTTGATGTATTTTATAAAATTCTTGGACATGGTACTAAGTACCCCAATGACAATGGGTATCACTGATACATGTTTCATCCATAATCGCGTAGTTTTGATGGCCAGGTCACGATATTTTGTTATTTTTTTTCTACTACTACTACTACTACTATTATTATTATTATTATTATTATTATTATTATTATTATTATTATTATTATTATTATTATTATTATTATCATTTGTTACACAATCAGCCAGATGTGTATACTGGATATGGCATTTTTATCCACTTATTCAGTCCAAGGACCTGGCATATGCAGATGTTGTTTGATGGACCAGCGTTGATGATGTTACCTAATTTGGGTAATGAAACATTTGCAAGAAAACAACCAAGTTCAGAGAGCACCAAGGACCCTTCATTTCAATCCTGAACTTCAAAATTTCTCTTTTATTGATTGTATTAAAGGCATTGTGGAAGAATGTAAGCTGTTCCAGGTGAAGTTGCCTTTTGCAATTGACCAATGGCAAGTTTGTTCAATGTCAATGATGTTCAAGAGGTGCCCCATTGTTATTATTAAATTTAATCTCACCTTTTATCTATTATGGTCAACTCATGGTAGCAAACATGCCTAATCCCTCTGCCTCCTGATTTATGCCATTGAAATGATCTGGTGTCTTAAAAAGAATGAGAAAAGCATTTGATTCTCATTTTAATTATAGTGATTATCATCACTAATTTTTTTTCCTAAATAAGAAGCTGTCATATTTCAAAGCAGTTTTTCCCCCCTCTTAAATCAAAGATCTTCTCTTTCATTGTTATTTCCAGGAACATACTAAGGTTTGAAATATTCTTGAGAGTTAGGGAAATAGTTACATCATTACAATCGTCAGACATGCAATATTTAAAACTCTGTGAAAAAGTTTCCCCAGAGAGGCTGCATTACCTTTCCTCATTATGGCTGATCCCTAAGTCCTATAACAATACCCTGAGTTGTTATGCAGTGGGAAACTCCATGTTTGTTTGAATGGGGACTGGACAAAACAGGTGTCCTGTAGTGGGACATTTATCACCCAATCCAGCAAAACTGTGAGACAGAACAGCCAGCATGTTTTATGGCCGCCAAAGAAGGATAAATGAAAGGATCTACCCTTGTCTCCTTATGCAAATGCTTGCAACCCTCTCTATACCCCACAACTCTGAGAAGGTCCCAGAAAGAAGTTGCAACTATTTGGGTTGGAATTTGAGAAGAGGTGTTATCTGCCAATCAAATGCCATTGAAGGAGGAGAAGAGTGTGGGGGGAAAGCACCATATAAAACAAATTGTTTGGTCTGAATCTCCTTATCCTGTTAACCTGAGGCCGGCCAGTCTAGGCCCCGGCCTCCAAGTGTGGGCCTCACACCATTTTGCCTAGCAACAAGGCAAAGACCAGTGCAGAAGAAAAGGCCCATTCTTGTCTGTGAAAGATTCATCATTTGGGGCTGAAAGTGGTCCCTCCCCTCTTTCAAATACTTGTCAGCGGGGAGAATGCAGCTTAGATACGAAGTTGATCAGATCATAGCTAAGCTGTACTCCGTGGCCACTAAAACTGCCAGCAGACTTTCAAACAACTTCACAGAGCATCTGCGTCATGTTATGTCTGGAAGGGTGGAGGAGAGAGGCGGCGGAAAACAATAACGTCTGCTGGAGACATGTTCCAATTCTTATTGATTCCCCTCAGTGTCTGCCTGTCCAGATTTCTGGGCCCTGGGTGAAAGACAGGGGTGCAGCTGAGTCATTTGACACTTTTGGACATAATGAGCTGATGAGAATGACCTCTGGATGTGTATAGCACTGCAGAGGTGAAGCAAACAACTCACAGGGAGATAAACAGCATTTTGTCATAGAACACACACACACACACACACACACACACACACACATATACCATCAATGATAAAATGCTGTTTATGTCCCCATGAATTGTTTGCTTCACCACTGCAATTCTCTGTCTCTCTGTGTGTGTGTACATGTGTATGCACATATGTATGTATGTATACACACACACAGACACACACATTGTGTCAGCAGCCATAACTACATCTGTGTCACATGAGCCAATCAAATTTTAAAAAAAAAGTTAGAAAAAGGAAAGATGCTGGAAGCAGCTACGGTAATTAAATAGTTTTACAGTGGTCTTTTCCATCTAGGTCATTTTGCACCTATTGACCCTAAGCAATCCTAACCACTACAGTTATAAGCAAACTGATTAGATACCACCCAAAAATACAGTATATATCGGACCTGCTTTAGAAACCGCAGGTGATAAAATTATATTCTAGTTCCTGTTTTAAATAAAAATTTGGAGACAACATTTGAGATACTATAGCATCGTCTGCAGGGATACTCAGAGCAGCTGGTGACAAAACTGAATATGGGATGCAGCTGCAAAAAGGGCCAGTGTGATTTTAGACTGCACCAACAGTAGCATCATTTCTAAATCACAGCATTGGCCATGCCTTATTCTGAATATGGATTCGAGTATGAAGAAATCTAATGGAAACCAACTTGGTCTTTAAATAAATGTACAGTTTTTTCTAACCCTCCATTAGCTTTTCACTCACTTGTCTCTACATAGAACAGAGAATATGCAGGAATCCATAAGCTGATAATTATGAAAAAAATGCAAGTAACTGTGTATGAGGCTAAGAGCAATTGCTAGGATCTTCGGAGGGAAATGTTTTTTTTAAAAATGGCAAATACAGATTTGCTTATTTGTTTAAGGATTCAAATCTCCATATTCAGGGTATCTAATATGTAATAGTATGTAAATCCAGTCATAGAAAAGATGTCTTGTGAGTTCTTATGGTGTTGAGAGTTGAATCAACAATTCATGTGGAAAATTGCCCAATAGACATACATGTTAACTCAGCTGAATAGCAAGGACATTGAAACTTCTCTTGAAGTTGCAGTTTATGATACCTGTTTTACGTTCAAGCAGAACAAAAACCCATGAGTGGAATGTCTATTGAGATTTTCAGTCACCAGATCAGGTCATCGTTGTCCCAAAAGTGCTTTTTCAAAAGGCAATTGTTTATCCTTGAAGGTGTTTTCCTTTGTTTTTCCTTGGAGATGTTTCGCTTCTCATCCAAGAAGCATCCTCAATTCTTCAGTCAGAACTGAAGAAGCTTCTTGGATGAGAAGCAAAACATCTTCAAGGAAAAAACAGTCCAGATGCCTTTTGAAAAAGCACTTTTGGGGCAACAATGAGTGGAGCGAGCTAAAAACAATATTGGTAGCCGAAAAAAAAATATTTTTATGACCTTCCCAAGAAAAGAGCTGTGCTCAACATGTTTGTGAACATAGCCAGAAGTAAATAAATTAAGAATCATGCTGTTAACTCTCAGGCCACTAAAGATGACATTTGCCAAACTATACTAAATGTTACTCCGGTATCATTCCTGCCACTCGCTGAATTCACACAGTTGTCAAACAGGACCATGGACAGCACACAATGGACTTGTCTTTAGGACATTGTTTCGCTGAGGAATTCTGCAAATGGAAAGCCATACATCTTAAAAGGTACTGAGGTTGGGAAACATTGGTGTAAGAGAATTCTGCCCCTCCCAAACAGACAAGCTGGGACATTGCTCTAGCAAGTATGGCAGATAAACTCAGTTTCCCCAACTCTGTGTCCTTCTGATTTAGCCATGAAACCCAATTCCCCACAGCCCACATAAAACTACAGTATCGCTCTGTAGAAGTCTGCTACCTTGTGAAAGGATCACCTCTGGAGAACAATTAAAAATAAATAAATAACTAAAATGCTCCATGTGTTATGGGGGGGGAACAACCCTCACAATTCCTTCAGTTGTACATTTTGCTTCCAATCCTCCTAGCTGATTTTGTTCCAACCTTCCCTTCTTTATAAAACTTGTTTCAAGTTTCATAATATTCTGAATCTCCCTTATTTTTCATTTCTAAAGTTAGTCTATCAGCTTCTGCACACGCCATTATTTTCCTTATTATCTCTCCTTTCGGTAGTATATTTTGATTTTTCCAATACTGTGTGTAAACCATTCTTGCTGTGGTCAATACATGTATTATTAAATATGTTGTACCTTTACTGTGGCCTTCTGTCATTATTCCCAACAGGAATAATTGTGGCTTAAATTGAATGTGTTCTCCCACTATTTGCTCTACCCATGCCTGTATCAATGTCCAATATTGTCCTTGGTTGTGTTTTTGAAGCAAAGCAACATCACTGCATCTCCAAACACCAGCCTCATTCCCAGAATTGAGAAGGCCATGCTTCTCTTCTATTACCACATGAATGAGGCCAGGGGAGAGAAGAATGGAAGAACCCCAGCGTCCACTCAAGCAGACAATTTGGCTAGTGAACTGACATAATTACAAGGGACGGAGAGGAGGGGGAAAAAAGCAGGCCTCTCTTGCTTGTGCTTCAGAGGGCTTGACCCCTGCTGGTTTACTTGGACATTGGGGCTAGGCGCTGATTAGAAACCGTATGTCCTTTTCAAGAGCTCAAAGTGATTGGCCACGTTAATCTGATTAGAATTTTTTTCCCCTAGAGTTCAGAAAATCTAGGAGCACTTCACATAGGCATGGAGATCGGCAAGCACATGCACAGACATGGTGACAGGCATGGTGGCTAATATGTCCATAGGAATGGACTTGGCTTTTGGATGTACAGTGCATGCATCTCTACCTTCAAGGATGAATACAAAGCAAAGCTGGCCTATGCAGGGCACATAGCCATGTGGAAATATGAAGAACAGGAATTGGGCATGTCTAGTTTAATGAAAAGAAGAACTAGGGATGACATGATAGCAGTGTTCCAATATCTCAGGGGCTGCCACAAAGAAGAGGGAGTCAAGCTATTCTCCAAAGCACCTGAGGGCAGGACAAGAAGCCATGGGTGGAAACTAATCAAGGAGAGAAGCAACTTAGAACTAAGGAGAAATTTTTTGACAGTGAGAACAATTAACCAATGAAACAACTTGCCTCTGGAAGTTGTGGATGTTCTGACATTGGAGGTTTTAAAGAAGAGATTAGACAACCATTTGTCTGAAATAGTATAGGGTGTCATGTTTGAGGAGGGGGTTGGACTAGAAGACCTCCAAAGTACTTCCATTTGTTTAATGACTGTTTGAAGTTGGCAACAAAAAAGTGACTTATAACTGGTCCTTGTACTTACGGCTATCACAGGTCAAGTGAGCAAAATTCAGACACTTGGCACAATTGAGTCTGACCCACTTACCAACTGTCTTGCTTAGCAATAGAAATTTTGGTTCCAATTGTGGTCATAAATTGAGGACTACATCTATTTGTCTATCCATCCATTCATCTGTTTAACATTTATCTATTTATCATCTATCTACCTATATACCTACCTACCTATCAGAGAGAGAGGGGGAGGGAGGGAGGGGGAGGGGGGAGAGAGGGATAGAGGGAGAAAGGGGGAGAGAGAATCCTACATGTTCCAAAGCAGTTACCAAAGCAAGATGCAACCAAGTAACAACGAACCCTTCAGCAATCAATTTTTCTACCTTCTACCACCACTTCTGCATCACCCTTGACAAAGAACCTAGGAGAAAAAATAGCTGTGGACCAAGACTTCTGGTCATTGTTCCTGTTTTCTCCCTCCCTCCCTCCCTCCCTCTCTCTCTCTCTCTCTCTCCCCTCACCCCTTCTTTAAGTCAAAGTGATAGTGGATCAAGCCAAGCCAAATCCTCACTTATTTTGACAGATGGATCTCCTTCATCCCACCTCCCCATGCCACACAGAGGGGACACTCCTAGCTCTGGAGCCTCTGCCTTTGTTGCTTTCTACTCCCTCCCCATTTCCACAATGCCAACAGTCCAATTAGAACCGTGTCTCATGTGCTTCCATCTTTGCCGACAGTTAATTAAGATGCTGCTGCTGGCAGCTGCTGACAAATTCCAGGAACATGTGATAAAGAGAGACAGGTTTGGGGCAGGGGGGTGCACTGGCCCCTCTTTCTCCAGCATAGAAAATGAGGGTGTTGTATCCCAAGGGCACACAAATGGCTTACATCCAATTCGTTCCTTGGGTGTGAGAATATAAGCAGACACTGTGGAGAGCAGCCCCTCCTTTAGAAAGAAAGAGAGAGAGAGAGAGAGAGAGAGAGAGGGAGGGAGGGAGGGAGGGAGGGAAGGAAGGAAGGAAGGAAGGAAGGAAGGAAGGAAATAAAGAAAGAAGGAAGAAAAGAAGGAGGGAAGGAGGAAGAGAGAAAGAAAGAAAGAAAGAAAGAAAGAAAGAAAGAAAGAAAGAAAGAAAGAAAGAAAGAAAGAAAGAAAGAAAGAAAGAAAGAAAGAAAGAAAGAAAGAAAGAAAGAAAGAAAGAAAAGAAGAAGGGAGGGAGGGAGAGAGAAAGAGAGAGAGAGAGAAAGAAGGAAGGAAATAAAGAAGGAAGGAAGAAAAGAAGGGAGGGAGGAAGAGAGAGGAAAGAAAGAAAAGAAAGAAAGAAAGAAAGAAAGAAAGAAAGAAAGAAAGAAAGAAAGAAAGAAAGAAAGAAGGAGGGAGGGAGGGAGGAAGAGAGAGAGAGAGAGAAAGAAAGAAAGAGAGAGAGAGAACAAGAGAGAGAAAGAGAGATAATGAAGGAAGGAAGGAAGGAAATAAAGAAGAAGGAAGGAAGAAAAGAAGGAGGGAAGGAGGAAGAGAGAGAGAAAGAAAGAAAGAAAGAAAGAAAGAAAGAAAGAAAGAAAGAAAGAAAGAAAGAAAGAAAAGAAGAAGGGAGGGAGGGAGGAAGAGAGAGAGAAAGAAAAAGAAAGAAAGAAAGAAAGAAAGAAAGAAAGAAAGAAAGAAAGAAAGAAAGAAAGAAAGAAAGAAAGAAATGACGAAGGACCAGGAATGACATGATAGCAGTGTTTTAATATTTGAAGGGCTGCCACGAAGGAGAGGGGGACAACCTATTCTTCAAAGCACCTCGGGGCAGGACAAGAAAAAATGGATAGAAACTGATCAAAGAGAGACCTAGCCTAGAACTAAGGAGAAAGTTCCTGGAAGTGAGAACAATCAACAGCTTGCCACCAGAAGTTGTGGGTGCTCCATCACTGGAGGCTTTTAAGAAAAGACTGTCTAAAATGGTATAGGGTCTCCTGCTTGAGCAGGGGGTTGGACTAGAAGACCTCCAAGGTCCCCTCCAACTCTGATATTCAATGTTCTAAGAACCAGTCTGGGTGGAAGATAAAACATGGCAAACATTGGTCACTTTTTGTAAAAACGCCTTTACTTACAACATTTACAGATTTAGGAAAGCATAGTTGTCTGTTGCAGCCTCAAGGCCTTTAATTGATTTGGTGACACCTGGTGTCCCATTGAGTGGGCCAAGATATTCATCAGACTGTAGACAACCACCCCAAGACCTATAACAACACTTAGGTGGTTCTTCTTCCATGCAATGAGAGGGAATCTCACCTGGGAGCCCTTTGAGAGCTGGTTGACAATTTTGCAAATTCAACCACTTTGCTACTCTGGGCTGTTCACTAGATCATTTTGGAAAATGCCCCAATTTCTGTATAGATCCTATGGATGGTCTTATTTTCTGGCATTCTTTTTTTGCAAAACTCGCATTACATTCATTCCCCCTTTCTAAGTCTTGCAACATCTATGAAAGGATTGGTCTTCTCCCTTGATTGGTAGGTTGACTAAGGCTTCCCTGAGGGAAGATGTTGGCTAAAGCATCCAGCTAAAAGACTGATCAGGTTGACTCCTTAAAAAACTCTTTAAAAATTGGGGAGGTGACACTTGCCTGCCCAGAAACCACCATATTCATTCTTCCATATGGCTTGTAGTTTTATCTTTCCTAATGCTTTCCACAAATTTACCTAGAATGGGAGCTGTAATTTTTAGCTTCTTTTGCCTTCCTTCCTTATTATATTTTTTTTTTAAAAAAAACTAATCTCCAGGCCTTTAAATTAAATAAAAAACAGCCAATTTTAGGGAAAGTTATATGCTTTTGCTAAAACTTCAGCTATTTCATTTTAAGAGCTCTGTGGGGAATGCCTCACTCATTTTTTATTGGTCAATAAGCTCTAACATTTTATAGCTTATTCTATGTCATTGTTGTTTCATAACTTGTTTTGGTTTTAGCAAGATGCTTCTGAATCTGAGGATTCACCCTTCTCAACTTCATTATAATTTGTTTGCATATTTTTGTGTGTGTGAGTTCATGTTTAAAAATAATCTCTTCATTTGAATGATAATATTTTTGCCTTCTTCCATTTCCTTAATTCTGCTGTAAAAAAAAGGTGGGGGGGGGGGGAATTCCAAAGGCAGAGGTTGATCACCCTAGAAGAAAAGAAAGAGAGAAATCCCATTACTAGCTGTGGAAATATTTCTTATTGTCTATTTATAGGTCCCTTCTCCAGCTTGGGACCTGACAAATATTTTGTGTACTATAACCCAGTGTTTCTCAACCTTAGCATCTTTAAAATGTGTGGATTTCAGCTCCCAGAATCTCACAGCCAGCAATTCTCACAATCAAAGAGTGTTGTTCTTGCATTACTTTAGCAGTAAGGTCAACAAAGAGAGCATGCAAAATAATTTTTCTTGCTGCAAATTTCCGGACCTCACATGCTTCCATCAAATGCTGAGCCAAGGCAGAAGATGTCTCCTATGGGGATTTTCCAGATTGGGAAGTGGGAGCAGCCAGGAAAGTTGCAGAAGGATGGAAAACATTTGAACCCCTCTGAGCATAAGGCAGAAAACCAGAAGCCTTTGTCACTAGGGTGAGGAGTGCGGGGGAGGGGGCATAAGATTATGATAGCACATGCTGGATATTGCCATTATGAAAATCAACCAGCCACTAAAGAATATCAGGAAGGATGCCTTGTAAATAAAAAGCTTCTTTCCATTGAAAGCATATAAAACTTAGGCTGTAGGCCCAATTTTTGGCAAGTGTGTGCAAAGTATCTGTGCATTGGTTTCATTTGGGCTTTAATACCCTTGGAGAACCTGATCAGGTCTGCGTGGTACTGTAATATTTTAAAAGAAAGATAGAAAGAAGCCAGCATATAAAATTGGTCAAGTTGTCTGTCTTACCCTTTGTCTGTTGATGTCCCGGGTTAAGGGTTAATCACAGGCTTAGCATTGGAGTCATGCATGCAGTAAAGGTTGCTCTCTTCCTCGCCAGGGACCTTTAGAAGGATGACAGAATGTGGGGTGAGTCAGAATCACCTTTAAAAAAAAAATCCCTCTTCCTGCATCAATTGCTTTCACTGTCAAGATATCTGGATTACGGTGTCTGTGGCACACAGCTAGGTGGCTGAGAGGGATGGGAGTTAGAATCCAATATGCCTGGAGGGTAACGCTGGTAAGCTCCCAGCTTGCTATTTGGCAGACAACAGTGTCACCTAGTGGCAGTACATCTATCCTCATACAGTATATCAGATAGATTAGAATTAGATGGATGGATGGTGATAGATGGATAGATAGATAGATAGATAGATAGATAGATAGATAGATAGATAGATAGATAGGAGAGATTAAAGATTGATATAGATAGATGATGGATGAAATAGATAGATATAGATATAGAGGGATAGAGCAGAGAGAAATAGTGATAGAGAGAGATAATAGCTAGCTAGATATAGCTATAGAGAAATAGATAGATAGATGATAGATGATTGAGAGATGATAGATATGCGCGTGTGTTTGAGAGGGAGAGGGAGAGGGAGAGGGAGAGGGAGGGAGGGAGAGAGAGAGAGAGAGAGAATTTCTGTCTCTGCTCCCATATATCTAACTCATATATATAATATATGCTGCATTGTTTTACATCCAGAATAATATATTTCAAGGACTTTGAATATGAGTTCTGTTCCAAAAAAAACAATGAAATGCACAATTAGAGAGCTAGGTTTGGCCATATTGATCTCAAGACAGAGACCATCAATAGATGAGAAATGAAATTCGAACATTTTGGCACTAATATAGAAGAGGGAATATTCTTATGGTATGTTCCTCAGGGGCAGTGAGGATAAACTGGTTTTCAAATTATCATATCAAATCAAAAATACCGGTAGTCCTCAACCTGAATTAAGGGTCAGTTTTCAAATTTATTTATTTATTTTTATAAATTTAGACTTGATTTTATCTTTCTTCCTGTTCTGAAGGAGAGAGACAATATGATGAAGAGATGAAGCTGTTGGACTGGGATGGGAAAACCCAGATTCTAATCCACCCATGGACGCAACCTGGGGGAATTGGGGCCTGTTGTGATCTCTCAAGCCAACCTACCTCACAGGGTTGTTGCTGTGGGTGTCTGTATAGGTCACACTGAGGTATTTATATAACGATCCTGAAAATGTCATGTTCACCTTCTCCATCAGAGAAGACTTATGTTAAAAAACCTGGAAACAGTTTGCAGTTCAGAATTGCTTTACACTTAATGAAATACATATTCCTTTGCTTTCAGGTAGACTTACTTCCAGGACTATGGAATAAATCATTGGTGCTGACTCCACATTTAACTTGGATTAATTTAATTAATCCAGGTCTAATCCACTTACTTCCCAGTAGACATTATCTTCAAAGCAGTTTTCATCTGTAGGGTCACCAAAAAAGGGCAGTTTCAAAATGCCACCTTTGGGGGAAAGAAAAATCGAATGCTAAATTCTCTTATGGTGCATTTTAATTTTTTTATTTTATTTTTTATTTTTCAACTGAGAAAGCCCTCTGTACCATGGCACAAATCACAAAAGAAAAAAAAAGTATGTTGGAGAAAACAAACATCCACCAAGATACATCCAACAATTAATGAGAACCGGAAAAAATTACTCTTAAGTTTGACATCCGGCGTTTGAAAGAGCTGCATAACTGGGAATATGAAAGAAACACATCCTATAATCCCAAAAAAACTGCAGGAATTTTCCATGTCAGTCTACAGTAGTTGAGCTACTCGGAAGTTGTGGGAGTGCCATCACTTGAGACTTTCAAGAAGAGATTGGACTGCCATTTGTCAGAAATGGTGTAGGGTCTCCCACTTGGGCGGGGGGTTGGACTAGATGACCTCCAAGGTCCCTTCCAACTCTGATTTCCTGTTATCTCTTATTATCTATTATCTGTTAGCTCAGAGGGAAGATGATTTTACTTTTCTAATTTTTTTTTCAACCGAAGCTTAACAAGCCAGAAGATGGCAGTAGGGAAACATCAGAGATGTAGGCGCTGGGTTGAGTCATAGAAAATTAGAGATAATGACTAAGCAGAGATTTCAAAACAGCTGTTCTGCATCTGCATGAGGATTTTTCAGTTAGAACATAGAACAATAGGGTTGGGAGGGAACTTGGAGGACACTACACCATTCTAGATAAATGACTATTCAACCTTTTCTTGAAGACCTCCAGTGCAGAGGTGGGTATTCAGCAGGTTCTGACCAGTTCTGGAGAGCCAGTAGCGGAAATTTTGAGTAGTTCAAAGAACTGGCAAATCCCACCTCTGACTGGAGATTTTACAGTATCTTTCCCCTGCCACGCCCACCAAGCCACACCCACAGAACCGGTAGTGAAAATATTTGAATCCCACCACTGCTCCAGTGATTGAATGCCCACAACTTCTGGAGGCAAGCCATTCCACTGATTAATTGTTCTCACTGTCAGGAAAATTATCCTTAGTTCTAGGTTGGGACCTCTCTTTGGTTAATTTTCATCTAATTTAAATCTTGGCTTTGCCTCGAATTATACGTGATGCAGAGAAAGACGATCATCCATGCTCACCTTCAAGCAGGAGAGAATATACAAAAAAAAAAGAGGCTAACTTCAGAATACAGAATATGATTTGGAAGGGACCTTGGAGGTCTTCTTGTCCAACCCCCTGCTTGAGCAGGCGATCCTGTACCATTCCAGACGTTGACCAATCTCTTCTTGAAAACCTCCAGTGTTAGAACACTGCAAGGCATTCCACTGGTTAATTGTTCTAACTGTCAAGAAATTTCTCCTTAGTTCTAGGTTAAGGTAAAGGTCCCCTTTGCACATACATGCTAGTCGTTTCCAACTCTAGGGGGTGGTGCTCATCTCCGTTACAAAGCTGAAGAGCCAGCCCTTTCCGAAGACATCTCCGTGGTCATGTGGCCGGCACGATTAAACGCCGAAGGTGCACAGAACGCTGTTCCCTTCCCACCAAAGTGGTCCCTGTTTTTCTACTTGCATTTTTACCTGCTTTCGAACTGCTAGGTTGGCAGAAGCTGGGACAAGTACCGGGAACTCATTCCATTACACAGCACTAGGGATTCGAACTGCCGACCTTTCTGATCGACAAGCTCAGCGTCTTAGCCAAGAAATCTAGGTTAGATTTCTCATTAAGGATCCTCCACTTACCTACAATAGATCCTCCTACAAAAGCCATAGCTAGTGATACTGCAATGCCAGCTGCTTGGAATCCCCCTTGGATACTAGGCGTTCGATCTCGGTATTCTCCGGCGAAGTCAAACATGTTGATGAGCCTGTGAAAATGAAGTGAAGCGGAAAAGAGGGGAAGGTGAGGATTTCCCTCCATATCAAGGACAATTGTAGTCTTTTTGGTTGAGATCATGAATAAGGGATGCAGTGGCTCAGTGGCCAAGACGCTGAGCTTGTGGCCAACTGGGTAGGCATGGCCAACTTGATGCCACTCCCCCAACTGCTGGTATGTTTTCTCTTTGCACTGGGTAGACCATGTCAAAGCCATGCAAACCAGCCACTTACATTTTCCAGGACAGCCCCACAGGCCAGATCTGACCACATTGTAGACTGGATACAGCCCGTGGACCTTGTGTTTGACACCCTTCCCAACATAGATGGCCTAAAGCACCTCACCCTTTCTTTCCATAGACTGTTTCTGTAGCAGCGGCAGCAGTGACAGCTCCCACGATGCCTCCAATTAAACCTGGCATTCCATGAAGGTTGTGGATGCCACAAGTATCTTGGATATGTAGCTTGGTATCTAGGAAAGGCTAGAAGGAAGGAAGGAAGGAAGGAAGGAAGGAAGGAAGGAAGGAAGGAAGGAAGGAAGGAAGGAAGGAAGGAAGGAAGGAAGGAAGGAAGGAAGGAAAGAAAGGACAAAACGTGAGCTCTACAAAGAGGAACCTACCACAACAATGTAATGTAATATAAAAAAGTAACATTTCCACTTTTTCACCATTTGATCCTGCCATCAAGGCTCGAGAAAGCTTTGGTGCATTCAGAAATGCTCTTACTGTGATGTAGACATATCCGATGGTCGTCACAATGCCACAGATGAAGCCTACAATGAGGGCACCATATGGGGTGAGCATCATTTCAGCAGAAGTTCCCACAGCCACACCTCCAGCCAGGGTGGCATTTTGGATATGGACCTGCGAAGACACAGTACTTTTAATTCCTGATTAAAAGTCTATATTATTATTATTTTTTGCTCAAGGGCCATTTTCACCTCTAACAGTCATTCTTTGATACAGTGTAATAGTCCTTTAAAGTGCAGTCTTACTATGATTAGTACAATGCGTTTTCTGACCTACTGTAGAGGAGGAAGGAGGAAGGGAGGGAGAAAGAGAGAGAGAGAGAAGAGAGGAAGGAAGGAAGAGAGAGAGGAAGGAAGGAAGGAAGGAAGGAAAGAAAGAAAGAAAGAAAGAAAGAAAGAAAGAAAGAAAGAAAGAAAAAGAAAGAAAGAAAGAAAGAAAGAAAGAAAGAAAGAAAGAAAGAAAGAAAGAAAGAAAGAAAGAAAGAAAGAAAGAAAGAAAGAAGAGAGAGAGAAAGGAAGGAAGGAAGAGAAGGAAAGAAAGAAAGGAAGAGAGAGAGAGAAAAGGAAGGAAAAGAAAAAAGAAAAAGAAAGGAAGGAGAAGAAGGAAGGAAGGAAGAGAGAAAGAAAGGAAGAAAGGAAAAGAAAGAAAGAAAGGAAGAAAGAAGAAAGAAAGAAAACACCGCCCCCCCCCTTTGGTGGGGGTTCCATGAAACTTAGTACAAGGTAATAGAAAGCCACGACACCATTTTTAATGATTGATTGATTGATTGGCAGGCAAGCAGGTAGGCAAGTAGACACATAAGCAGCCCTACACCCATAAACACACACCTGTAATAGAGGGTTCCATGAAACTTTGCAAAAGATAAGAGAAAGGCATGACATCTTGCCTGACTTTACTCACCATGCTCAACCTTCCCTTCTTTTGCAAGAGGCTAGAGAAGGCCACAGAAGTGAGGACACAAGCAGCAAGTGAACAATAGGTGTTGATGGCCGCTCGGTGCTGTGCATCTCCATGATTGGAAATGGCTGAGTTAAAGCTGGGCCAGTACATCCACAGAAATAAGGTTCCTGCAATGGTAGTTAAGAACTGGCTTTTTTATAAGGACAGACCAAAAATTGCAGGCAGCTCACTCTTCTGGATAAAGCATGAGGGATGAATGTAAGCCCCCTGAAAAGCTCTCTAGCCGAACTAAAGACAGGGCAGGAAAAATAACTTACTAATCAGTCAGTAATATTGATCTGCATAACAGCATATTTACCCGAATTCTTGTACAGAAATACTTCTATGCATATCAGGATGCATTTTAAAAACATCCAAAACAAGGTTGAGATAGCAGAACCAGGAAACCAAGCTCCCTAATTTAATGAGGTTTGCTGATCAGTAAATGGGTAGTTTAGAAAGAGCTCATCAAGAAACTCTACATTCCCTTCAATGTGATCATAAGGATCAAAAGAGATTTCAAGATTTCCAAAACAATGACATGCCAAGCGTATCTTTTCCTGCTTTCCGAGATGTGATGAGCATGCAGCTTCGTGCCTGATGGATTAAAGGCTCAAAGTCCACAATACCTTCACAATATTTTCCGCTTTAAGTACTTCACTTGGGCTACATTGAACAGAAATAAAAATAGAGAAAACACCTCTTCATCAGTAGCCTGAGCCTCTTTTTCACTATTCCTAACCTCTTGTCTCAGAAAGCAAAGTATCTCCAGTCTAACAGGGAGAGGAACCACAACTCACCAATCATGGCAAAAAGATCTGAATGGTAAACAGATTCCTGCTTGTCTTTGGTCTGGTCAAGGTTGGGCCGGTACAAAATAGAGGTCACAGTTAGGCCAAAGTAAGCACCGAATGTATGAATAGTCATGGATCCTCCAGCATCTTTCACCTGCAGTAATCAATATAAAAGAGGTTGAAGCCTACCCAGAAGTAGTTGGTTTATTCTATAGAGAATCAGTATATCACAAATGAGACTTGAACCCAGTTGCTTAACAATTTAAACAGAACATTTGTGCCTTTGGGCACCTGAAAATTCTATTTCTGGATGTCCCAAAAGGTGCTTTCCAAAGGGCAACTGGACTTTTTTTTTTGGGGGGGGGGGGGTTCCCCTTGAAAATGTTTTGTGTCTCATGCAAGAAGCTTCTTCAATTAAGTTCAGAACTGAAGAAACTTCTTGGATGAGAAGCAAAATGTTTTCAAGGGAAAAAAACTCAAGAAAGCCCTGTTAGCTTTTGAAAAGCACCTTTGGGACAGCCATGACTTAGATGATTGAGAATCTTCATAGACGTGGACTTCTGGATCTTCAGCCCAACGATATCTCTAATTTAACTTTCCTTTATCTGTACTCAGGAAATGTGTTGGACTACAACTCCCTTCACTGCTACCCATATTGAGAATGTAAGAAACTGGAGTCTTGAGGAAGAAGAAGTAGCAGACTTTTCATGTTGCTTAGTTACACAACCCATAGTGTGGACTAGGGTACTATCATAACTTCTGTTGGCCTTCCTCCCTTCTCTCTTCCTTTTACTTTGCTAAGAGATCTTTGAAATTGTAAGCCAGCTGTCAAGGACTATCTTATCTGAAAGATACCCTGGGAGTCTTTCGGGCTGAACAATGAGATAAACAAAATATTTCAAAAAATACAGAAAGGAAACATTGAAAAAAGATACATGCAATTTCTTCTCCCAAGAATGGAGTTGTAACTACTTTGCCCTTCAGAGGACACAACCCTTATCTCTGGTTTTACAAGGGGTGGAAGAATAATTTTGGATATTGTATTTATTCAATCTTCTTGTCCCTTCAGCCTGAATGAGAGTAGAAGATGAACTGTACACATTTAGCAAATTAAATGCTCCTTTGTTTGCAAGAAGAACATGTTGAGCTGAAGTCAATGAGGTCTCCCTGCATTCCACAAGCTGGTTTTATTATTTTAAATCTGCTTTCCCATTCAGACCCTCAAGCCACAATCTCATTCAGCCCCCTTATCTGATGGTTAATCTGTTCCTCTCAGGGGCTTTTATGTACGTTCAATCAAAGTGGGCCCTACTTGTGCAACCACATTCCAAGCCCATAAGAGTTGTGCCCTGCACCTTGTGGGCCATGGATAAGAAGCCAACAATGGGCTCTGCTCCCTCCCTAACTTGGCTCTCCTCTCATCCACATAGTGGATATGAAGGGGCACTGTAATATAATGGTCTACCTTGACCAGTAACATGTTATCACCTCTGGGCATTAAGCAAGATACAGTCACTTATTATTTAGGGATAATAAAATACAAGAATAATACAATCAAAACACATCCAAGTGAAAGAACACAACACAAAAAGGACTGCAGGAATGAAATGTGAAGCATAGCAAATAAAATGACAGCTCTTGATGTTTTAGAAGCCTGAAAGAGCAGTCTTCATCCAAGACTGTAACATGGTAGAAACCAAGCAAGCATCTCTTAGCAGAAGAGCTATCACCAAGAAAGTCCTGTTTCTTTTTGCCACCCTTCTTAAAGCTGAAGAAAATCTGAAATCTTAGCAAATATTTTTCTGGTGCATGTATAGTTGTGAGTTTCTTATTGGATATCTAGGAGGTTCTGCAGGTAGTTTGAGCAAATGTTGCTAAATCAATTTCCCCAACCTGGAGACTTCTAGATGCATTTGGACTGCAAAATTCCCACCTGCTTTCTAAGTTATGCTGGTGGGAAATTCTGGAAATTGTTATGCAATGTATCTTAGAGAGCACTTACTTGGGGAAAGATGTATTATAACATGGGTGTAAAAAATGTAGCTAGTAAGCCACACTGACAGGCTCCATTTTTGTAGTCACCAAGGACCATGAGCAGACAGACTAATATTGAAATTGGAATTAGAGGTTATTTAGAAAGCATTTAAAAAACAGGAAGCAGTCCTATAGGAATTGAAGGCATCTATTTTGCTCCTTAGAAATTATGAATTTATTTTCCCCATTAAACCATGGTGTGATCTACTTTTGGAACATATTTCATGTGTGATGTTAGGATTTTCTCTCTCAATTGTAAGAATATACCTCCAAGGGCAGAAAACTTCTGTCAAAGTTTTATCCCTTAGAAAAACTATGTCATGAATTCATTACAAAAGATTTCAAGTAACTGCATGCATCTAATGCAAGACATGCCAAAATTCAAGTTCAAATTTCTGAGCCTCTTCCTCCTGTCAGTGTGTTATAATGAGCTAGAAGATGATCTCTGGTGCGGGAGGATTGACCCATCTCTTGTTCCCAAAATAGACTAGTATCAGGATGCTTGCTTAAAGAAGTGTCTCTCATGCCCAGCCCTGCAAAGCTTAGAGTAGGCTTTGAGCTGAAGGAAGTTTGTGTCAGGTCCCAAGAACCAAGAACAATAGATGGAGTTACTTCCTTTATTGTTCTTCATCTCTAGACCTATAAGTGAGAATCACTAGGGAGGAGCTGCTTTAAACCTCTTCCTTCTGATCAAACTTTCCAAACTTCATTAGCTCTTTGCTTTCTGGAATGTAGCCCCTCCCTCATGGGAATCCAGATTACATTCCACTACAGTAAGACATACCCTTAAGCTTAAACCATTGTCCTCTTTGTCTTGTGTCTGCACAGAGTTATTCAGGATGGTAAGTGATAACCAAATACACAAAGCAACTTTGTCATAAAAACTGAAATTAAGACAGGGGAGCATCTCTGAATGTTTGAAACCAAGGTGAAGAGCCTTACATGGAGCAGATCAAGCAGGATATATTCATTGATGGAGAAGAGGGTCACTTGAAACAGTGTCATAATGAGCAGCTGGACGGGGCTGACTTTGCCCAAAATGGCACCAAAGGCGATACAAACAGAACCCACGCAGAAATCTGCATTAATCAGGCTGAGAGGAGAAGGAAGAGATGGGGAAGTCAGAGAAGTCTACTGAAGCAACACAACAATGAGCATCTTGGAATTGTAGTTGATCACATGAGCCAGCAGTGAGACATAGCTACAAAAATGACACATGAAGTTTGATTATGTGCCTTTGGAGTCATGGTTGACCCTTGGGGGTGACAGGGGTAGATTTTGTCCACTATGACCTGTCCCTAACATAGACTTTTAGGTCATTCAATTAGGTTGCTCCAAGAAAAGGTGAATTTCTAAATCACGGAAAGTCACAATTCTATTCTATTTTTTTTTGCTGGAAAGTATTCAGGCAAATTGGGAAAGGGCAATGAGGATTGAAGAAATTGATTTGTTTAGCTTTGAAGTGACTGACAAAGATTCTAATGGAACTCTTCCTATTTATCACCCAGGGTAACCCAGAAGCTTTGACCTGATAGACATTTTTCATCATCCTATGTGCAAAATTTACAATAGTGGTCTTAGCTTGAAATAGGGTAGGGCAACATGAGCTTTCAGGCCCCAATATCCCTTAAGGTATATCCCTTAGTGCCTAGCACTTTCTTTGTCTCTTTGACCATTTTCTGTTTTTTAAAAACTGCAAACAGCAATCTTGCATGCTGTAAAGTAAATCACCAGCCTCCAGTATCTCATCTGTTGGCAGGAGACACCTCTGGACTTACAAAGTCCTCTAGAATGTCCCCTAGAGAACATCCTGAAAGACTAGCTCACTATTAATAACATAAGAGCCTCCGTGGCGCAGTGGTTAGAATGCAGTACTACAGGCTACTTCTACTGGCTGTTAGCTGCCTGCAATTTGGCAGTTCGAATCTCACCAGACTCAAGGTTGATTCAGCCTTCCATCCTTCCAAGGTGGGGAAAACGAGGACCCAGATTGTTGGGGGCAATACGCTAAATCTGTAAACCACTTAGAGAGGGCTGTAAAGCACTGCGAAATGATATGTAAGTCTAAGTGCTATTGCTATATACATCATAGCAGCCATTTTGTCAGCACACTCAGTATATTCACTCCAAATTCCACATGTGCCTTTGGTCCTAAATTCCAAATGTGCCTCAGAGTAAATGGAGTGTCTCAGACGATGCTTCCACATTCTCTCTAAAATGCTGTTTTTGGATGTTCTGGACATTTATTTTGGACTCCATAAATAATAACAGAATCCATCTTATCTCTCACCTAGTGCATATCTTTGCATTCCTAAGCCACAAATTTAATCTATCTTCATTATAGTTTCATGCTCGACTTGTCTCCTGCTACACCGAAATGCTTTCTTTCCATGTCCAAGCATGCCAACTTACCTTTCCACTCCAATGAGTATCTTCCCATGCTCAAAGGTATGGAGCCAGCCCTGCATCAGAAGAGCCCACTGGATCCCAAAGGCAGCGAGGAGAAAGTTGAAGCCAACAGCTCCAAAGCCATAGCGTTGAAGAAAGGTCATGAGGAATCCAAAACCCACAAAAATCATCACATGGACATCTTGGAAAGCTGCAATAAAGAAAGATGCTTCATTACATGGACTCTCACTCTCCTTCCATCCTTAACTGCATGCCTAGCAACCACCTCACTCAATACTGACTACTAGTGTATACATGACTGTTCCTCACCTATGGTTTACAATAGTGGTCCCCAACCTTTTGGAGACCAGGAACTGGTTCCCTGGAGAGAGGTTTTTCCATGGACCAGAGGGAGCATGGTTTTGCATACTGCCTGCATTCCATGGATAGGACTTCCCTTGTTTGCATGGCTCAGTTTCTGGGATGCCATGGACTGGTGCCACACCATGAACCAGGGGTTGAGGACAATATTTCTCAACCTTGGCAATTTTATGTCCGGACTTCAACTCCCAGAATTCTCCAGCCAATGTACTGACTGGAGAATTGCGGGAGTTGAAGTCCACACATCTTAAAGATGTCAAGGTTGAGAAACTCTGGTCTACAATGAAAGATTCTGAAAAACACTGCTTGAATGGAAAGTGAAGTCTTTTCTCTTATTTCTGAAAACTCATTCAGAAAACTCTTATTTCTGAAAATTCATTCTGAATTAATAGGCAATGCTGGTAGATATCATCACTAGAATAAATTGGACAGTCAACTTTTGACAAGCCAGGATTCTTCAAAGGGTAATACTAGTTGCACGTAGGAGATCTGAGTCCAGTTTCTGATCATTTAATGGTTGATCTTTGAACTGTCTTTCATTTCTCTTTCTTTCATTCAATATACCACACAGGATTGCTGTAAAGAGGGCATGCATTATCAATTCCAAATAAGTTGCCTTGAATTAAGGAGGAAGGTAGAAGTTATGTTCTCACAATAGGTTTAACCAGGCTAAGTACAGTTCTCTAGCAGAGTTATTAACACAACATAATGAGCCATGGTGGCACAGTAGTTAGAGTGCAGTACTGCAGGCTACTTCTGCTGACTGCTGACTGCCTGCAATTTGGCAGTTCAAATTCACCAGGTTGACAGACTTCTATCCTTCCAAGGTGGATAAAATGAGGGCCAGATTACTGACTCTGTATAATAGGCTGACTCTGTACACTGATTAGAGAGGGGCTGTAAAGCAGTATATAAGTCTAAGTGCTATTGTCATAATAAAACCAAGTTAATGTTAACTTTACTTATTATTTTTGTGGCTTAGCTGGTTGTGCGAATTCAGCCACTTTGATTAGTTTATGATTTAATGCATTGTGGCATCCCACAAAAAGTGTGAATTTGGTATCCGGGAGTAAATTTATTGCATTAACAAAATCAATATTGGCCTAACCTCTAATGAAAAAAAAAATGCTGTTGCCAACATTTTTGGGTCAAAAGCTTCAAAATCTAATCTCCTAGAATTTTCTCTATCTGCGTGATAAAGAGCAACTTTCATCCTATACCCTAGGCAAGTGGGGTGGAGAGATATTTTGTCTGCCGAACAAACAACTTTGTAGATCTTTAACCAACTTTGCTGCTCATCATATCCTCAAGATAGGAATCTGCTCTAGTGCTGTAAAATGAAACTTGGCAATTATTGGTAGTCCAGGAGATGCCCAAAGCAAGGCAGCAAATTGAAGATGGGTGTTGTGTTTCTTCCATCACTAGCTTAGGAATCTGCCTTTTCTCCCACCAACTCATGCAACCAGAAAAATACATGCATTGCCCCATTCCCCACTGATAGTTTTGAGAAGTATTTTAACTGCAGGAGGTAAAAACCCACCCTTTGCAACAGGTTTCATTAAAATAACAGGATGGAATTAGTTTTGTGTCTCCAGTTTATTCTATTCTGGCTTTATTTTATTTTTTTAACTATTCACAGATATTTTTTCACAATCAAAAAGAACATTTGGGAGAATACTGCACTCTAACCATTGTGCTACCATGGCTCTGTACTATTTTCTTTTTGAAGGTTGGCAGCTTCCATGGCACCCTACATTTCAATTTTATCCACACAAAAGATGATGCAAGGTAATTGCTCCTGTGAAACTTTTTTTAAGACCAGGAAGGAGAGGTGACCAGAAGTATTGCACAACATAGAAAACACCTCATGTGTCAGTCACCCTTTCAAGACTGACAAGGAGCAAAAGAAATCCCATTACTTTATTCACCTTTCAACAAAGGTCTTGCGCCACTATTTGCTGAAATGCAACATGATGCCAGAAATCCTTCTTTATTCACTCAGAGTTAAAAACAAAGCCATAACTTGTATTCAAACTAAAAAAAATCAAATTATTGGGTATCAAAAAAACTTTGGAAACTAAGATGTAAATTTCTCTGAGATTGACTACTGAACTAGATGCGAATCTAGTTCATGCCAACCAAACAACAAACTCTTAAATGATTCTCAAATACACAAGACAAGAAGCAATGGATGGAAACTAATCAAGCAGAGAACCAAACTAGAGCTAAGAAGAAATTTCCTTCCTTCTTTCCTACCTTATCTTCCTACCTACTACCTATCTATCTACTATAGGTAGAAGAGGAAGAATGGCCTATTTGGGTAGGTAGTCCTTTCTTCCTTCTTTCTTCCTTCCTTCTTCCTTCCTTCCTTCCTTCCTTCCTTCCTTCCTTCCTTCCTTCCTTCCTTCCTTCCTTCCTTCCTTCCTTCCTTCTTTCCTTCCTCTCATCTTACTTTCCTATCTACCACCTACCTACCATAGGTAGAAGAAGAAGAATGATCTATTTGGATAAATAGTCCTTCCTTCCTACTACCTACCTATCTACCATAGGTAGAAGAGGAAAAATGACTTATAGTTCTTCCTCCCTCCCTCCCTCCCTCCCTCCCTCCCTCCCTTCCTTCCTGAAAGATCCTACTGAACTCAAAAGCTTTCATGGAATTCTGTGTCCTCTAATTTGGCACAGTAAATACATCTTCTTAATCCAGAAGTTGATATCTATATGTGGACTCATGAAGAAAGAAGAGGATTTAGACTGAAGCTCCATTGCTGCTCTCTGAAAGAAGTTTAATGATTAAACCCTTGTTTAGTTTAATCCAGGATGATGATGATGAGTGTGAGCCTGGGCAGCTTAATGCTCTCCAGGGACTAATGGTACTAGCCGATTCTGATCAAAACCTCATGCTTAATGAAGTGAGGTGTTCTGTTTATGAAATCTAAGTGGAAAACAGGCCATTTCCTCTAAGTGCTTTAAGACTGCAACTTGGTTAATAACCAAGAACCAGATTTCCTGAAGACTGTGAAATGGAAACAACTCCTAACATAGCATTTTGTGCATAAAGCGTTTTGTGTCAATACTACCCACAACGAAGGAAAAACCCTGCTGACTTCAGATTCCACAATTCCCAGACAGCAGGACATTGAAGCAAAGATTGCTGTACATTTGATAGATGTATGTTTGAAATTCATTACCAGGAATGCTAATTATTCCATAAATCAATTTTGAGCAATATCAGTAATTGAAGGAGTAACCAAATAACATAATAACAGAGTTGGAAGGGACCTTGGAGGTCTTCTAGTCCAACCCTATGCTCAAGCAGGACACCCTTTACCACTTCAGAAGCATGGCTGTCCAATCTTTTCTTAAAAACCTCCAGTGATGGAGCAGCCACAACTTCTGAAGGCAAGTCGTTCTACTGATTAATTGTTTTTATTATCAGTCTCCTGCTTCTAGTTGAGATATCTTCCCAAGGGTGAGAGAGAAGGACTGACTCAACACCACCCAGCTGGCTTTGTGCCTAAGGCAGAACTAGAACTCACAGTCTCCCAGTTTCCAACTTGGTGCCTTAACCATTACAGAGTACAAATAGTCCTCAATGTACAACCACAATTGAGTCCCAAATTTATATTGTTAAGTGAGGCATTTGTTCAGTGAGTTTCATTCTTTTCTTGCCATATGAATCACTGCAATTGTTAAATTAACAACACGGTTGTTAATTGAATCGAGTTTCCCCATTGACCTTGCTTGTCAGAAGGTCACAAAAGGGGATCCCATGACTCTGGGACACAACAACCATCATAAAAGTGAACCACTTGTCAAGCAGTCAAATGTAAATCACAAGACCAGGGGGATGCTGCAGAGGTCATAAGTGCAAAAACTGGTCATCAGTCACTTTTTTCAGTGCCATTGTAACTTTGAACGGTCCTGTCCTGGGTCTCTCTAACCTATTTCCTCACCCCCATTTGTGCCTGCAAAGTACAATCCTTGACTACCTCTGCAATATGGTGAGTTCGATATTCTCCTTAAAAAATCCAGTGATCTGCTAGGGAAATCCCATCTGGCTTCTAGTTCCAAACCCCTGCCAAAAAGTTCACCCTTCTCGATTGACTTAATGTCCAGAAGCATTCTCTGCTCAGAGCATGAATTTTCTAAACCCTTTCAGCTTGCGAAACCCAAGTGATACTTCCCTAGCTGAGTAGCAGTGGCAATGTCTTTCCACACAGTTCTGCACCATGGTCAAATTTTGCTCATCCAAACCATGCATCCTTCAAGAAAACTGCAAGAGTTTTAAGTACTTACAATGAGAATTGTTACATATGGGAAAAAGACAAGGCTCAGATGTAAAGGGAAATCATTTATACTGCATCCAGTTTTGATCACCACAATGTAAAAAAGATGTTGAGGCTCTAGAAAGAGTGCAGAGAAGAGCAACAAAGATGATTAGGGGGCTGAAAACATATGAAGAACGGTTGCAGGAACTGGGTTTGTCTAGTTTGATGAAAAGAAGGACTAGGGTTGACATGATAGCAGCAGTGTTCCAATATCTCAAGGGCTGCCCCAAAGAAGAGGGAGTCAAGCTATTCTCCAAAGCACCTGAAGGCAGGACAAGAAACAATGGGTGGAAACTAATCAAGGAGAGAAGCAACTCAGAACTAAAGAGAAATTTCCTGACAGTTAGAACAATTAATCAGTGGAACAACTTGCGTCCAGAGGTTGTGAATGCTCCAACACAAACAACAGTTTTAAACAATAGTTTTTAAGAGATTGGATAACCATTTGTCTGAAATGGTATAGGATTTCCTACCTAAGCAGGGGGTTGGACTAGAATACCTCCAAGGTCCCTTCCAACTCTGTTATTCTATTCTATTTCTCCAGATTCGGGGCCTTTTCCCATATGCAGATAAACCTAGTACAAGCATGACTTGGAAATCTGTTTTTTCTGCCATGTCCCCATGATGTTATCTTTCATCTTATCCATGGTCCATGAATGTGACACAGCGCAGGCCACGCTTAGCTGAATCGGGAGAATTTTAACCTTTTTTCTGACACTGTCAAGGACATTCTTAAGGTGTTTAAAATTGTTTAAGCTTTGTCACCCATTATTCGCAGGGAAGTCAAAAGTCTGGCAGTGGCTCAAAAGAGAAGTAATAGAAGCAAAATAGGGATCCCAAAAGTGCTTCTTCAAAAAGCAACTGGATTTTCTTGGTGTTTTTTTCCCCTGGAAAACATTTTCCTTCTTATCCAAGAAGGTTCTTCAGTTCTCAGTTCTTCAGTTCTCAGAACTGGCAGACTAGAATTCAAAGTCTCCAAGTTTCCAGATTGGTGATTTAACCATTACAGAATACTGGCCCTTTCTTCCTATTTTGGGCCCTCCAACTTCAGAAGAAGCTTCTTGGATGAAAAGGAAAAAAAAACCAAATAAATCCAGTTGCCATTTGGAAAACCACTTTTGGGACAACCATGACCAGGATGATGGAGAATCTCCATAGATATGATAGGGAGTGATAGTGGGAATAACCCATGTCATGCCAGTATAGCTTTGTGTTGAAATGGAAAAGCAGAAAGCATTCCAGCTTACCAGAAAGAAAAGGACCAATGGACCAACTTAAAAAAACAAAACAAATTGAATTGCTAGAATGTAAGATAGCTAAACAAGGTTCATATACGTAATTACCTGGAATTCTAATACAGGCAATAGCAATAGCATTTAGACTTTACTTTAGACAGTACTTTACAACCCTCTCTAAGCAGTGTACTAAGTCATCAATCTCGGTCCTCATTTTACCCACCTCAGAAGGATAGAAGGCCAAGTCAACCTCCAAATAGTTTCTCTGCACTCCATAAACATTTGATGTGATTTATTGTCTCTTCAGAAAAGATGCCTTTTGTTCTTTCCCCTATTTCAATGTTTCTCAACCTCAGCAATTTTAACCTATGTGGAGTTCAACTCCAGAATTCCCAAGACAATATAAAATGGCTGAGATTGGGAAACACTGTCCAATTTCCAAGCTAAGCCCCAATTGAAGTTGAATCGCAGAGGTTATTTTATTATAAAAATCAGTTAAATCATCAATTAAGAGTCCTGTTCCAGGTGAAGATTCCTTTGAGAAAGGCTGTATTTCAGTTGTGATTGGAACATCTTGATTCACTTTTCTATTATTCTCTCCAGACTAACCCTACCTAAGCACAGAAGGAATTTTTCAGATCAGGACTTTAAGGGCTGGCATTCAGAACCTCACCCAGTAAATGAGGGAGAAACACCAAGCAAAGGGTTATCTCCTACAGATCATGAAGAAATACATATTGCATACATACATAAAACAGGAGGAAATTGCATTAGATATTTGAAGTAGATGAAACAATCCAAACTGTAAGTGAAACAATCCACATTTTTATTTCTAGTGGAAATAGAATACTTCTAAGGGTGATAGATTTCTTCCCACTTAGAGGCATCTCCCAAACTTTCAAAATTGCCACTTTTAACATGGCAGGAGAGAGAAAACTATTTCTTTTAAAGATGAATGGAAATAAATGTTATTCATTATATCTGATCTGGCTTCAATGCACAGGCAAGCAAAGTGAAATCAGATTAGAGTCTTTGTTGTGGTTGCAGCCCATACATTTTGGAGCATGATCCTGGGATGCCCAGGAAAAGTTGTGCAGCCCAAACAAACAAAGTTTCTTTAAAGTCCACGGCTGATTATATAAAACCAGTAAACCCAGACACAGGCTGACTATGCCACTACATGTTATGGCATTAATCTGGAGCTCTGTGTAGCCTTGTGGTTTTCAAGTATGGCTTTCTGCCATTCAGAATTCTGCAGAGGAAAAGTGCAACACAAAAGGCATGCCAAAGAAACCCAAGGCTGGCTTGTTGCCTGGTATAGCTATACTCACAGGGGTACCTGAAGTAGAATTCATTCTCAATATCAGAGACGTTCCTTTGTTGTTTTTCCTTCTCCCAATCAGCCACATCTGCCTCCGGGTTGAAGCGCACGAAAATCCCAAAAAGGATGATCATGGCCACCTCCCAGAGGAGGCAAACCATAGGTAAGCGCCAGCGCATATCGGTGTTCCTAGCCATCGTGCTCAGGCACACCATGAGTTCAACTTCTTTGCCCCTTTGTTCAGTGAAGGTGGCAGGACAGAGAAGTCACAGGAGCTTGGAAAGGAGCTCCACAAACAGTCCAACCTGTTCATTCATTTTTATTTAATCTGGGGAGAAGTGGGTGTGGCTCTGAGGCTGCCAGTCATCCCAGCAACCCAGGGAGGGCATCTGTCTCTCCACTCTCTCGTACTAGTCCAAAGAGAAGAAGCCAGGCGAGTGTCCTGGCTTTTCTTAAGAATGTATTCCACACACCAGCATGACATCACAGATGAATGGATTCTGTTTCCAGCATGACAAGCCTTTCTCTGCTGTGTCACATTCCAAGTGAAAGTGGAGGAAGATAAGCCAAGGAAGTATCTAAGAAAGACAAGGCAAGCCATTTGGGGATGATCCTGGGGCAGATGTATGGGAATCGATGGGGCTGACCTCAAATACCTTTGCAGAGAAAGGATGCAGGTTGCAATCCTGTTCCTTTGACTTCTCTATTTCATCCCTCAGCTCCTTGCATCCATATAAGCAGGAGCCAAAGCAAGGAAGTTGCTCTACCACTCTCCTTAATATCTGGAATCCACAGGCTGCTGTCTGCTACAGCAAATCATCTTATTTTTAAGATTTCTGTCTTTGTGTGTGCATGATTTAGAGTTGTTTGTTTGATCTTGGGATATGCTGGGCTATGATTCTCATCATCCCCACCCAGTGCATTTGAAGTGAATGAATGAGTAAGTGAGACCCCCAGACCCCCAGTGAAACTGCAATTATATATTCTGTAGAAAGCAGTTGTCTCCAGCCTGACAACTTCTGGTGTCTTGATTTACTTTCCTCCAGATATTGACCAGGGACCATGAGGTTATTGTCCTACCATTCTGGACTGTGCCTGGCTGACTTAAGCTGGTTGTGAGATCTCATTTATGTTAATGCTTAGCATTCCAACAAGCGCCACATGTAACATTTCTCCTCCATTTTTCTACATATTCAGTTGAATGAAAAGGAATTCACTTTTGAAATGACTGGCACAGTAATTGGGTGGAGAGAGGAACATTTCATTTGTTTCCAAACCAGGTTTACTTGTGGATGCGATGAACCGGCTCTGAGTCATGGATGTCTCCATAGTGTCCAGTTACGAATGTGGGAGACCTGGGACATCAAGGTCTCCAAGTACAGACAGCCTGACCATGTCACCGATATTCATCATTGGGCTGCTGTTCCCCCTTCCGTCTCAGTGCACCACCTCCCTGTTATCATTTCTAACCAAGGACTGCTTTATGAACCATCGGCGCTGGGCTACGGATTTTGGGGTTGAGCCGCAGGGACTGTATGGACATTGGTTTCCTCACCATCACAGGCTCACTCAAATGTTATGATGTTTACATGCGTGGAACCAGGAAAGATTGATTCCAGACCTTGGGTGACACGTGATTAATGACACTGCCAAAAGTGGTGACTCCACTAGTGTGACCATCTCTTAGCGAATTTTTACTCTCAGAGAGGTTCTCCCCTCTGATCATTTATGATACCATAATGACCAAAGGGTTATGTCTGAATGGCTTGCCTTTGGGGGGGACAGCTGTGTTTTCAACAATCTGCCCACTCTCTGGCTTCTTAGGATCCTATTAAATCACTAGGGAATATATCAGGAAGAAATTCCTTCTGTGTGCAGTGGGGATTCAGGAGGATGAGAAGATATGTTATAGATCACCACCAGTGGCAGCAACCTTCACCACTTCCATGATACAACCAAGCTCAAAAACATTTCCAAGAGAAAAGAGGAAAAAAAACAATTTCTCCAACCTTCTCAAACAGAAAAAGGAAATGTCTGAGACATCATAGGACAGATTTTATCTCTTTCCAGGTTCACCCTATCCTATATAGCCATATGGTATCAAACTGTAGTATATTCTAGATTCTGCCCTCAGCTGTGCCTGGCATGTTTCAGTACAAAGCTATTACCAATTTGCAAGTGACTGTTGATCTTTGCATGCTGGAGACATATTAAAAAAATTGTTTAGTAATCTGCTTCTCTGGCAAGCAGAACCATCAATTAATTTGCCTACCAGGGGAGGATGTATTTCCCCTGAACTGCAACTTTGAACGGCTTTCACCATTGTCTACAGTGACAGAAGCTGCTGGCAGGCAAAGTTCAACCACATCTAAAGGCTATAGGTTCTTCATGCCTTTATTGTTCTTTTGCTCATACTTATAATGCCACTGAGTCTTTTCCCTCCTTATTCTGAATTTTTGTAATAGTTTCTTCCCCCATGCCATCACTTTGCTAAACACCGAACTCCTATAGCACTGTCTTATGCCTAAGATATCTACCCACGTAGTAGGGCTGGATTGCTATTATCCTTGTCATCTTTGTCATCTTCTCATCTTTCTCACTTCTCATCTTTCCTACTACCTTCTCCTACAGATATATTATGATTTATCAATTGTTTGTATCTTATGATTTATGATTGTACCTTATGATTTATGATCTATGACTTATCACTCCGTTGTTCATATGTACACTGAGAGCTTTTGTACCAGAGACAAATTCCTTATGTATGTAACCACACTTGGCAAAATAGAGGATTCTATTCTATTCTATTCTATTCTATTCTATTCTATTCTATTCTATTCTATTCTATTCTATTCTATTCTATTCTATTCTATTCTATTCTATTCCATTCTATTCTATTCCATTCCATTCTATGGATCATGTGACCATGGGGATGCCACAATTATGATAAGTATGAAAAATGGTGATAAGTCACTTTTTTCAGTGCCATTGAAACTTCAAACAGACACTAAATGAACTGCTGTAAGTCGAGATTTACCTGTAGATGGTCCATCAATACTATGGCATATCAATAAATGTTTAGGGTTCTGCAATTCCCCACATTCTCAGTTCACGTTCTCATCACAAAAGGGTCACTGCAGCGTATTTATGGATTATGGAGTATTTACATCTGTAGCCCCCACCCTTTTCCCCGTGAAACTCAGGATCATTTTTTCTGACTTTATCCTCATTAAAGACAACAACAAAATCCTGTTATGCAGCAGGAGAGAGAATGAGAAAAGAGAGACAGCCTGCTTCAAGGTCGTCGCGTAAGCTTCATGATTGAATGAAAAACTGAAACTCTATCTTCCTTGGCTGAAGTCCATCATTCTCATTAGGCTTTATTCTGTTCTCTCTCTGAAATATCTTTTTCCTGATTTACAAACACAACACAAATCATGGAAAAAATGGGAGCCCCACAGGGTGTGTAGGAATCAGTGAGGGGGCAGGGAAGAAAGAAGAGATGGATGGGGTGGGGCAGCTGGAGGTTGGGAAGAAGATTATCCAGCCCATCAAGCCGTGGCAAGGATAACCCGGGGTCAGGACTAAGACTTGGAGCATTAAGCGAAAGCAATTTACAAGTTCAGTTCTAATGTTCTTCCTGGCCCTTTACAACTCTATAGGTCAGCAGTGAAACCTATTCATTTTAAGTCACTTTTCCTCCTAGCCTGGAAAAAAAACCAACCATGACAGTTAAGAAACATGGCAATTTTGCATCTACACACACAGAAAAGAAAGAATATGACCTACCATATTTTTTTCACCTTTTTAACAACTTTTTGGGCAAACCTCAGCCCTTCTGTTTAACATTAGGGCATCCTGCTTATTATGTCCCACAGTTAAAATACAGGTTTGCACACTGAGAATTAGTCCATTGGCTTTCTGATCAGGAAAACATTTATCTTTGGGAAGTCCTGTAGAATGTTTTTTCTCCCTCCGGGGACATTCTAATCTTCTTGCTTAAATTTTCAATATCCATTCTATCTTTTAAAACTGTGTAACTGTATTTTGAAACCTTATGCTTATTCCCACTGCTGAAATTATGGTCCAGTCAGGGAAATGATCTGATGTAGCAAATAATTCCTATACATTTTTGAAAATATTCTAAAAAGTAATATTTAACATAGTTAAATAACACATTTGACTACCTGAATCTAATTGCCTATTATGCGTTGAATGTTCTAGCATTTGTTGTGCCTTCAGGCTTTTTCACCAGAAAAGACCTAGCTATTCTCCAGTTTCAAACATGTTCAAGCCCAAATCAACATTTACAACAGAAGAGAAATTTTATTTTAATTTATTTATTTTTGTCAAGCATGCATTTGAGGCTATATATAAGTATAAACATGATTATAAATACATGAAATAGATACAAATAAAAGGGAACATTAAGACAGGGATGGTAAGCACGTTGGTGTGATTATGCACATCCCTTACAGACCTCTTAGGAATGGGGTGAGGTCAATAGTAGACAGTCTGAGGTTAAAGTGTTTGGGGTTAGTGGAAGAAAACAGAGTCAGGAAGAGTATTCTAGGCATTGACCACTCTGTTGCTGAAGTTGTATTTCCTGCAATCAAGGTACAGTTGGTGCGGTTTACCTTAAGTTTGTATCTATTGTGTGCTCGTGTATTGTTGAGGTTGAAGCTGAAGTAGTCATTGACTGGTAGGACATTGTAATGGATAATTTTATGTACTACACTTAGGTCAGACCGAAGGCGGCGTAGTTCTGAGTTATCTAAGCCTAAAATTTCAAGTCTGGAGGCATAGGGTATTCTGTTGTGAGTAGATGGAGGTGAAAAGCTCTGTTAGACCCTCAAACAGAGTCTACAACAAGAAGAAAAGAAATGAGATCTGTTAAATTAGATTGCTCACGGTTTTATGCAAGGGTGTGGAGATCAAGTCAAACTTGATTCGAATTTTCAGTTCACATCCCTGAATCAATCCAATTCAATTTTTTTGAACTGTATTTTCAGGTTAATGTGATTCTGAACACACAGTTTCCTTTGTAGTCGCGAAAGGTCATTGAATCATTCAGTTTGACTCTGAGGTTGGATGCAAATTCAGAAAGTCAATTTGATGCAGAGAATCAGTCCAAGTGCTCTTGTGCTGAATATGCTAATCAAATATTCACGCGGGGGGCTGCGAGTTCATCCTTGGGATTTTGTTCAATGGTGACATATCTCCAGAATAGGTTCTTGTAACCTTTGCATCTGCTTTATCTGCAGACACGGATGCAAATAGAATAAGAAATGCAATTCCGCTTAACCTAGTAAGGAAAAGGTTGTGAGCAGATCATTCATTCATGCTCCTGATCAGCCTGCAGCCTTGGTTTTAAACAGTGGTGGGGTTCAAAATTTTTAGCAATGGGTTCTCTGCCCTGTTGCTGGGTGAGCGTGGCCATGGTGGGTGTGGCCTAGTCAGCCTCCTGCACCATAGCCAGGGAGGGGTGTTTTTGCCTTCCCCAGGCTCTGGAGGTTTTTCTCGAGCCTCCAGAAGGTGAAAATGGCCTCCCCAGGCTCCGGAAACCCTCCAGAGGCCAGAAACTGGCCCATTTCTGGCCTTCCCGAACTTCTGGGAGGCCCATTTTTCACCCTCCCCAAGCCTCTGCACACACCCTGTACTTACCTGCATCCAAAACAGGCCGTGTGGGGGCCCCTGGGAGGGGAGGGGTGGGCGGGGCCAGCCAGGAGTGAGATTTGGGGGTTCTCCAAACTGTGCAGAATCTTAGCTAGGGCCTCTCCTGAACCCCTGTGAACCCCCAGCAACCCACCCCTGGTGTTAAATGCATATGGAGAACTTCGGGGAGGTGACTCTTCCAGCTGCTGATTCCTGAGTTCAAGCTAGCTTTAAGACTTGGCTGCTTTGGACTTTTCTTGACTGGAAAGTAGGCTGAAAAGCCACCCCATCTCTGACTTCTTCCTGTTGAGCAATACTGAAAACTACATAGCTTCTATTCTACTCCTGAGATGGAGGATTTCAGACGTAGATCTGAGTATACAAATGCAAGCCAACCCAGTCGGGAGCAGTATTTGTGTTTTGAAGGGAGGGAAGTCAGTCAGGAATTGACTGCTTTTAGCTCCATCCTCTCCTTTATGCCACAATTTTGCACCTGGCCGTAATTGAGGAATATCTATGTTCTGGTTAAAAACAAAATAAGTGGGTTTCCATACCACATTGAGCCATAATGATATTGATGGAGTTTGAGCTCAGCTGAGAGTATAGATGCAGCCACATGGATTTGTAAGTTGCAGATTTACAGATTTACAGAGTTGGAAGGGACTTTGTAGGTCATCTAGTCCAGGAGTTGCCAAACTTTTGGACCCCAGGGACCACTAACTGGTTCTGTGGGTGTGACCTAATTTGTGGGTGTGGCTTGGTGGTCATGTGACTGGCTGGGCATGGCTTGTATGTAAATATTATAAATATTTATATAAATATTGAATTTTTTTACAAAAAAGAGCAACTTTTACCCAAAATCAGGCAAAGCAGGCAGGCAGATTGATCTATCTATCTGCCATCGGATAGTTCAGACTCTCAAATTTGCTTGCCGTGAGTCTGCACTGAATAATAGAAACTTCAGTCCTGAGAGAGGTTCGGCTGTGCTTAAAAGCAGAGCCGAAGATCTAAAGACTAACTAGAAAGCAAGAAATCCAACCATTTCCTACTTCCTAGCTAATCTAAATCTCCCGGCACAGCAGAAGAGCTGAAAAAGGAAAAATAGCAATTTAGTAGACAAGTCTGCCAGGTAAGGAATGAGTGCGTGGGGAGGGTTCCCGTGGGCCATGTGGGCTGAGCAGCCTTGTGTTTCTATGCAGCCTGGATTAATTGCTTTGGGGTGGTGCTCTGGGGGTGAGATTACTCTGTGGCCCACCAAAATTTTCTCATGGCCCACCAGTAGTCCGCGGCCCACCAGTTGGCGACCACTGATCTAGTCCAACCCCCTCTGGACTCGATGAAGCTGACCATACAGTAAATCAAGGCAAATGCAGAGGAACCAATTGAGATGCCAGCCGATTGTTCCCAATCTTGATATGAACAATCTTGATCTGGAACTTGAGACCAAACTCCCCAGCCCTTCAGAATGCAGGTAAGGGAGGCACCCAGTGGGAAATGAAGCTCTGCAGAAAAAGACCTGATAAAATCAAAGTTGCTTGGGTGTTGGATGCAGAAGATTTAGGGCTTCAAGGCTGCTTCTCAATGGAGATTTCTTGGGGGATGACATTCAGCAAAGCTCCTACCAGGAAGCTACAGGTATTATGCTTGATTGTGTGATTTCCTTGAGCCCTAGGTCAGGCCCAGCCCAAATTGCTGATTAATTAATACCTTTGAAACTTAATGCTGGGTGTGGATGTTTGATGGAACCTTGACCTTGTTCTGACTTAAACATGGGTATAGTCACCCCTTACATCTCTGACGATAGACTTTGGCTAGCTTAAAGGTTTTATGACTAAGCATAATCATAAGTGCACTTTCTTGGTGCTCTCTTATTTTTTGAAGAAATCTTCCTGAATGATTAAAGCTACTTATCAAGGAAGCTCGAGGTGATATAAATGGAGAGGAGAGGAGAAGTTATCTCCCCTCATTTTATCCTCACCGTAACAACAACTGAATGAAAAACTGCTGGTGACCTTCTACCGCTGCACCATAGAGAGTATCTTAACTTACTGCACCTCTGTATGGTTTGCCAATTGTACAGTGGCAGATAGAGCAGCACTCCAGAGGGTTAACGTCATTGCCCAGAAGATCATTGGTTGCCCTCTTCCCTCTTTGGAAGAGCTTTATAGCTCCTGCTGCCTTAAGAAAGTTCAAAACTTCCTCAAAGATCCATCTCATCCTGGGAATCCTTTTCTGGAACTATTACCACCTGGCAGACGATACAGAATAATAAAAACAAAGACAAATAGGCTGAAAAACAGCTTCTATCCCAGGGCAGCAGCTCTTTTGAATTCTACTGTATAGTGCAGTGTTGGTGCGTTGTCAGGGGTTTTCGGTTCAATGTGTGGAGTGTGAAGGATGTGTGTTTGTGTTTATTTTCATAGTCATGATGTGCACTGAAGATGGTGTTTGATTTCGTTGTACGAGGTGCAATGACAATAAAGTAAACTAACTAACTTGTTCAACCCTATGAGCTGAGTTAGACTGGGAGATGAAGCTTGCTTCAAAGACGTTCAATAAGTTTGCCTTCAGAAGTTGCGGGTGCTCCATCACTGGAAGTTTTAAATAAGAGATTGGACAACCATTTGTCTGAAATAGTATAGGGTCTCCTACTTGAGCAAGGGGTTGGATTAGAAGACCTCCAAGGCCCCTCTGTATTCTGTTAAGCTTAGTGGCTGAGAAGGGATCTGAACCGAGTGTCTTACTCCCAGTCCATCATGTTAACCATTATTTTACTCTATCTTTCAGTTCAAGCTAGACTCCTATCAGTTTTTAAAATCAAACATTATGGGCAAATCTCCAACTTAGGCACCTGCCTTCCTGGTCCAATGACTTCTCCAAAGCTCTCACCTTTCCCCCGCTGGGTTGTGAGACCTGGGACTCACAGCTGAAAAGCCCTCCTGCTTCTGTTTCTTTTTCAGGTCACCAGCTAAGAACAGAAAAAGCAGCATGGCTGAAAACCGATGAAAAGCGAATGGTTGAGACTTGGGAAAGGATGGAAAGAAACCACAGAATTACAGGTTGTCTTTGACGTTCATTTCAAGGCCATTTGAAGTTGTGGAAGAGGTGATATATTCAGCAGACCAGTTCCGGAGAACCGGTAGCGGAAATTTTGAGTAGTTCAGAGAACCGGCAGATACCGCCTCTGCCTGGCCCCGCCCCCATCTCTTCTCTGCCTCCCATTGAGTCCCAGCTGATCGGCTGGGTCTTCTTTGGTTGCCCTGCACAGGAGAACGGAGCTGGAAAGCAGGTTAGTGGGGTGAGGAGGGAATGATGATTTTGCAATAACCTTCCCCTACCATGCCCACCAAATGCCCACCAAGCCATGCCACTCCCACCAAGCCATGCCCACAGAACCAGTAGTAAAAATTTTTTGAATCCACCACTGAGTTGCGGCACTGAAATAAAGTGACTTAGGACCAGTTGTCACACTTATGACTGTTCCCGCCATCCCATGGTCATGTGATCAGAATTTGGATACTGGGCAACTGGCATGTATTTATGACAGTTGCAATGTCCCGGGGATATTTGATCTACATTTTAACCTTCTCAGATGGCTTGTGACAAACAAAACTTAGTGGGGGAAGCCAGCTTGACTTAATGATCCCATGATTCCCTTAACAACTGGGCCAAGACAGGATGTGAGATGGGGCAAAACACATAACAACTGTCTTGCTTGGCCACAATTGGCTCCTTTGGGTTCCTAAGTTGAGGAATATGTGTAATCATAATGGAAAGCTGAATACTGATTTATGGTGATCAGCCCAAAATTTTGACATGCAGTTGGAATTCCCACTATTAAAGCCCCCGATAGCCAACAGGCAACCAGATGATGTACATTTTGATCAAGGAACTTTGGAACCAAAGCATCTTGCTCCTTGTCAGAAATGATCCCAGATAACCTAAAGCACTCAATGGTCTGTACACTGAGCACCTTTATTGCTCATCTCAATGGCCCAACTTTGGATATTTGTACTATTAGTCGCCTGCTCCTTGACTTTGCATGCATAATTTGCATGCAAGATTCAGCCCTGTAGAAATACGGTGAGACCAAATACGGTGAGACCACCTCAGCTGCATGCTGATGGACAAACTGCGTTGGTTGAACAGGCAGTTATGTTGGAAAACATGTTTTCGGTGTGTCTCTGTGTGTAACAAAAATTGAATGTTCTTCAAATGTTCCTGCCGTATTCATCCAAGGTCAGGGATGGTTGGCTTTGTAAGGATGGCAAACGATGTTGCATAATTTGTTTCAGTGATGGAAAGGAATGTTTCAGCAGGCTAACAGACTTCTTGTCCTTCAAGTCTGACCTAGAAGAGGATGGCTTCTAACAGAATAACACAGTTAGAAGGGATATTAGAGGTCTTCTAGCCCAACCCCCTGTTGAAGCAGGAAACCCTATAGCATTTCAGGCAAATGCTTGTCCAATCTCTTCTTAAAAACCTCCAGTTTCAGAGAAAAATCCTCCTGCCTGTTTAAGGTCAGAGCGCCCCCACCCCCACCCCAGGGCACCTCTGGGTGTGTGTGTTTCCCAGCCTCCCCACCCCCCAGACCATCTCTCCTTATACCAAGCCTTGGAAACAAAAAGTCAGAGTGGATATTTAACTAGAATATATTTCCATTATGAAAGATCTCTCTCAGAAAATGTAATTATTTCTCAGCCAGGGACACCAACCTGCTCCATGTAGATCACGGTTCAATTAGGGTTGTGTTTGACCTTGGGGGGTCTGGGGTGGGCGTGGCCAGGGTGGGCATGGCCAGCTTGACATCACTTGGTGATGTCAGCTTGACATCACTGTGAGGGCCCCGAGCTCTCTGCCAGCAAAAATGGGCTCCTGAGGGTCACCTGTGGCCCTCGTGAGCTCCATTTTTGGCTGTGATGGCCTCCTACAACCTTCTGCCAGTGAAAATGGGGCTCAGGAGGGCCGCCTGCAGCCCTCCCGAGCACCATTTTTGTTGGGAGAGGCACTGTGGGCCGATCCTTTGCTGTTTCCAGGGCCAGATCTAAACACCCCAGGGGGCCGATCCGGCCTCCGGGCTTTGAGTTTGACACCCCTGATCTAGATTGATGGCCATGCTGCTTGGGGACAATAAGAGTTTTAAATTAACACATCTGGAATGGATATGTTTGAGAAAAGCTGCTGCATTTATTTATTTATGTAACATACACACATACCAGATAATTAATATTATGTTAATTTATATTCTTTCAATATATGCAGCTGCTCAATTAACAAGCAACCCCCGAGAGGCTAATGCCCAATTTAAAAGCACGGAAACTAACTCTCTCACCCCCACCACCCACCACCACAACACACATTTGTGAGGCTACTGACATATCTACACAAATCAATGCCTCAGAAAAGGCTCGGCTAATATCCTGGGCCAAAATAAATAAATAAGCACCCACCTATATAATCCGAGTTGTGAGTGAGTGATTTTGTGAACTTCCTCTTCCTATGAAAGCTCAATTGATGGAGAGCTTTTTAATAATAATTAATCCTAAGTTTCATTAACAGAGGTATACAATTGAGATCAAGGGAGGTACTGATACCACTCTATAAAGCCTTAGTAAGACAACACCTAGACCATCCAGTTTTGGTCACCACACTATGAAAAAGATGTTGAAACTCTAGAAAAAGTGCAGAGAAGAGCAACCAGGATGATTAGGAGACTGGAGACTAAAACATATGAAGAACGGTTACAGGAATTGGGCTTGGCTAGTCTAGTAAAGAGAAGGACCAAGGGAGATATGATAGCAGTCTTCCAATATTTGAGGGGCTGCCACATGGAGGAAGGGGTCAAGCTATTTTCTAAAGCACCTGTAGGCCAGACAAGGAATAATGGATGGAAACTGAACAAGGAGAGATTTAACCTGGAAATAAGGAGAAACTTTCTGACAGTGAGAACAATCAATGAATGGAACAGCTTGCCTCAGAAGTTGTGGGAGTGCCATCACTTGAGACTTTCAAGAAGAAATTGGACCACCATTTGTCAGAAATGGTGTAGGGTCTCCCGCTTGGGTGGGGGGTGGGGTGGACTAGATGACCTACAAGGTCCCTTCCAACTCTGATTATCTGTTATCCTGTTAATAGAATTCATGAAAAATAAAACAAAACCCAAATTGTTCCAATTCCCAGGCTGTCATCAATGAAATCAATGGCCCCTCAGAAAGTCAAAATTCTGAGGAATTAAAAATATTTGCAAACCCACCCTCTACCAGGATTTTTAAAAATCCCTTTCATCTTCAACTTTTCTTCTTATGCTTCTATTTTACATTTTTACCATTTTTCTTTCTAAGAGCATTTTTGGCCTCTACTTGATTATGTTTTCTAGGAATATCCACGGAGCCTGGATGTTCTTGGAACAATAAAGGACCCAGAGACTTTTTTTTTTGCAAATAAATATAAAGCTGAAAGATGTGCTAGCTGCCTGTTTGCTTGCTTATAGGATTTAGTTAAAGTTTTAATTGCAACAACATTTTAAAAAAGCCAAGTGGGGCAGCTAGAAATCTGCCTTTGAACTCAGCTCTTTAAACAAAGGATTGACCTTTAGAAAACAGGATATACTTTTCAATCAGCTATTTTGATTGACTTGTACTTGAAGGCACCAGAGCTGTTCAGATCCTGAGACAGGCATGTCCAGCTTGTGATGGAAAGGACCGTAGGGATGGCCAATACAAAACTTCTTTTGGGAAGAAAGAATCCAGAAGGACCAGGGGAGACCGATCACAGTGTTCCAGTATTTGAGGGGCTGCCACAAAGAGGAGAGGGTCAAGCTATTTTCCAAAGCATCTAAAGGCCAGACAAAGAATAATGGATCGTCAAGGAGAGGTTCAACCTAGAAATAAGGAGAATTTTTCTGACAGTGAGGACAATATGACGAGCAGTTGCAGGAAAGGGGTATAACAAAGAGAAGGACTAGGGGTGATTTGATAATCTTCTAATATTTGAGGGTCTGTCACAAAGCAGAGGAGGTCAACCTATTCTCCAAAGTCCCTGAGGTCACCACACTATAAAAAAGATGTTGAGACTCTAGAAAGAGTGCAGAGAAGAGCAACCAGGATGATTAAGAGATTGGAGTTTAAAACATACAATGAACGGTTGCAGGAACTGGGCATGGCTAGTCTAGCAAAGAGAAGGACTAGTGGAGACATGATAGCAGAGTTCAAGTATTTGAGGGGCTGCCACAGAGAGGAAGGGGTCAAGCTATTTCCCAACCACCTGAAGGCCAGACAAGGAACAATGGATGGGAACTGATCAAGGAGAGATTCAACCTGGAAATAAGGAGAAATTTTCTGACAGTGAGAACAATCAACCAATGGAACAGAAGTTGCCTTCAGAAGTTGTAGGAGCTTCATCACTGGAGGCTTTCAAGAACAGATTGGACTGTGATTTGTCAGAAATGGTGTAGGGTCTCCTGCTTGGGTGAGGGGTTGGACTAGATGACCTACAAGGTCCCTTCCAACTCTGTTAATCTGTCTGACTATCTGTCTATCCAGCCTCACAAAAAAACCTGGCAAAATTCTGCATTGCTTCCCTTTGGCTGTAATTCCAGAGACATGTAACAAACTCTACTTTCCTGGCACGTTACTCCAAATTATGTTGAGATTATCATTCTTATTCTTCCTGAATCGTTCTAATTCTGGTTTTAATTGCAGGGCCTATAAAGTCCTGTCTCTAGTTCCCTTAGTATGCTTAAAAGCTCTTGCAGGCTTTGCATTTTTTGAACGCACAACTTGTGAGAAGGTTCCGTTTTCTTCCCATTGTAAATTGTAATTCTTAGGAACAAAAACAGGCTCTAATCTATAGACAAGTCAAGGCCAGGAAAGGAGGGTTCGGAAAACAATGGGGTGTCAGTTCAGCAGAGCAAATGTTGCCTTTTCCAACAGAGAGCCGGGCTTTTTTTTTTTTTTTTTTTTGCTGTATCATATTTTCAGACTGACGGCCTTTGGCAATGAAAGCCAAGGGAACTGCTCTTCCTGCCAGGTTTGTTAATATCGTTGCTAGCATTTTACCTGGCTTTTTAGACAATTCCCATCTCTCAAAGAAGCCTAAATTAATTCAGAAGGAAGGAGGGAGTCCAAATTATAGCTCCATCTTTGGATAAGGCACCCCAGGGGAACTAGGAGTGAACCAAGTGGTGAACTCTTTCATGCTAGAAAAGGAATGGTGGGAAACATGCAAGCATTTATATGCCATTTAAAATGGAATGGAATTTAATGGAATGGAATAGGACAATGAATGGCCTGGCCTGGCTTGGCCTGGAATAGAATAAGAATAAGAATAAGAATAAGAATAGAATAGAATAGAATAGAATAGAATAGAATAGAATAGAATAGAGAAGAGAAGAGAAGAGGAGAGGAGAGGAGAGGAGAGGAGAGGAGAAGAAAAGAAAAGAAAAGAAAAGAAAAGAAAAGAAAAGAAAAGAAAAGAAAAGAAAAGAAAAGAAAAGAAAAGAAAAGAAAATAGGACAATGAATGGAATGGAATGGAATACTTTATTGGCCAAGTGTGATCAGATAAGATAAGGAATTTGCCTCTGTTGCAGAAGCTCTGGAGTGTCTTTCCCTTCATGAAGCTTCACCTGGAAGATCAGTATCCATAGTAGACCTCAAACTTACAACCATTCATTTATCCACCCTTCAAAGTTACAATGGCATTGGAAGAAAGTTATTTATGATCAGTCCTTGCACTTATGAGCATTGCCGCAGCATCTCCACAGTCACACAATCAAAATGTGAGTGCTTGGCATCTGGTTACAACAATTTCGGCGTCCCTGGTGTTAATCCTGAAGCCAAGTCATACATCCATAGCAAACAGAATTCTGTGCCAATATGATATCTTGAAATATTCTTTGAGGAATCTACCTGCCTTGGAGTTCTGTTTGCTGTGGGTGTATTACTTGGAACATTGACACTGGGGTTGTGTGATTGCCATTTGAAGCATTTTCCTAGCTGCTTCTGATTGGCAAAATCAATGGGTGAAGCCAGATTAGCTTAACACACTGCACTAATTTGCTTAACAATTGTGGCATGACTCTCTTAACAACATTGCCTTGCTTGGCAATGGTCATTTTGGTCCCAGCTGTGGTTTTAAGTCAAGGACTACCTGCATTTACTTCCTGGAGTGGCAGATGGGAGCACAGGACACCCAATCACAGCATTTATCTGAGAAAGCCGAATGTCCTAACAAGAAACGGATGCAAAACTGCCCCCTTTTCTTCCTTGAATTGTCCCTATTTTAGATCCAGTTCTTTTCCAGGGACAGAATGCAGAGCAGCCTGGGACACCAGATTATATTTTAATTCCATGGAAATTATCCATCTGCCCCCTTAAACATTGCTGCTCTTGACTTGATGCTTTATACAGGTGAAACTCAAAAAATTAGATTATCGTCCAAAAGTTCATTTATTTCAGTAATGCAACTTAAATGGTGAAACTAATATATGAGATAGACTCATTACATGCAAAGCAAGATAGTTCAAGCCGTGATTTGTCATAATTGAAAACCCCAAATCCACAATCTCAGAAAATTAGAATATTGTGAAAAGGTTCAATATTCTAGGCTCTAAGTGTCCCACTCTAATCAGCTAATTAAGCCATAACACCTGCAAAGGGTTCCTGAGCCTTTAAATGGTCTCTCAGTCAGGTTCAGTAGGAAGCACAATCATGGGAAAGACTGCTGACCTGACAGTTGTGCAGAAAACCATCCTTGACACCCTCCATAAGGAGGGAAAGCCACAAAAGGTAATTGCAAAAGAAGCTGGATGTTCCCAAAGTGCTGTATCAAAGCACATTAATAGAAAGTTATGTGGAAGGGAAAAGTGGAAGAAAAAGGTGCACAAGCAGCAGAGATGACTGCAGCCTGGAGAGGATTGTCAAGAAAAGGCCATTCAAAAGTGTTGAGGACTTTCACAAGGAGTGGACTGAGGCTGGAGTCAGTGCATCAAGAGCCACCACACACAGACGGATCCTGGACATGGGCTTCAAATGTCGTATTCCTCTTGTCAAGCCGCTCCTGAACAACAAACATGTCAGAAGCATCTTACCTGGGCTAAAAGAAAAACAGAACTGGTCTGTTGCTCATGGTCCAAAGTCCTCTTTTCTGATGAGAGCAACTTTTGCATCTCATTTGGAAACCAAGGATCCAGAGTCTGGAGGAAGAATGGAGACACTGCAAGATGCTTGAAGTTTCCACAGTCTGTGTTGATATGGGGAACCATGTCATCTGGTGTTGGTCCACTATGCTTCATTAAGTCCAGGGTCAACGTAGCCATCTACCAGGAAATTTTGGAGCACTTCATGCTTCCTTCCGCAAACAAGCTTTATGGGGATGCTGACTTCATTTTCCAGCAGGACTTGGCACCTGCCCAGACTGCCAAAAGCACCAAAACCTGGTTCAATGACCGTGGGATTACTGTGGTTGATTGGCCAGCAAACTCGCCTGACCTGAACCCCATAGAGAATCTATGGGGCATTGCCAAGAGAAAGATGAGAGAAATGAGACCGAACAATGCAGAAGAGCTGAAGGCCGCTATTGAAGCATCCTGGTCTTCCATAACACCTCAGCAGTGCCACAGGCTGATAGCTTCCATGCCACGCCACATTGAGGCAGTAATTGCTGCAAAGGGGGCCCAAACCAAGTACTGAGTACATATGCATGCTTATACTTTTCAGAGTTCCAATATTGTTCTATGTACAATCCTTGTTTTATTGATTGCATGTAATATTCTAATTTTCTGAGATTGTGGATTTGGGGTTTTCATGAGCTGTAAGCCATAATCATCACAATTATGACAAATCACGGCTTGAACTATCTTGCTTTGCATGTAATGAGTCTATCTCATATATTAGGTTCACCTTTTAAGTTGCATTACTGAAATAAATCAACTTTTGCACGATATTCTAATTTTTCGAGTTTCACCTTCTCTCTGACTTCTTCCCAAGCTTAAGAGAATCAAGAAGGTGGACAAGACATTCCTTCATCCTCATTCTGAGCACCGGGTTAAAATTATGTGTCATTGGTGCATAAATGTGGGACTGGCCATAGAGTTCACTGAACATTCAAGAGCCAAACCTGATGCCCAGGAGGAGGTTTGGTAGCAATAAGAAAACAAAGGATTATGTTGCAAGAATGTCAACCTGCTGGAAGTGCTAAGGATCAGCCACAAAGCTTAATGTACACATTATTTTAAGTTTCACCCAAGAATTGGAAAATAACTGGCTAAGGCAGTTTGGTTATAAATTCCAATTGTCCAGGGACAAAAAAAAAAAAAGAGAGAGAGAGGAACATTTGGTCTGGTGCAATTTTATTCAGCTGTAACTACGTAGACAGGAGAAAAGAAAGTCTTTCCACCCAGTTTGGAAGAATCCATGACTCACTTAAAAATGAAGACAAGAGCTAAATTTGGTGCTCACCAAATCTTTGTTCTGCAAGGCAGAGACTTTTACAAAGAGGGGAATGTGTGAGCATCACACTCAGTTATGGAGACTATGGGTTGTGGAGAGCCTATGGGTTAGTCTCAATCTTCCATATATTTAAACAGGATTTTTTAGATTAAAACAGGGTCCCCAATCCCCGGTCCATGGACTGGCACTGGGCTGTAGCATGCCAGCAACTGGCCAACACAAAGAAGCAAAGCTCCATCCGTGGGATGCAGGCAGCACATGAAACCACATCTCCTCTGGTCCACAGAAAAAGCTTTCTTCACGGAACTGGTCCCTGGTGCCCAAAATTTATTTATTTTATTTTTATTTATTTATTTGATTTGTCAATCGTCTACAAGATAATAGGTATAAGTATAAACATGAGTAAGAATACAGGAAATAGGTACGAATAAATGGGAACATTAGGACAGGGATGGTAGGCACGATGGTGCACTTATGCATGCCCCTTACAGACCTCTTAAGAATGGGTTGAGGTCAATAGTGGATAGTTTGAGGTTAAAGGAGTGGGAGTTAGAGGATGTAACAACAGAATCAGGTAGTGCATTCCAGGCATTGACCACTCTGTTGCTGAAGTTGTACTTTCTGCAATCGAGTTTGGAGTGGTTTACACTGAGTTTGTATCTGTTGTGTGCTCTTGTGTTGTTGCATGTTGGAGGCTGCTAAGTTAAAAGATGATATGACCCAACACAGTGAATGGGTTCTATAATGTGGATTTTAAATTTTGTAAGCATCCTGGAGACATTTTATATAATTTGAGTGGCCATATACATTTGTCTAATGAAGATATAGCTCTTAATCCTAAAAGACCTAGTCAAGATCATTATGTGATTTATCATGTGACGCCATCAACAATATATCAAATATCTGATGGGAGGGGGAAAAAACAGATAGTCCTCGACTTATATCAGTTCATTTCGTGACTGTTCAAAGTTACAGTGGCACTGAAAAAATGAATTATCATTTTTCACAGTTATGACCTTTCCAGCCTCCCCGTGATCACGTGGTCAAAATTCAGACGCTTGGCAACTGCTTCATGCTTACGACCGTTGCTGTGTCCCCCGAGATCATGTGATCCCCTTTTGTGACCTTCTGACAAGCAAAGTCAACGGGGAAGCCAGGTTCGCTTAGCACCCGGCTTACCGACTTGCCAACTGCAGCGATTCGCTTAACAACAGTAGCCAGGAAAGTTGTAAAGTGGGGCTAAATTCAACGAACAAATGTCTCACTTAACCACAGAAATTCTGGAGTCAATTGGGCCACCTGTATCTCTGTTTGCTATCGAGAAGGATGTAGGATCCAACCCATGGAAGAATCCAGAAGCAGAGAGCAGATTTCAGAAGGTGGTGATGAGTGGTCTTATCGTCACCTTGCACAGGATTCTTCGGGTCTCCAAATTGATTCAATGGCCAGTTCAGGTGAATTTTGCTGCAACTGCAAACTACAGGAATATTCTGGTAGCTGTAAGAAGCCGTGGAAAGAGAGTGCGAATAACAGGGCAGAATCATTTGCTCTTGCCTCTGGCAAGATAATCCGGTTGGATCAGCCTTCAACCCCTAAAGTGTTTAACCTTAGCCATTCTTAGCACAATGGTGTTAGCCAACACTTTTTATGCGCCATATCTTTCATCAAAAGCCAGTTAGTAAACTCCTGGGCTTTTGGGCTGTTTTCTGTTCTCATGCAGTTACTGATAAGGCAGATTTTGATTGGACTTATCTATGCATCTGTTTCAGGCCACTTGGACAAGAAAGATCTGGTGCAGGCCTTTGGTGTTCTGGGAATGACGTACCAGTGATTCATGCAGTGGTGTTTATCTAGCTGATTTGTAAGAACTTGTCATTAAATTCTAGGCAAAAGAGCTAAACCAAAGTCTCATAGTGTACTTTTACTGGTCTGAATCAATTGGTGTTGCAAAGCCACTGCATTGGATGTTCTTAATTTAACTGTATTATTTAGTTTACTTTATTGTCATTGAACCTCATACAATGAAATTATATGCCATCTTCAGTGTACATTATACATAAAAGAAATAAAACACAAAGATACATCCTTCGCATCCTATACAATTGAATTGAAAACCCCTGACATTGCATTAATATTGCACTATACAGTAGAATTCAATATAGTAACTGCCCTGGGATAGAAGCTGTTTTTCAGCCCGTTTGTCCTTGCTTTTATTGTCCTGAACCATCTGCCAGATGGTAATAGTTCAAAAAAAGTGTGTCCAGAGACTAAAGATAAAGGTAAAGTTTCCCCTTGCACATACGTGCTAGCCATTTCCGGCTCTAGGGGGCAGTGATCATCTCTGTTTCTAAGCCGAAGAGCCAGCAATGTCCGAAGACGTCTCCTTGGTCATGTGGCTGACATGACTAAACACCAAAGGCGCACGGAACGCTGTTACTTTCCCACCAAAGTGGTCCCTATTTTTCTACTTACACTTTTTTTTAACATGCTTTTGAACTGCTAGGTTGGCAGAAGCTGGGACAAGTAACGGGAGCTCACTCCGTTACACGGTGCTAGGGATTCAAACTGCCGACTTTTCTGATCAACAACCTCAGCGTCTTAGCCTCTGAGCCACCACGTCCTTGTCCCAGAGACTATTTAGAGACTATTGCTGAATTTTTAATATGAAGGCATAATTTTTTTGCATCATCATCATCATCCTAGTCATTGTCTATCCACTGCAGGATGAAGGCCTCTTCTGCATGTTTTCAACCAATACATTCTTGAGTTTTCCTTTGCCAATTGGGCCCATAATACTTGCTGATGTCATCACTCCATCTTGTTTTAGGTCTCTTTTGTGGACGCTTTCTATCAAGTGGGATTCGTTCTATGAGTGTCGTGGCCCACCTGTCATCAGTTCTTCTTGCTATGCGACTGGCCTGTTTCCATTTCAATTCTTTTACTCTCTTGATAATATTGTATACTTTCATTTGTTCTCTAATCCGTGTGCAGGTATTCTATCTTGCTTTGTGATGCTGAGATGTACCTTTCCAGGTTTTTAAAATTAGTGCATGTATCTTAGTTTTTTTCAATTAAAAGTAAATAGAAAAATTGAATTAAAGGCCTCAGATACATTCAATGACTCCAATAGTATTGTTAATTTTATTCCAGGCTTTATGGTATGCACTTGAGCTTAGTCTTGCAAATGTATACTTCCGCTGCCTATTATGCAAAGATTCTTAGTAAAGCAGTCAATATCATAACTTTATAGTGAGCCAATGGTGACATCTAGTGGGCATAAAACAGGAAATACACCAATCCCACTGGTTCAAGCAGATTTTTGATTATGGACAAAATTTAGGCAAAGGAACCAGGCGAGCACTGACTTGTAGGAGGAATATCTGTGCAATATTATAAATTATATTGGTTTTATATGTATTATAAACTTCATTATGCTATCATTCTGCCAAAATCCCAAGGAGAAATCAGCCTTCAAAAATTGGGTCTAAGACCAATAGAGGGTAATAGTAAAATAGAAAAGAGACACTTTGCTGCCACCAAATGGCGGTGAGGATTTTTGTCTAAGATACGATAACTCAACCAAGCACAGTAATAACCATCTACCTTCAAGTCCTAGATGAGAAAAGTAGGATGTAAACTAACTGACGGAAATATTTTACACACAGAAATAAATACTATTTGCCAATTCCTATGAATGCCTTCTTCCCACAGTTCTACTCTATGGTCATGTTAGCACATTTTTTATGCGTGATGTTGTCTTATTTAATAGATTAATTTACGTGTGATATTGTTTTATTTTATAGATGAACCCTTAAATCTTTCTTTTACTTAAGGGTTATGATTCTTACTATATATTACCCCACCTTTTATATAGGTAGTCTTCGACTCACAAGAGTTCATTTAGTGACCATTCAAAGTTATGGCGTTGAAAAAAGTGACTTATGACCACTTTTCACATCCCTGAGGTCATTTGATCAAAATTTGGGACACTTGGCAACTGGTTCATATTTAAGACTGTTGCAGATTCCCAGGATCAAGCAATCACTTTCTGTGAACTTCTGACAAGCAAAGTCAATGGGGGAAGCCAGATTAACTTTACAACTTTGTTGCCGCTTTAACAATGGCAGCGATTCACTTAACAACTGGGGCAAGAAAGGTTGTAAAATGGGGCAAAAATTCACTTAACAAATGTCTCACTTTAACCACCAAAATTTTGATCTCAATTGTGGTCATAAGTCAAAGATTACCTGTATATTGGAGGCCCTCAGCTCAAAACTCCCAAAGGTGCTTTTTTCCCCCCAAGAGACAAGTGGACTTTCTGCTCTTTCTTTGAAGATGTTTCACTTCTCATTCAAGAAGTTTCTTCAACTCTTCAGAGCCAAAGAAGCTTCTTGGATGAGAAGGGAAATGTCTTCAAAGAAAAAAACAGAAAGTCCAGTTGTCTCTTGAAAAAAAGTGCACCTTTGGGACAACCATGACCTGGATGACTGTGAATCTCCATAGACTTTTAGCTCTCACTCCTGCCTCCTACTTTCTGAACAACAAGCCTGTGATGTAGACTGGGCTGAGAGAGAGAGAGAGAGAGGTAAGTCCAGTCATCCATTGATCATTGATCTCCCAAAGCTGAGAATGGATTTGGATCTCTGCGGAGCCCTCGCCCAACCCTTAACCTCTATATCATGCTGGCTCTGACGCCCTCGCTCGCTCTCTTTTCCCCCTCCCTCCCCCCCTCTCTCCCGCCATTTTTAATCTATGTTTTATTATTTTTTTGGAACAGAACTCACATCCAAATGTTTCAAAGTCCTTGAATTTTATTATTCTGGATGTAAAACAATGCAGCATATATATGTGAGTTAGATATACAGGAGCAGAAACAGAAAGAGAAATCTGTCTCTTTCTCTATCTCTGTCTGTCTGTCTCTCCCCCCCTCCCCCTCTCTCTTTTAACCCATTTTTAAATGTTTGCACAATAGATTGAAATCGGGCAGTTAGCAGATATGCTGGGTTGACACAACACACTAAAAACTACAAAGCAAAAGGTTAAAAATGGCCAGGCATCGCCCTGTTCCCCTTTGACCAGAGCGATCACGACCTTTAAAGTTTTAAAAATCAAAGCGAGGCTGCCTGTCATCCAATCAGCGCCTCGCGTTCCAGAGCTCTCGGCCAATGACGGAGAAACGGGAAATGGATTGAAGGGAGAAGAGGAACGTAGAGCTTGCAAATGACAGAACGACCATACACACACACACATACATATAATGTATACATACATACATACATATACATATACATATATATACATATACACATACACACACACATACACACACACACACACACACACACATATATATATATATAATGTTTTCTGAGGTTGTCGCGGGTATTTGTATGTGGATCTTTGGTTATTCGGGTTTTCTCCCACGTAAGATTGGAAGTATCTAGGCAACGTTTCGATGAAGTCTGAAGATAGATAGATAGATAGATAGATAGATAGATAGATAGATAGATAGATAGATAGATAGATAGATAGATAGATAGATAGATAGATAGATAGATATTATATATATATATATATATAATATAAATATACACACACATAATGTATATACGTTATACACACACACATTCATATAATGTATATGTGTGTGTATAATGTATATATATTATGTGTGTGTATCTATCTATCTATCTATCTATCTATCTATCTATCTATCTATCTATCTATCTATCTATCTATAGTATATATACAGATAGATCGATCGATAGATAGATATAATGAAGCTAGCTGAGTGGAACACAACCACCATACTCAGCCACAAATCCAACGTCTTCCAAATTCTGCAAGGCTGGCTGGGGAACTCTTGGAGTTGGAGTGTCTACACGTCTTAAAATCGGCCAGGTTGAGAGAAACACTGAAATAAGGTGAGCTTTGCTCTCAAAATCTTTAATGTAAATTAAAGGAGCCGCGGCTCCTTTAAGAACCACTACCCCCTTCCCCCCCCGCCCAGCGTCGAGTTCGTTCGTCAGCCTGCGAAGGCGCCTGCGCCAACGGCACTAGCCAATCCGAAGCCAAAGAGAAGGAGCCCACCTGTCGAGCGGAGAGGGGCGGAGTTTGGGGAAAAAAAGACTCAGCCAATGAGGAGCGGAGCCTGGCTTCCTCTCCCGAGCCAATGGGAAAGCAGAGCGCGAAAGGCGCCATCGGTTGGATGGATTGGGGTGATCGCGGGTGTCATGGCGGCCGTTGGAGAGGCTCCCTCGGAGTAATTGCCTGCTTCTCTCCGACGGGAGGGCTGCCCGAGAAGGACTAGAGGCTGGGAGAACACTCGGGGTGGGGGGCAGGAATTCGTGAGATGTTCTCTGCTCTCTTGTTAAACCCTTGAAAGTCCTGGGGAGGCAGGCATCAAGGTAACGGAGGGCGGGGACAGTTAGCAAGACAACCGGGGGACAGGAAGATAGTTACCAAGGCAATCGAGGGCAACCGGGGAGGGCAAGAGTAGTCATCAAGTAGGGGGTAGTTACCAAGGCAACGGGGGACAGAGTAAAAGTGTGTGGGGTAGGAGAGTAAAGGTAAGGGGGCGGTTACCAGGGCAACGGGGGGAGAAAGTAATGGGGGCAGGAGAATAAAGGTAAGGGGGGCTAGTTACCAGGGCAACCAAGTGGGGCAAGAGAGTAGTCATCAAGGTAAGGGAGTGTAGTTACTAGGGCACCCTGGGGGGCATCAAGGTAAGAAGTAGGAGGGAATAAGTTACCAGGGCTGTGGAGGGGGCAGAAGGGTAATTATCAAGGTAAGAAGGGGGGGTAATTTCTAGGATAACTGGGAAAGGGGCCCCAGAAGGATAGTCCCCCCAGAGCAACTGAGAGCAGAGCAGGGAGAAGGTGCCATGGTAGACCTTCCAGGTTGCGCCTCCATTTGCAAAAGGACCCAGTGGATAGAGTAAAGCACCTTGCCTTTTACAAATGGAGAGGGGGCATCGCTTTTCTTTGAGAAGGGTGAGCTTTGGAGATGGATGGCACTGCCACATGCCTGTGAATGCCCGCAGGGGCTTAAGTTCCTTGCTTTGCAAGCCTTGCGTTGAACATGCTACTTTGGAAGGCCGGCTCCAGTGACTGTAGAGCCGGGGATCTATTTCTCACCTTTAGCCTGCTTCAATTGGATTAGAATGCTGAAATAAGTGGGGCTCTACCTTCGGATCTCGGTTCTGCTTGCGCTTGGGAGCCTCCAGGATACCAGCGGCTGCAGCATCATGACCTGCTCCCACAATGTGGTCTTCCTCTTGGACACGACGGATTCTGCAGAGAAAGATCACCTTCACCTAGGCGCCTTGAGGGTCCTGAACTTCTTGGGTTGCAAGTTTGGTCTAGCTAAGGTCCAATGGGATTTCAAATTCTTTGACTCCAGTGGAATCCGTGGCCGGGCTTCGCGAGTAGGCAGCTTCCGGGAGCTTGGGTCCCGCAGCTGGGAAGACTTTGAGGAAGAGCTGGAATCCAGGTTCGGGAAGCAGCTCTGCCCTCTGGGCTCACCTGGCCCAACGCCACGATCCACCGTCACTCGGAACATTCTGAAAGAAACGCTGCTGGACTATCAGTGGGATCGCCCTGAAATAGTCTCTCCTACCAAGCCAGTGCTGAGGAGCCAGAAAAATAAATTAATGGCGATTGTGGACAACCCTCCGGCGCAATCCACTCATGCAGGCTTTGCTAACGCCATTTTCATCTTGTCTCCCTGCCCTCATTCCCGGAGGGAACTATGGCAATTTATTTCTGGGAACTATGCTCCTTTCCCAGAAGAACTGCCTCCTTCGCATGACCTGGCTGAAAAATTCCTCCCTAAGGGAATCCAAGACATGATGGTCAGTCATAAGATCACTCTATATTGGATGGACACCTCTGAATGGTCCAAGGTAAAAAAAACAAACTCAAGATTATTGTTCAGTTTGCTATGTTGCTGCATTCATTTCAGAATATAGAATAACGGAGTTGGAAAGGACCTTGGAAGTCTTCCCCTGCTTAGGCAGGAAACCCTATCCCAGTGGTGGCTAAACTTTTTGAGTTCCCATGCTGAAAATTGCACACGTGCTTGCATGCCAGCACCCAGAAGGCAATATGTGCAGCCCCCTCCCATGTGTGTCTGCATATGCACACGAGACCCCCCTGTGCGCCCTGTGTATCTTTACACGTGCGCTCCAGGTACCCGACAATCAGCGGGTAGGCAGGGCTCACGCATGCGCAGTGGGGTTCTTCCAGGCGACCTCGTGCGTGCCACTTCTGGCACGTGTGCCATAGGTTCGCCATTACAGCCCTATCCCATTTTAGACAAATGGTTGTCCAGTCTCTTCTTTAAAATTTCCAGGGTTGGAGCATTTACAACTTCACTGATTCATTGTTCTCACTGTCAGGAAAGTTTTCCTTCCTTCAAAAATCATACATATTTGTACTACTTGAGACACAAAGCTGTAATAGAGGCAAATGGTTCCATGTTCATCTATTGGGTTTTTATGACTTATTGATCAAATTCAGATTTATTTTTTTATTTTAACATTTCAACTTCATCTTACTATTCTCTAGTTTTCTCAATTACCTACATGGAAAGTGGCTACAGGTAGTCCTCGACTTACAGCTACAATTGACCCCAAAATTCATGTTGCTAAGTGAGACATTTGTTAAGTGGGGTTTGCCCCATTTTACGACTTTTCTTGCAATGGGTGTTAAGTGAATCACTGCAGTTGTTAAATTAGTAACGCGGTTGTTAAGTGAATCAGATTTCCCCATGGACTTTGCTTGTCAGAAGACTGCAAAAGGGGATCACATGACCCCAGGACCCTGCAACTGTCATAAATATGAGCCAATTGCCAAGCCTCCAAATTTTGACCATGTGACCGGTCGTAAATGTAAAAAACTGCAACGGTCGTAAGTGTAAAAAACTGTTATAAAGTGCAGTTGTAATTTTGAGCAGTCACTAAATGAACTGTTGTAAGTTGTGGGCTGCCTGTATAAGGTGTTTCTGATCCTGAGGTTTTCTTGCATGCTGATCACATCTTCACAAATTGTGCAAAAAGCTGTATACCTAACAGCTCTTCTTTCTACCAAAATGAACAGACAAGACTAACTGCATAATCCTTGTATAAATATTTGTGCCCAGCCTTTCTCAACATTGTTTCCTTAGAGGAATCCTTGAAATAATGTTTTAGTTTTGGGAAACCCTTGCATTAAAATTGGCAAATATCTAAAAAAAATAATTCAGAATATAGTTCGATTGTAACCTTGACAATCTACCTTTTTTAACAATAGCAAAGCGGCAAGCCGGCTGCTGAGTTGCAGTGCATAAAAAGTCCCACCATAACAATGATAACAATATTTATACATATATATACAAGATGGAGAATATGAGAGTCTATACAAATTATAAGTGAGGACTGTGGATATGAAGCACAAAAGATTTGTAACCAACCGACACTGTATGTAACGGGAAGATGGTTTTATGTTTTTATGTTTTGTTTGTCTATGTTTAAAAATAAAAATTCTTTTTAATAAAAAAAATTCCCACCACTGCAAGCACTACGCTCTGCTTCTCACAAAATCTCTAGCAACCTCTTGCAGAACCCTCGTATTCTGTGAAACTCCAGTTGGGGAACATTGTTTATGTCTGTGAAAATGGTCTGTGCATTCCCACAGGCCACAGTTGCTGGGTTGCCAACTGGTGGTTTATATAAGATAACTTCCTAAGAGTACATTGGTGATATAATAGTTTAAGTAAAAGAAAAGACTTGGGAGCCACTTGAACTATAAATTCATGTTTTTCTGGAGTTTGTACCATTGCTTAGAGATGCTACTGTAGAAGCAGAGTTGTCTCTTTTGCAAAGCTGCAGGATTCCTGGGGAACATGCAGAAGACCTTCTGCTATTGAAAAGAAGGCTTATGTGGGAGATGATCATTATTGGGATGCTGAATTCATCTTTATATATTAATTAAATTTATTTGCTGCCCGTCACATATTGAAATGACTGGGCGGTTCATGTGACATGCAGTGCTCAAGTTAAGAAACCATATTGCAGCTTGAACCGCAACGCTCTGGTTCAAATGCCACAAGTAAGCGAGTGGATAAATTCCCACAAACTGCTGAACCACAAATTGTGCAACCCAACATTAACCTTAGCTTGCATGTTGTACTGTTCTACCCATCATGATTAGCCTTATTCCGGTCATCTCTGATTTGTCTCCTTTCAGCTTCTTGAACCCCCTGATCATGTGGGCTACCTCACATTGCTTGAAGTGATGTGCATTCTGGGAGGCACCATTGTGCCATCTGAGGTCTTAACGCAGCATTTAGACCACCAGAGAAAAAGGACCATCCCAGCTTCCCTCGTTGAGCATTCATCTTCCGAACCGTCTTTCATTCCTTGGACCAAAATACTGCCTTTGGATTCCTCTTTGAACTGCTTGTTTTCCTCGCGCTCTTCTTTACGGACATCCTTCCCATATCTGGACGGCGTCCTGCTCCTGACGGCAGATGGTAATGAAAATGATATCTATGGTTTGTGAGGGTTCGCAGGTAGTCCTTGACTTGCAACGCTTCATTTAACAACCATTCAAAGTTAACTACAGCACTGAAAAAAGTGACATGACCGTTTTTCACAGTTATGATTTTTGCAGCACACCCACCCACCCAATGATCATTTGATCAAAATTCAGATGCTCGGCAATTGGTCCATGTTTATGACCATTGTTGTGTCACAAGGTCATGTGATCTCCTTTGGGTGACCTCCTCAAAAGCAAAGTCAATGGGGAAGACGGATTCGCTTAACAACCGGGTTACTAATTTACCAACTACAGTGATTCCTTTTAACAACTGAGCCAAGAAAGGTTGTAAAATGGGGAAAAACTCACTTAAATGCCTCATTTAACAACAGAAATATTGGGCTCAATTGTGGTTGTAAGTCAAGGACTACCTGTATTCTACAGTATTGTAGTTATATTTTAAGCGGATCAAACGAAACCCTTGTTGTAAAGCACTTTGTATTAGTATTTTTCTCTGCTTTTATTCTTTATGCTTTTATTCATTACTGCATTCAGGAATTATAGAAAGAAAGCTTGATAAACAAAAAGTATAACCTTTTTTATCTTAAAAATGGACAGGAAAAGAAGAAGCCCAGAGTTGTGCTGTGGTGCTGGAGCCTCTAACCTTGAACCAGAGGAACTTTGAAGGGACAGTCAAGATACATCTTAAATGCACCATGACAGACTGGAAGTCAGCGCACGTTAGAAATCTTCACACGGAGAGCTGGACACTCCAGAGTAAGCCGTTGGGACCTTCAGCTCAAGAGATTTCTTGGTTCCAGCAGTTTGTAAAATATATTCTGGCTCAAGGACTTCATATGGTAAGTCTCTTTTCGTTCTGCAAAGCAAATCTCATTATAAGTAATTGATAAGCAGGGTGAGGTTGATTATGTTTCATTGATAGCCAAAATATCTGGTAGGAGCTCTGGTCCAGTAGATAAGTTTGTTTACTCTGAGTAAACTTGCACTGTGCTTTATTTTAACATGGTCCAACATCAGACGTATCCGAAGTGGTTTTTATTTTTGAAAAGGCAATTACACTGATTTTTTTGAGGAAGAAGGTGTTTTGCTTCCTATCCTGAAAGCTTCATCAGTTGTATTGGATGGTGTGGGAGATGGAAGGACAGTTAGTGACAGTTGAGATTAGTTGGGGTGGGGGAATGATAGGTTCTGACAGGATGGTGATGGTGGGGGAAAGTGGATGTTTCACCATTCTTGAAACCAAGGGTTGTGCAAGCTGCTGAAAGACTGAGAGGCAGCTCCCAGATCCCCCAAGGCTGCTATCAACCTGCACTTTTTAAGAAGAGAGAAGGAAACAACGGTGACATATATTGGGGGAAAACATGTCAGCCTTTAGGCCTGTTCAAAAAAAATGAAATATTTCCTGAGTCATTAGCATCATTCACCTCACTGAAGTGCCTTATGTGCCTTCTGGGGACTTGTCCAACAGCTCATCAGCTTTATGGGATGCTAGACATTAAGTGAAGCCACAGAGCAGCGTATCAATTTCAAAGGACACTTTGCTGAAAGGATAGTCAAAACAAAATCTCTCCTTCAAAGCATCTTTTTTGTTTCTTGGGAAGGGTTTGTACATCCCCTCATTGTTCTCATGTTTCTCTTCTGTTGGAAAGGTGGCTGAAGTGATATTTTCATCTGGAGCTCATTCTCCTTGTACGGGAGTTTTTTCCCCCATCTCTGGCACCACCGCACTTCTTTCTCTGCTCTTTGCTGAGCAAGTGGCAGAAGCTGAGCTCTCCGTCCTTCAGGCACCCGTGGCAGAAAACTTTTCCAAGGAGGAGGACTTCTGCCTGCCAGAAGTTGTGAGCAGCTTGCTAAATCAAGTTATGGAGGACTCAGAGGAAGACCACCAACCAAGTCCTGGTAAGCCTGATCTTTTTTTTACCACTCTTGTTTTTCAAATGTTCCAAGAAGACCTCTTGTATTTTGTCTGAAAAGGAAACTTTTGCAGTGTCCCAGTACAAGCAGATTTTCTTGGCCAATGACCTGTTTGGAATTGTTGTGGCCTGTCGGCCTCTGGCCCCTTCAGCAGCCAAATCAGATGAGGTGGTGTGGGAGTCAGGGCCAGCATCAAGGCAACCTGAGAGCTCTGAGGGGGAAGAGGGAATGGAACTGTCAGAGATAGAGACAGAGGCCATCCATAGCCCTCAGATGGACAGTTAACAGCTCCCAAGTCTGGAGGTGGCTAATGAGGAAGAGGAGGAACAGCTGAGTCCAGTGCCTGACGCACGGATGTGCAGAAGGCAGTAGAGGGGAGAGCAGTGGAAATCTATGGGCCAGTCCTTGGGACAGAAGAGCCACCGCTGCTAGCGAAGCCCCACCTTAGCTGGGGTTAAAAGGCAGGGGGCGGAGATGAATAGGTGTGGCAGACAACTATTCATCTCCCAAGACAGACTTGTTAGCCTGCTCTCTCTCTATGTGTGTGTGTGTGTGAGAGAGACAGAGACAGACAGAGACAGACAGACAGACAGACGACTGAGACTTCTTGCTGGGACTCCTAATAAAGGAATAATTGATTTAACTACAGAGGGTTTGTCGTGTTTGGGAGCCAGGTTAGAACAGGAATTTTGAGCCCATGTGGTAAGTGGCTACCATGGTGAGCGTGGCAGTGACAAAATACCCCCAATTTAGTAGAAGGTGAACTAGCCCCCCAATGGGTTCTTTGGAGCATTTAAAGTCATAGTCTCTGGTTGGGAGACTTAGGAGGAAATCTGACCCTGGGTAAACACTAGGACTGTGTTGTAAATGCTGGTTGTAAACGTCACTATGTGCAGAGTAAAGCATAAAAAGCCTTTATGTTGTAACAGATCCCCAAATCCACAGGAACTCACTGTTGCTAGGATTTTGCTGGAACCTCTTTTCCCTCCCAGGCACCCTGATTTCCTAACGCATTCAAGAGGTCTAGATAAAGTTAGGTTGGAGAAGGAAATTATCTATTTTATTACAAGCTCACCTATAATATCTAAAAGTGTTTTCTCGCTCAGGGCTGCCTAAAATAGGTTCTATCTAGACATGTGTAAAAGCTGATGCAATTTCTTTCTAATAATGTATTTGTCTTTTTTTGAATGTTTCATTTATACATGTTAAACAGAGAGTTTATGTCCAGGATTGGCCCAGCAGGAGCTCTCCCAGGCTCAAAACTGGAGTCCAGCAGTCCTTGAAGATTGGTACAGTGTGTCAAACCTTTGTGGGGCAAAGTCACACATGATGGAGTCATTCAGGTTATTCCTCTTATTTTTCCTTTTTTTTCTTTTTTGGCTTAATTTTAAATGCCTAAGTTTAGAGAAGAGCAAACCTAGACACCAAATACTCCACAATTACTAGTGCTGCTATAATGCAATTAAACTGGAATAAATTTCCTTCCCATAGACTCTTCCAAAGGGTAAGCATTTGTGCTCAATAAAGGCATACTGTATGTCTCGATAAAAAGAAATTGCACCTGGACAAAAACCTCATCTCGACTTGTCTTGAATGTGCAGTCTTCACAGGTGGTCATCAGAAATAGCCCTGAAGTTTTGCAGATTCATTTCTGAGCAGAATAATTTGGGGAATATTAACTGTTAGTTAGACATGCAAAATTTTGCTAATTGTTAAACTGCAGTTGGGAAGAGCCATTATGTTTTGGCTTTTATCCATTTTCCTTATTTTTCTTTTTTTCTCTCTACAGGATGCTGCAAGCAAGTTCTACTAAAAACGAAGAGGAAACATCAAAATCAAAAGTGGAGCTGAGACAGTCCCTAGCAGAGTTTTATCAGAAAATAAATTCTGAGTGTACAGTTTCATCTCACCCCCAAGATCAGAAAAAGAGATGTATGCAATTTATATATTTTTTACAATCATGCAGATGAAAGCACAAGAGAACATATCACCCTTACTTAGGTAGTCCTTGGCTTATGACCTCAATTAAGAATGGAATTACTGTTGATCAGCAAAGTGTGGTTAAATGAATTTTACACCCAATTTTATGACTTTTTTTGCCATGGTTCTTAAGTGAATCACTGCTGTTGTTGAGTGACTTGTGCGGTCATTAAACGAACCTGGCTTCTCCCATTGACTTTGCTTGTCGGAGGCCAGCTGGGAAGGTGACCAATGGCGATCACATGACCCTGGGATGTTGCAACCATTGTAAATATATGCCAGTCGCAAACACATTTTGATCATGTGACTGGGATGCTGCGACAGTCAAAGTGCAAGGGAGAATGAACAGATGAAAATATAATTTAAAAAAAATATTAGAGTGTGCAGAAATGGATAGGTTAATACTAAAGATAAAGGACAAATAAGACACAGAATATTTTTGAACATGGGATTTGTTCTATCAATGGTTAGATAATAGAGACAGAAGCTAGAAGTTGAAAGATTATTAATATGAATAAATAAACATTATTATTACTATTACTATGTATAAGTAAATTGACCCAGATAATACACTTTACTACCATAAACACCAATGTATGTTAAAGAAAAATGCATAAAAGTATATAAAAAAATTAAGTGCAAGGACCGGTAGCTGGTTATTTTTTTCAATGCTGCTGTAACCTTGAGCAGTCACTAATCAAATAGCAATAGCACTTAAGACTTATAAGCTGCTCCTCAGTGCTTTGCAGCCCACTCTAAGCTGTTTACAGAGTCAGAATAGTTGCCCCCAACAATCTGGGTCCTCCTTTTACCCACCTCGGAAGGATGGAAGGCTGAGTCCACCTTGAGCTTGGTAAGATTCAAACTGTCAAATTGCAGGCAGTCAGCAGAAATAGCCTGCAGTACTGCACTCTAACCACTTTGCCACCGAGGCTCGAATGGTTGTAAGACTAGGCTTGCCTGTAAAGATCACATCATTCCTGATAAGTGGTTGTGTGTTGTAGGATCTGTGATGCTACTGATCTGTTGGACTCTAATTAAGTTTACATTCCACTTTTTTTTTTCCTTCTGCTTGTGCAGGTGGGGTTCCCCGGACTCCTATTAGGCAGAAGATGAAAACCATGCCCCGTTCTCTTCAAATGCTGAACGCTGCCATGTTCAACATGAAAGCTCAAAAACACCAGCCTGTTGGAGAGCTGCCAGCGCATAAAAAGCCACGCCAAAGGCTGCTTTCCAGAAGATTGGATGGCAAAGGGGAAGGAAACGGAAGGAAACGGAAAAGCAAGATAGGTGCATGGAAATCAATTCTCTGTCGTGCGTAGTAGGCAAACCAAAAGTCCTGTGTTTCAGAACAAAGAGTAGCAGTCAAAGCTAGGTGTCTTAGTGCAGATTTAAGAGAGAATTGCAAACATTCTAGAACAGGAGTCTCCAAACCCCAGTCCACGGCCTGGTACTGGTCTACGACCCATTGGGAACCAGGCCACACAATCAGCAGATGCGCGTGCAAAACCCCAATTTGTGCAAGCGGAAAGCACACACGTGAAACCATCCCGTCCTCCCACCACTGATCTGCAGAGCCAGAAAGATGGATGGAAAGATTGAACATCCTGCTCTCAATGAGCTAGCTGACTATGGATGCTTGAATGATAAGAGGCTTCTTAGTGTGCTAGGTTAGTCCGTGCAGAGAGATCTGGCTTGTTAGTACTAGAATTGTGAAGGTTGTGAGTGAATAGAAATGCGTGAACGCTGGGGAGGAACTGTTAGGGATATAAACCCTAGCAGAACGTGCAACGGCAGTCTAGCAGGCAGGCAGATATGTGAGACAAAACGTTGTAGTAGCTTACACTCAGTAAGACAGATACACTGTGCAAGTTAAATAGTTTTTATTCCAGCAAGAGTTATAGCATAGTCAAAACGGTCCATATGTCATACACTAAGTTCAGTCAGTCCGGGGGTTATTCAGTTTGCAAAGTCCAGTGTCGAAAAAGAGTTCATTAAACTTACAATCAATCAGTCCAGTGATATATCTCTTTTGCAGTCAGAGATATGAAGAAAAATCAAACCCCTTTTCTTCTCTCAGCAAACAAGCAGTTATCACCATCAATCTATCATTGTCAGCATTCCAGTATAAGCCAGGCAAACAGTGAGCTCTCTTGCTCCCTCTTATGGTGATTTTACAACCGCACCCAAAAACTTGGTTTACAGTTTAAAGTGATACACACAATCATAGTTTATATATATTATTTTTACACAAATAAGTTAGGTAACCAATGTTATCCCTAACAGGAACAACTCAACAAATGAGAGATGATTATTTGCCCCGTCATTTGTCCCCCTGGTCTTCATACCCCAAGGTTTTCCTGGTCCTCTTGCTGCAAATTCACCATTATAACCTAAGCAATTAGTTAAAATTGTGCTGCACAGAATAGTAAAATATTTCATGCTTCTTTGTGTGTGTTTTACAGACTTCACTACCGAAGATGAAATGCTTTCTTACCTCAATACAAACTACCAGAATGCTATGATGGACGGAGAAAAATTGTTTGCACGTTCTCAAGATATGGTGACAGCTGTTAATACATTTCAGAAATCCAGTGAGGTAGAGTCATTGCTTAGATACACCTGTCTGCCTCCCAGAGGTTTTCCAAAGGTCTTTAAGGGTTAAAAGCACTGAAAGGGAAGCTAAAGAGAACAAGCTTCTATTTCTATATTACAGAAGCATAAATCCCCTGGTGAAATGACATTTGCAATCAAGAAAAATGTTGTTCCGCATTTTACCATTCTTTTTGAGTTCAGCTAATTGGGTTTCATGAATTATTTTTGCCTGTCTATCTGCACACACGTGTTAAGGAACATCCTGCAAAGCATGGCCTTTTGTCAGATGGACAATTGAGTTGGCTTCTTTCTCTCCCAGATCTTTTCCACATTATATGCCGCTGGTTTAGAGACTACAAGAAAACAGTAGATGCTAAGATAAGAGATGAAATGTTCCAGTTCCAAAGAAGAGTGTGTGTGTGTGTGTGTGTGTGTGTGTACACAAACACACACGTGAATGAAAACTTACTGCAGAAACAATAAACCTGATCGGATTTGAACAAGCCACTTCCAGCAAGACTTGACTTTGAAACAGTCATACCGTGTTTTCAGCACAGCACAAATGACATTAAAAGATATTGAAACAGAGTGATACAATTTTGTTCTTGCTTGAGAAGGACATCTTGCCGGGAACATCCTGTATTTGTTTCCTTTTTCTATTCAAATGTCATCTGCTTCCATAGAAAGGAAGAAAAAAGGATTTCATTCTGCCTCAACTTGTTTGCTCCTTAATATAAGACTCTAGGTTTTAGCAGTGGCATATAAATCTATAAAGTATCTCTGATACTCCCCCACTGTTTTTTTGTTCTCATTTAATTAGGTAGCCACTCTGGTTTTGTGCAGTTATTCCAATGGGCTATTATTGTGGTTGCCACTTGTATTTAGCGCATATCTGCAGTAACGTCTTTGTTTCTGATGTTGTGTTCATAGGCAACTTGTTTAGACACGATCCAAAGAAGTCTCCTGAAGACCACCAACACTCTTCGTCAGCAACTTGCCACTGATCCTGACAAAGAAACCAGAATCAAAGAGTATGAAGCCTGGTCTTTGCTTCTAAAATAATTGACTCAATTAATTTTCAGATGATGGGATTCCTCTGTATATAAGTGCAGGGATATAATTATTACTTGATGTAATGTTGTCTTTGATTTAAATTCACTCCCTTTATGTTGTTCCGAAAATATTTGCATACCCAGTATATAATTAGCCTGGGCAAAATGTATTATTTTGTATGTATGGTGTATGGATAAAGCTATTATAGAGCCGTGGTGGTGCTGTTGTTAGAATGCAGTATTGCAGGCTAATTCTGCCAACTGCTAGCAGTTCAATCCTGACCACCTCAAGGTTGACTCATCCTTCCATCCTTCCGAGGTCTGGAAAATGAGGACCTGGATTGTTGGGGGCAATATGCTGACTCTGTAAACTGCTTAGAGAGGGCTGTAAAGCACTGTGAAGTGATTTTTAAGTCTAAATGCTTTTGCTACAATATATATATATATATATACACACTTGTGGACTGGTTTTCCACTAGAATATTTGATAGTGATTGATTGGTAAACAATTAAAATACCCTTAGTCCAAACTGCTACTGTAATTGGTTTTGAGAACATTTACAGCTTTGGGCACTGTGTGGAAAATGCTTTTCAGAATAATTTCTCCTGCACCCCTTCCCCCACGGTCCATTTTTATCGCTAGTTTAAACAGTTAAAGGGAAAAGAGCAAAAAGGAATATTCCGCTCAATCTGTCTTCTTTTTTTTAAAGGTGCCAACTTCAAGTATATTTGCGCCTGGAGATATGCCTGCAATGTCCTTCTTTGCAAAATAACCCAGACAGAATGGGGCAGCTTGTGCAAGAGGTAAATAAAGTGTGTGTGTGTGAGAGAGAGAGAGAGAGAGAGAGAGAGAGGGAGGGAAGGAGAAAGGGGGGGGCTTTCTTGAGTCCTGGAAAGTAAGACTTTGTTTTTTACTTTGAGTGTCATGGATTTGGGGACTTTTACTCTCTTGCAGATGACAGAGTTACTTAGGATGTTGTGCTTGACTAAAGATCCAGGATACCTCAGCGGTTTTCTGGAAGAAGTTGTAGACATGTAAGTGATGAAAAGTCGGAGGCAATTTATTCGTATTTATGATCGTTGAGGTCTCCCAAGGTCTTGGGATCAACTTTTGAAACCTTCTGACAAGCAAAGTCAATGGGGAAACCAGATTCACTTAACAACCGGGCTACTAACTTATCAACTGCAGTGATTCCTTAACCACTGCATCAAGAAAGGTCTAAAAAGGGGCCAAACTCAGTTAACAAATGTCTCACTTAACAACAAAAATGTTGGGCTTCATTGTGGTCGCAAGTCGAGGACTACCTGTACATAGCTTGGTACATAATTTTGGCCAAGATTTAAATCCTCTGGTTTTGTGCTTCTCCCTACAGCTATTTGGAATCTATGCCCAAGACTCTTGGTGATTTGTACTACAGTCTGGGAACAGAGATTCCTGCTAAGTTAGCTTCCGTCCTCCCAGAGGATTTCTTTAGTGATAATTCCATCCCTGAAGAGACACAGACTTCATCCCTTCCTGCCTCTGCCGCCTCTCTTCCACTCTCTAAAGCAGCTTCCTTAAGTGCTGAAGCAGACGAGCTGGAAGAACTACGCACCCGATCTGCCAAGAAACGGTAGGTGTACGTCAGAAAAGGCAATTGACAGTCTGGAGTTTAATTCAGGCTAAAACGTAAGCGCAACTTTGCATGATCCCCTAACAAAATGTTCTGTCTACTTTTTCCCCCCAATGTTTCTTCTGCTTCTGTAATTAATTTCTATATAGCCACAGTATTGGTTGGGTTATTGGGTGGAAAACAGAGTTGGGTTGTTATCTGTTGGGCTTATTGTGTGGGAATATTCTGAAGTCATTCATGGCCCAGAAACTCAGTCTTGTGCACCTTAAAAACAGGCTTGCTTCATAATGGAGAAGGGAAGTAGACGTCCTATATCTTAAAAACAGTAGCTAGAATCTAAATGTTTTTGCTTCATTTGCCGAAAACATTTGTCTTCTGGTTTCAGAAAGCATCCGTTAACCAGACATAGGAGTATCACAGAAATGTCGCAGAATTTACGCCAGATAGAAATTCCTCAAGCATCCTGGAACCACAGGAGAAAGGTGAGATTTCCAGTTGGGAACAAATGGCTTGCAAGATTAAAGGGAGGGAAACATGCACAACTGTTAAAAAAGGCAACTCTGTTTCATAAAGAGTCCTTGGGAAAGTGTGATCGTTTTTGAGCATAGAAGAGAGAGGGGTACTTTATTTTCTGTAGAACTTGGAATGAAGTCGTTTTTATTCACCGGTATTCATTTTCCACTGACGCCTTGTAAATGATGTGAATTTTGCAGCCTTTCTAACGCTGTGTTCTAAATTTTCAGGACACCTCTCATGTGCCCCTGAATGCCAAACTGGCACCCATTTCCAAGAAAATGGGAGTGCAAGGTATGTCTTCTTTCCTAAGTTTTGTTGCAAGATTGGTTTCTCTTGACATGTACATGTATCCATCCGAACTAGACTGTTGTTTCTCTGTATCATATATTGCATGTAAGGTACATACATAATTTTGCATTTATTTATCTTGTCATGTTTATGTTTATATTAGAGGTGAAGACCCTTTGAGAGCTGCATGCAACATAATTTCATTTTAATATATCTAGTGTACATTCAAAGTGACAATATTCTATTCTAAGCAGGAAGTGAGGTGATCTTTCTCTCAATATTACAGGGAGCTATGACAGTGACTGCGTGTCCTAAAAACAACATTCTCTCAATGAATATATTTTTTAATCACAGTCGCTGACCAGAATTGCAAACAAACAAAAAACATTGAAAATAAAACAAAGCTAGATAAAACACTGCAGTTGGTGGCAGGTTCATCAGTGTATAATTGAAATATACCTAATTTTGCAAGCAGCATAACAAAATTTAGCTAGATGCAATGAGATGTTTGTCTTAAAGATATTTTACTGATGTTTTTCTTAAATATCTTATTGATTGGTTTTGTCTAGGATATGCTTGCACACCAGAAAACCTTTTGTTTTTGTTGATTTCAGAAGTGACAAAGGTGAGAAGAAATCTTTTCAATGAAGAAACTCTATCACTGGGTAAAAGTTCCTTACCAAAGATGGCTCGGAGCCAGTCAGTTTCCATTTTAGAAGATCTAAAACATAAACGCAGCAGATCTAAAGAAGATATTAGAGGTAAGAGAATAATGGATAGAATACTAAGAGGCTTGAAAAAAGTTCAGTTGGCATAAATTGCTCTTATTCCATGAATGACTTTTTATTTACAGTGACTATATTACTTGCTGTTTATATGTACACTGAGCTTATGCACTGGAGATAAATTCCTTGTGTGTCCAATCATATTTGGCCAATAAAGAATTCCTGTTCTGTTCTGTTCTTTTCTAGCATATTTTTTTTTCTAGCATAGAATTTTTTTTCACAGCATTATATTTCATATATTCTCTAACACATCTTTAGAAGAGCTTTATAGCTCCCGCTGCCTTAAGAAAGTTCAAAACATTCTTGGCTTTCGGTTTGCAAGGCTTCAGCGGCGGCAGGAATCCGCGATCGTGCGCGGTTCCTGCTGCGCTCGCCGCCGAAGTGCCTCCGATCCAGCTGGATCTGGAGGATATGGTTGCCCCGTAGAGGCAACCGAAGATAGAGGAGATCCGGGTAGGGGCTTGGGGGTATCGCAAACCCCCTCTTCAGCCGGCTAAACTCCTTTTTCCCAAGGCAGTGGAGCGGCGGTCAGCAATGGCCGCCACAAAGAAGCCTGCAGCCGGGTAAGATTGTGCAGGAGGAAGTCGGAGAAAGTGAAAGTTTTTGGCTGAACCGGGACAACAAGGAACCTTTAAACACCCTGGAAATTTAATCGCCTGAATGATACATTGTTTCCCAAGAAGACTGTAAAAGCGGCAGAAGAAAATTGAAAGGGAAAGTTATTTTTTCTCACTCTCCCTCCCCACGGAAATAGCAGATGGAAATCTGAAAAACCTGCTTGGGCACAGAAGGTAACTAAACTTGAAATTTAAAGCCAAGGGGATAAAAGATTTCTGAACATTGGAATTAAAAACTAATTTTTTTTTTTGCTATAAGTGGGAGGGAAGAGGTAAAGAACTTATTTTAAGATTGTACTGAAGGAGACTGCTTGGAGTTTATAAGACCAGAAATAAATGGCAATAAGACTTCTAAAAAATTACTTTGGAACTGTGTAATTGAATTCTACCCCAGGAAGAGAAAATATAAAAAGAAGAAAGTGCTAAATGAAACAGTTTGTTCTGATTTGGATTGCTTTGTGACTTTGGGATTTTTGGGAACTATTTCTTGAAAGATTAAAAACATTTGGGTTGTTCTTAAAAAAAAAATGGCACTATCTGTTGAAGAATTACAAATGGAATTTCAAAAGCTAAAAGAAGAGGAACAAGAAGGCAAGGGCTCTTCTGGATCTATTTTTCACTTTTTAGAAATGGCAATTTCTACCTACCAAGAAATACAGCAACAAGAAGGCTGGGATGAAGAAGAAGTCCATCTTTAATGGACAAATAATCTTAGTTGAGGAAGAAAAGAGAAAGGGGGGAAAGAAAATGGAGAACTCAGAACTTAAAAAAGCAACCAAGAAAGGGAAAAATAAGATGAAAAATCGATACAATGTCAGAAAGCAACAGAAAAGAGAAATAAAACAGGGAAGATTAAGAGAGTGGAGTTTGAGAGATGGGGGGGCAAAAAGGCTAGAATTGATAAGAAAGGAAGGGAAAAAGGAAAGAAGTCATAAAGGTTTAAAACAAGATGTTAAAAAACAGGTTTTTTTCAGAGACAAAGGGTAAAATATAATTTTAAAAAATGATTCTGCAAAAGTACATAAGACTGTATTGTAGATATTAGTATTTGAAATCGAGTTAGAAAACTGAAATATATGAGTTAATAATGCATTAAAGGGAATGTATAAAAATGTTTAAGATTTAACAATAGAGTTTAACTTCCTATGGAATATTGTTTTTACTATTATAAACTTAATTCTCTATTTTTGTTTTATTATTCTAAAATGTAGTACTTAGAATGTACTAAGCAGAATCAGTATGGAAAGTATGTATTATTTTAAGTGTTAAATTTAGGGGAAAGATAAAAAGTTGTCATACTTCAACCAGTGATTACAGGAGAAATATTGTATTAGAAAGAAAAGATAAATAGATAATTGAAAGAGAACGGACAAAAGATGCAAGTATAATTATTTAAACTGAGATGAAATAAATAAAATAGAATTAAGAGAGTGAATAGAAGAGAGAAAATATATAGAAAATATAGAATGTTAAATAAGATATGAAATAGTATATTAAGTGAGCATGAATTTGATTTATGTCTGTGCAAAAAGATGTAACCCGGGGTAAGCCGCTTTCCAAAAAGAAGTTTTATGTATTTATGTTTTGTGTTTTGTTTGTCTATGTTTGAATTAATAAAACGCTAGAAGAATGTTGGAAGAGAATAACGAAATTGTAAATAAGACAGATGGATACAATGAATATATACAATCCAAGGCAAAAGAAATATACCGTATTTGCCGGCGTATAAGACGACTGGGCGTATAAGACGCACCCCCAACATTTCCACTCAAAATATAGAGTTTGTTATATACTCGCCGTATAAGACTACCCCTCTTCCACACACCTTCCACTTTTGCACTTTTTTTTTTTTTTGACGCACTTTTCTGCTTTGGACAATTTTGAAATGAGCTAATCCAATTTTGAACCAAGAATATGCAAATAGCTATGGAGTTTAGAAATGAGTTTTAAAAATATTTTTCATTGCTTACCATTAAGCGTAAAATATGTTGTAAATAAAATGAGAACACAGGAAACGTTCTCTTCTCAATACAGCTGATCTCTCTCTCTCTCTCTCTCTCTCTCTCTCTCTCTCTCTCTCTCTCTCTCTCTCTCTCTCTCTCTCTCTCTCACACACACACACACACACACACAAAAAACCGGACACTGAAAAGGCTGCCAAGGAACAGTATATTCAATGCCTTCTCTTTAATCAAGAAACAAGGAATTCCTTAGAATCTTTTTTTTTCCCCAAGTGGCCCTCTTTAAAAAAAAAAAATGGAGGTAACACTTTCATTCAAAAAGTCTTCCAGTATCTGGAGTCGCTCAGACATATTGAAGTGAGGCAGGAGAGTAAGTGAAATTTGAAATGATCCAGCTACCGTTTTCTTCCCTCCCGCCCGAAGGCCATTATCTCCACGTCAAAACGAACGAGGGAGGCAAAGAAGCCAAACACGCTAAAAAGGATCTCTTTATTTTCCTACACAAGGTCACACCTACTTTTCTGCATTCAAAGGACAACCTCTCCTCACCACCACCACACACACACACACACCCCAATACCCGCAAACAATGTTCTGGGCATTAATCACCATTGCTACATTAACCTGGTAAATTTATACCCTGCCTCCCCCAGTGTTGCTTTGGCAGAATTTCACACAGCGGGGCGCGTCGCTCTCTTCTCCGCTCCCCACCGTTCGCACATGTTGGAAGCACCGTAAAACCTGATAACCCACCCGGGGCTCCCCATCCTTAACCTACAGCCGCCGCATGCAAAACCTGCGTGCAAAAAGAAAAAAAGAAAAGAAAAGTCGCCGCACGTGAGGATCTTCGAATCCTCTCCTCCCCACACCGCTAAGGAAGGAAGAGGGGGAAAGGTTGCGCAGCGCGTGGCGAGTGACACCCGCCACACACACACACACACACACGCTCCCCCAGCCTCCCTCCCGGCTGCAACTCAAGCTCAAGTGGGAGTCGAGTCCTCCCGGCGTATAAGACGACCCCCCACTTGGAGGCATGTTTTTCAGGGCAAAAAGTCGTCTTATACGCCGCAAATACGGTAATTGAATAGAAGGAAAGGGAGAAATAAAGAGAAGTTGGGAAAAGATATGAAGTTGAACAGATAAGATAAATATACATATTAAATTGTGCTTGTATGGAAATGTGATAATTTGGAATTATCCTGTCTTTAAATAAGATGTTTTATTTGTTTTTCAGAAAAGATGTCTTATGTTATTATATTCTACGTTTTGTTTGTGTATTGTTTTTAAAAATTAATAAAATTTGTTTTAAAAAAAAAAAGAAAAGTTCAAAACATTCTTAAAGATTCATCCTGGGCACCTTTTTTTGAACTATTGCCATCTGACAGATGGTACAGGAAAATAAAAACAAGGACAAACAGGCTGAAAAATATCTCCTATCCCAGAGCAGTGACTATATTGAATTCTACTGTATAGTGCAATATTAATGCAATACCATGGGGTTTAATTCAATTGTATAGAATGTGTTTTAATTTTAGTTTTATAGTTTTCTTATGTATAATGTACACTGAAGATGGCATTTAATTTCGTATGAGGTGCAATGACAATAAAGTAAAGTACATCTGATAAAGTGGAGTTCATCCACTATATGGGAAAATGTGATTGTGTTCAAGATGCTACAGTATTTGTCATGATAACATGGGGGAGTAGCAGCTGCTTTTAATATAAATTCAGTCCTGGAAAAAGAATTCCTGTCCTTGCTTCCTGAACAGGAGGCAGATTGCTTACTTAAGTGTAATCGTATTTCTCTATACAACTTACTGTGTTCCAGCTCATCACAAGCTATTGACCAAAAGGGTGGCAGAAACCCCTTTGCACAAGCAGATGTCCAAGAGGCTGCTTCAGAGACAGATTACAGGCCGGTGAGTGAAAGCTTCAGATTCATTTAATTGCAATTTACCGATCTTACTTTGGAATAAAGTGAAAATTCCTTTCTTTATTTCTACACCTCTTACTGCTCCACTAAAACATTCTTTTCTTCAAAGGTGCTCAGATCCTGGGTCTGATGTTGGCATTGTAGAAGAATCTCCTGAGAAAACCATAACCTGTAAGTACTGGTTGACAGGCTATTTCTTTGCAAATCAAAGTGGCTCGAGATTTGAGAGAGTACAATTAAAATTATCTTCATTAGCAGAGCAAGAAGGGGAAGTGTTCTAACCTTGGCCTGTTATAGATTTCTTTAGCTTATACACCGGATGTGGTCTGAACAGGAATTTGAGAAATAGCAATAGTACTTAGACTTATATACCACTTCACAGTGCTTTACAGCCCTCTCTAAGTGGTTTATAAAGTCAGCCTCTTGCCTCCAACAATCTGGATCTTCATTTTAACAACCTTGAAAGGGTGGAAGGCTGAGTCAACCTTGAGCCAGTCAGGATTGAACTGCTGGCAGTTGTCAGAATTAGCCTGCAGTCCTGCATTCTAACCACTGCGCCATCATGGCTCTTATGACTAAATTCTGGCTTTGGGCACGAGCCATGCATCAGATACAGTATTGTTATCTCAGCTGCTTTCATCTTTTGAAAAAGCAGCCAAGTCACAGGATGAAATAGAGACTCAGCCTTTCTACGGTGGTAGGAAGTGGCTCCAATTTCATCTAGATCATTATGGGGTGTGTGTGAGAGAGAAAGAGACAGTTTAAAGGACACTGAGTGACACTAACCGCAGCCCTTTCTAATCCAAGTTAGTGTTATTTCTGTCTCTTAGTGGTAGTGTCTATTTGCTAGAGGCAGAGATCAGCAGTCTTCCATCTTGCCAATTTATGCTTCTGAAAAAATGATAGCATCCAAAGAATTCTTCATGAGATTTGAAGTGTTGTTTCTTATGATAAGTGAGGCTTCCAGTCCTCATTATTTCCTTCCAAGGATGACATAATCTAAATCAAGCATTAATGCTCCTTGATTCTCTCCCCTTTTGTTCTCTCTTCCTAAAAGATGGTTTAAGAAGAAGTCCGCGGATCAAGCAATTGATGCAGGATAAATTTCTCTCCAGCAACATCCACTCCCTAGAGCCGAACAAGAGGAACACACCACAAGTGCAGTCTGCGCATCTGGAAGAACCAGGTGAGGAAGGAGATCTAATAGGGATGTAAGCAAGGGAGAGATTGAGTTTCCTGACTTGTATCAGTATTTATGTTTGTACTTGTATCAGTATTTATACTTGTATCAGTATTTATGTTTGAACGGGTTTATTTTTGATGACCACTTTAAATTGAAACCACGGCCTTTCCTATTTTCTAATACAGAGTAGACAACTGCCAACCTTCCATATATTGTTTCACTGAAGTTATCAGCATCCCTCACCAATGACTAGGCTGGCTAAATGATGCTAGGAGGTGTAGTTCAGTAGTATTCAGAAGGACACAGGGTTTTTGTTTTAATTTATCACAATAAATGGTAATATTAGGTAGAGTTTGTCCTGCAAACTTACAGGCACAGTTGCTTAAGCTTGTCTAAACTGTTTTATTCACAGGTCTGGCTTCACCTCCCATAAAAGCCCCCCAATCGCCAAAGAGTATACTTTTTGGAGAAGTTTTGGGTGGATTTAGTTTGGGGAGAAGGAGCTCTCCCCAAATGAGAAGAAAACAACTTGCCTTTGATGAGCCTGTTCCTCAGGTAGAATTGCCATCTCTCTATTTTTCTCAATACTTGTCTGCTTCTTTTTATTATTAATCAAATGTATATAGCCACCCATCCCACCAAAAGTAATTCTGGGTGATCATCAACACTGTTTTCCCCAGTTTCTTTGCTCTTTTTAAAAGTTCTTGGATCTAGACTCTAATTTAACCATTTACAAGGCATCTGCTTGGCAATTGTACACCTAAAAATAATCTCACCCTACTGATAGGTAATATAGTCTTCATTAGGTGTTTATCTAAAATGTATTAGAATCCAATGAATATAAAATTGCTATAATTGAAGAAGATACATGCCATTTTTAAAGAGGGTTGTTATATGAGTTCCAGCTATTCTACAAAGCAATTATTACACACCGCAATTCTGCTAAGATCTTTGTTTTCACATTTCTTGAACACAATGATCTTCATGCTTTAAAAAGTGCACAGCCTATCCTGTTCTCACCGTATCTCTGATCTTCTTCCATGCTTCTTTCACAGGCACCAGGGAAGAATTCTTTTCAGTCTTCTCAGGAGCTCTTAAATCCCAAGGGCAGCACGCTGAGAAGATCTCCTCGGATCCAAGAAAGACAGACTCCCCAGAAAACTCCAGCCCTTAAAAACTCTGTGGCCAAATGTTTGGGAAATCTTTTCTCTCCTCCAAGACAGAAAAGCAAATCCTTGCCTACATCCACTGAAAGTCAGGAATCCCGTCTGCCTTGGATTGTGGAGAAGAAAGATGGGCATCCTTCCTCACCCAAGGCAGCAGAACTCCAAACTCCAGAGAAGCCACCACTCTCTGACATGCTGGATGATGTGTTTGCTTTGCCTGCAGATGGTCCCGATTCACCCATCGTTCTGTCACCTCCTTCATCCCCATTTGCTCTTCAGTGGAAGTTGTGCTCAGAACTGCAATCCCCAAGGAGTTCCGTGAGCATCGCCCCGCAAATAATGCCTACGGTTTTGGCGGAGAACCAGACTTTTGAGATACGAAGAAATACCTGTCCTGAGCCAATCTCATCGGTGAACTTCCCCTCTCTGTTGCCATCATCTGCAGCCTTCAAAGGCACACATCCAGAACTGGGTTTGACACACATCCAGAATAGTCCAAATATTAGGACTATTTCTGAATCTGCTTCGGAGATTTGTCCTCCTTTCCAATTTAACGGGATCTCTCCATCTTGTAATGGGTCCGCAAAAGCTGAGAGCCCTTGCACGCTCTCTCCAACTAGGGAAAAGCTGGGGAGAAACTCTTGTAGTCCTCAAGAAACCCAGAGTGTCAGAAAGATCTCCCCAATAACTGCCCTCGGCTCCCCTCCTTCCTTGCCCAGAGAGGAACATCCCTCTATGGACACCAGAAGTCTTGTTGCTGAAACCAGCCCATTTATTAAACCTGAAGACAGTGCTTCATTGGGCCAGAGACCCGAACAAATAACTAAAATAATAAGTCCGAGTAAGAGGAAAGGTTTAGAGAGATGCCTGTCACCTACGTTCTCTTCCAGTAATCCCATGCACCTTGCCCAGGCTGTAGTATTGTGCAAAAAATTGGATCTCAACAAGCCTCTTTCAGATGATTCTCATGTAGATCCAGGCTTCAAGAGTAGCATTTCTTCCACAGAGGATGCTGCGGATGGGCAGCCTCTGCTCTTCTCAAGTCCTTCCAGACAAGATTGGGACTCCCCGCTTGCGATCTCAAAGCCAGGGTCTGGTGCCTATGCGTTGCGTTGCACCGCCGACAGAAGGCAACGGGAAGCTGCCACACGGCTGGAGAAGGAGGAGAAGATGGCCACCTCTAAAACTTTCGGGGCCACAGCTACACCGCTGACCTACGAGGTTGAGCTTGAAATGCAAGCGTCCGGTCTGCCGAAGCTCCGTATCAGAAAAGTGGCTTCCGAGGCCACCCAGCAGCCTCTCAATTTGTGTGACAAACTCAGGGGGGAGGAAAACGATCGCCCTGTGGGGGATATTTCAGTGGCCTGGTGTAGTAGGCACCCGGAGAAGTTGGAACCCATGTCCATCTCACCATCCTGCATTCGCTCTGCCCACAATACCCCTGGGAAGTTTGGGATGGGCGGGCAGACTTACATATGCCATTCCTATTCCCCCACTCTCTGGACCTCATCTACAACCTCCCCCTCCCAGGGCAGCGCTGGCGTCCCTTGGACCCCGTCTCCAAAATGTAATGGGAAGGTTACCCCCGAGGCCATCAAAGATTGGCCACGAAGGAAAAGGGCCGCGGTGGGCTACAGCAGAAGCGAAAGGCTGGCAGAAGCAGTTGAAGAAGAGCCAGCTCCACCTCCTGGGACCCAGGAACCATTAGAACTCTTCAGTAGCAGAAAGGTTCGGCTCTTGGGAGACCCAGAACTTGAAGGAATTGATAAACTTCAAGATCAGTCACTTGGCAGCGATACAGAAGGCAATAAGGATGAGAACATCTGCAGAAACACTCTGGTGCTAGAGTCCAGAAAAAGGGCTCAGGAGCAGAGAACACTGGGTGAGCAGGCTAGCCAGGAAACGAAAAGGCCATGCCTAATAAAAGAGAACCCCGGAGCAGCTGTCTACTCAACTGAACAGCTGAGCATGGGACAACAGACTGTATCCTCAAAGTCAACCATCTTGGAGGACATCTTCAACTTCTCAGGTACTTTTGGGCTGATCATTCCTACTGTTGTCCTGTCAAGGCAGCTGTAATGACTGGGGTGTGGTGCAAAAGCAACACAGTCAGAATAATAAGTAGGGGTCTCTTTAGCTCCAACTTTGCTCCCAATGTCCCGGTTACCTTCCGGTCTGGAGAGAAAACTCTTCAGGAACCTGCAACAGTCTTTGACTACAGATATTCCACTCCAAAATGTTATAAACAGACAACTTTAAACTATGAATTCAGTAAGACAAGATAAGGTAATAAATCCAGCTGGGCAAGATGAGTTCCAGAAGTGAAGTAACACAGCAATAAATCAAACCAGTTGGGAGGATGCCAGGAACTCATATAACAGCAGCCAACAGAAGATAAACTCAATGTTTATTCCTGACAAACGCCCCTCCCAACTGGTTCTCCTTTAAACTCCCTTCCCAGGTGTGCCTTGTGAAGGGAATCAGGGCCCTTTCCTCCCTCATAAACCACGCAACCCACATTGCTCTCTTCTCCGTTCTTCCCTGCATGCCCTAGGATGAAGAGGGGGTGGGCCTTGGTCTTCTTCTGAACCCCCTCTCCCTTGTTCTACCTCTTCCCTGCTCTGCCCAACCTGACTTTGTCCTTCCCCAGTGTCCTCCACAGCCAACGGAGCCATTCTTCCACTCTGTCAGCTGTTCGTCTACCTCAGACTCTGATGGGGGCATGACAGCAGCTATTAAATTTAAGTCCCATCTGCCAGACCTTTTCATACAAGTCTAGTTAAGAGTACAAACCTTAGTTGCAGGAATCCCAATTAAAAACATTTCCAAGCATGTGGTTGTTCAGACTCTCTCGGACCTTGGTTCATTTCTGCTGGGGTTTGTTGATGTCCTGAGAAGGGATCTTGAGCCTGGAGCCTGATCTTTAATTTTAATGAGATACCAGGATAAACCTATGCAGAGCTCCTGATATCTTGCTTTACTTTCTACTTACGGCCGGTGAACTCCATGAAAGCCATTTTATCTCCTGTAAAGAGCTCCTTAGATTGTCCTCCAGTGTTAGATTCAATTTTCTTCAATTAAGTTTAAACCTCCTGTTTTCCCAACTCCAGATACGACTCCACCCAAATCTTCAGGAAATGGTGTGATCTCTGCTAGTGGTCTGTGGGCCCTGGAACAGTCCCCGCTCCTCTACAAAGGCCCTCCTGCAACCCAGAGGAAGTGCCCCAACGGTATGCCAATTTGCATTTCAAACCCTCAGTGTAATGAGCAACAACATTTCAAGGGAGCTAAATTTCTTGCACACAATGTTGCGATGAGGCAAGTTCACCATCAATCTGAGGCTTGCTTATTGGAAACATCCCTTGCTTTCTTTTGAGCCAAGAAAGGGTTTTTCAAGACCAGTAAATGCCTCTGCTCTCTCTGAACATGGTTTCAAAAACACAAGAACCGAAAATGATGGGACGTGAGAAAGGCAAAAAACCAAACAAATTCAAGTGCTGGCTTTTGGTTACAATGGTCCTGGAGAAATACACAGCCTGAAGCCAAATAGTCTCTAGGCTTGATTTTCTGAGTAGCACTTGTTGCTGAAATGATGGCCTATGTGAGGTTAACTTTCCTCAATCCTGCCTTTGGATAGTAACCAGTTTTAAGCAAAAAACTTTGCAAATCCTGGTGCTGTGACCAGGGAATGCTTCAAACAGCCATAAACGTGGGCCAGTTTCTGAATGCCAAAATATGGCCACATGACTATAGGGAGAAAGCTGTCAGAACCAGATCGTTAGTACTTCTTAAGGGGATCCATCATAATTTCAAAAGCTCGCTAAAAGCAACTGGTCTCTACCTGTATAGCCAAATTAGAATCGATAAAGGGGAAGGATCTTGAGTCCTTTTCGCCTTCCTCTACACACTTCACACTAACCTAGAAAACAGCAAACTGTTTTTCATTTTTCTTTTGAAAAGACCTTTCCTTAAGAAAGCTAGAAAGTCCTACACACCGGTGGTGGGATTCAATTTTTTTACTACTGGTTCTGTGAATGTGGCTTGGTGGGCGTGGTATGGCTTGGTGGGCGTGGCAGGGAAAGGTTACTGCAAAATCCCCATTCCCTCCCCACCCCACTAACTTGCTTTCCAGCTCCATTCTCCTATGCAGGGCAACCAAAGACCCAGCCAATCAGCCAGGACTTGGGAGGCGGGGAATAGATGGGGGCGGGGCCAGTCAGAGGTGGCATTTGCCGGTTCTCCAAACTACTCAAAATTTCCACTACCGGTTCTCCAGAACTAGTCAGAACCTGATGAATCCCCACCTCTGCTACACACCCTTCAAACAAGTGATGAGTTCCCCCACCCTTGCTGTTCTTAACAGTGTTCCGTTGGGATTTTTCACACTGATTTTTTCCTCTAGGGGAAGACATGGATATGTTTGGAGCGGCATACGAGGACTTGTCTCTTTTCCGCAGCACGCCTGCCAGAAAGAGATCCATTACCAGGACCTACTCACGGAAAAGGCCACTCTGCTGAAATGAGATGGCCAGCAGGAATATTTTGGAGCCAGACCTTCAATCTCTTTGGGACAAACGCTGCAATCCAAATCAGGATTCAGTCACCACAAGGGATCGCTTGTACATGGCTGGCAGTGATTCATGGCTGAGTTCCAAGAAGAGCAGAAATTGAATTCTGTATTTCAGGGCTCTCCAAGCTTGGCCCCCTTAAGATGTGCGGACTTCAATTCCCAGAATTCTGGGAGTTGAAGTCCACAAGCCTTAAAGTGGCCAAGCTTGGAGACCCCTGCTATATTTTATATAGGGTTTTTTTAAAAAGTAAGGGCTATGCCACTGTATGGCCTTTGCAAAGTTTTAAGAGGAATGCCCAGAACCGAGAGCAGTGAAAGCAACCACTTTTAAATTGTTCTTTTGTAAAATAAATTAATTTCTTTTGACAAACTGATTTTTCAAATGGTCGCTAAAGGTTTAGCACATCTTAGATTCATGCTTAAATATTCCAAGGCTCTAACTTTGACTCAACCACACTTTTGAAGTCCTAATCCTGAACCTGTTGGCTGTATCTGGGGGGAAAGAAAAATCAAACACCCCTTTAGTCAAGTTTATGATCAAACCTTCTCAGGCAGGGATAAACTAGACAAATTTACAAAATAGCTACTCTAGTTTATTAAAAGTACAGTCCAAAAAGCTACTTAAAATATGTGTACATATTTGCAAAGAGATCAAATTTACTGTCCCTTTGTTTGAAATGGCATCCGTTACGGGAAATCCAGATTTGCAAAGAAAAGTTTCTGTAAAGAATGGAAACAACCAGTTTCACTGTAAAAGGCAACTACAGGTGAAACTCGAAAAATAGAATATTGTGCAAAAGTTCATTTCAGTAATGCAACTTAAAAGGTGAAACTAATATATGAGATAGACTCATTACATGCAAAGCAAGATAGTTCAAGCCGTGATTTGTCATAATTGAAAACCCCAAATCCACAATCTCAGAAAATTAGAATATTGTGAAAAGGTTCAATATTCTAGGCTCTAAGTGTCCCACTCTAATCAGCTAATTAAGCCATAACACCTGCAAAGGGTTCCTGAGCCTTTAAATGGTCTCTCAGTCTGGTTCAGTAGGAAGCACAATCATGGGAAAGACTGCTGACCTGACAGTTGTGCAGAAAACCATCCTTGACACCCTCCATAAGGAGGGAAAGCCACAAAAGGTAATTGCAAAAGAAGCTGGATGTTCCCAAAGTGCTGTATCAAAGCACATTAATAGAAAGTTATGTGGAAGGGAAAAGTGGAAGAAAAAGGTGCACAAGCAGCAGAGATGACTGCAGCCTGGAGAGGATTGTCAAGAAAAGGCCATTCAAAAGTGTTGAGGACTTTCACAAGGAGTGGACTGAGGCTGGAGTCAGTGCATCAAGAGCCACCACACACAGACGGATCCTGGACATGGGCTTCAAATGTCGTATTCCTCTTGTCAAGCCGCTCCTGAACAACAAACATGTCAGAAGCATCTTACCTGGGCTAAAAGAAAAACAACTGGTCTGTTGCTCATGGTCCAAAGTCCTCTTTTCTGATGAGAGCAACTTTTGCATCTCATTTGGAAACCAAGGATCCAGAGTCTGGAGGAAGAATGGAGACACTGCAAGATGCTTGAAGTTTCCACAGTCTGTGTTGATATGGGGAACCATGTCATCTGGTGTTGGTCCACTATGCTTCATTAAGTCCAGGGTCAACGTAGCCATCTACCAGGAGATTTTGGAGCACTTCATGCTTCCTTCCGCAGACAAGCTTTATGGGGATGCTGACTTCATTTTCCAGCAGGACTTGCACCTGCCCACACTGCCAAAAGCACCAAAACCTGGTTCAATGACCATGGGATTACTGTGGTTGATTGGCCAGCAAACTCTCCTGACCTGAACCCCATAGAGAATCTATGGGGCATTGCCAAGAGAAAGATGAGAGAAATGAGACCGAACAATGCAGAAGAGCTGAAGGCCGCTATTGAAGCATCCTGGTCTTCCATAACACCTCAGCAGTGCCACAGGCTGATAGCTTCCATGCCACGCCACATTGAGGCAGCAATTGCTGCAAAGGGGGCCCAAACCAAGTACTGAGTACATATGCATGCTTATACTTTTCAGAGTTCCAATATTGTTCTATGTACAATCCTTGTTTTATTGATTGCATGTAATATTCTAATTTTCTGAGATTGTGGATTTGGGGTTTTCATGAGCTGTAAGCCATAATCATCACAATTATGACAAATCACGGCTTGAACTATCTTGCTTTGCATGTAATGAGTCTATCTCATATATTAGGTTCACCTTTTAAGTTGCATTACTGAAATAAATCAACTTTGCACGATATTCTAATTTTTCTTTCACCTTCTCTGACTTCTTCCCAAGCTTAAGAGAATCAAGAAGGTGGACAAGACATTCCTTCATCCTCATTCTGAGCACCGGTTAAAATTATGTGTCATTGGTGCATAAATGTGGGACTGGCCATAGAGTTCACTGAACATTCAAGAGCCAAACCTGATGCCCAGGAGGAGGTGTGGTAGTCAATAAGAAAACAAAGGATTATGTTGCAAGAATGTCAACCAGCTGGAAGTGCTAAGGATCAGCCACAAAGCTTAATGTACACATTATTTTAAGTTTCACCCAAGAATTGGAAAATAACTGGCTAAGGCAGTTTGGTTATAAATTCCAATTGTCCAGGGACAAAAAAAAAGAGAGAGAGAGAAACATTTGGTCTGGTGCAATTTTATTCAGCTGTAACTACGTAGACAGGAGAAAAGAAAGTCTTTCCACCCAGTTTGGAAGAATCCATGACTCACTTAAAAATGAAGACAAGAGCTAAATTTGGTGCTCACCAAATCTTTGTTCTGCAAGGCAGAGACTTTTACAAAGAGGGGAATGTGTGAGCATCACACTCAGTTATGGAGACTATGGGTTGTGGAGAGCCTATGGGTTAGTCTCAATCTTCCATATATTTAAACAGGATTTTTAGATTAAAACAGGGTCCCCAATCCCGGTCCATGGACTGGCACTGGGCTGTAGCATGCCAGCAACTGGCCAACACAAAGAAGCAAAGCTCCATCCGTGGGATGCAGGCAGCACATGAAACCACATCTCCTCTGGTCCACAGAAAAGCTTTCTTCACGGAACTGGTCCCTGGTGCCCAAAATTTATTTATTTTATTTTTATTTATTTATTTGATTTGTCAATCGTCTACAAGATAATAGGTATAAGTATAAACATGAGTAAGAATACAGGAAATAGGTACGAATAAATGGGAACATTAGGACAGGGATGGTAGGCACGATGGTGCACTTATGCATGCCCCTTACAGACCTCTTAAGAATGGGTTGAGGTCAATAGTGGATAGTTTGAGGTTAAAGGAGTGGGAGTTAGAGGATGTAACAACAGAATCAGGTAGTGCATTCCAGGCATTGACCACTCTGTTGCTGAAGTTGTACTTTCTGCAATCGAGTTTGGAGTGGTTACATTACTGAAATAAATGAACTTTTGGACGATATTCTAATTTTTTGAGTTTCACCTGTATACAAAAGTAACAAAGCCAGCGAAACCCAGGTAAAAGATCTGTGAAGATATCAACATTTGACTGGGTTCATTCATTATATTAAAGCAGAATGTGATTTGTAGAATCTGGAGATTGTGCATGCTGGAAAGGATCTTATCATCATCTCTCTAATCCACCAATATAATATTTCTGATAGGCAGCTATCAAACTTCTGTTTGAAGATCTCCACCAGCTTCTGAGGCAGTCTTTCTCCATGGTTGGACATTTTCTATCATTAGGAAAGCGATAGATTTGTGGACTTCAGCTCCAATGGCTGGCTGGGGAATACTGGGAGTTGAAGTCTACAAGTCTTAAAGTTGCCACTGTTGAACACCACTGATCTATGGTTTCTTGTCCTGTCTTCTGGAGCAATTCTGCCCCATCTATGAGACAGTCCTTCAGATCCAAAGCGGCTATCCTTCATCCTTTTGTTAACCCAAGCTATTGTTTCTCCAGATTGTGCATAACGATTTTACATCATGGATGAACCCACCTACTGTCTTTTTGGCGATTTATGAGCAGTTATCTTCAGAAGGCGCTAATTAGTTTATTTTAGATGGAACAGTCAACATCTCAGAACTAGAGTGGATTTTTTCTGACATCAATGATTTCTGGATAAGACAACCCAGGGATGGCGTTCTGACTGACCCGGTGCAATTCTTTGCGGTATCTGGGTGGCAAAAGAATCTCCTTGGCTTGGTTAGACTTTAGGAGAAAATCTGTCTCCATTTCATGAAAATCTTCCACTATCAAATTATTGGCACCAGACAGTGAGCAGCGCCTCCAGGTGGATGGTAATGGCGCATGCACCAAGTCCCGGGGTTCTTCTCTCTTTTTTTGATTCCTTTCTGAGGGCTCCAACTGCAAGGATGGTTCCAGCTGGCTATTTTTGGTAAAATCTTCATGTGTGCTGAGTGAATTGGGTCTATCTCCAACTGCAAAGATGCTCCTCTCCATACCTGTTGTGAGAAAAGAATCTTTTAGTGAGGGATGATGGAACAACATGGTTGGAGTGGTGCGATGGCCTAGAGGTGAAGCTCTCGCCTCACAATCGGGAGGCTGTGAGTTTGATCCTAGGTAGAGGCAGATATTTCTCTGGGCACAGTGAGAATATGTCTGCTGGACAAAACTGCATTGGTGATAGGAAGGGCATCTGGCCAGTAAACACCTCCATTCAGTTGCCCAGAGGCCACCCTGATGCAAGGGATTACGGAGCCATTAAAAGACAAATAAAAATGGAACAACATGTTTGATCTAGTAGCTGTGGTTTGGGTTTCACAAAGCCAGTTGCTTTGCATGCAGTAGAACCATTTTGAATTTACTTGAGTGATGTACCTAGCAGGTACATTGAATTAGCCAAGTAGAGGTAATAATCAAACAAGCCAGGCTAATAAGAACAACGCACTGCAACCTGCATGTTTAGCTCCTGGTGCTTCTGGGACAGCATAGCCAGACACGGTGCTATGCTCCTTTGCCAAGATGCCTGTTTGTAGAGATCCTAAATCCAGATGCATCCAGTTCCCATTTGAGAGCATGATTAGATGAACTAATTCTACTTTACTTGCAAGTCTACACTAACAGAACCTTGCAAGTCTGAAAGCACAAAACTTCCCATCTCCGCTTTTAACTACTGGATCTTTCCTTTCTCTGACGGTTAAATGACTGCAGAGTCCTGTATCTTGTCTGATGGTTTCCTAGGCAGTATCTCCTCTTTCCCCCTTATTCATTCATTCCATTTCATCAGGTCACCTTCCTGTCCTCTTATCTGAGCATTTCCTCCTGTCCTCAAAGCCATTTCCTCAGTCCACTACAACCAGCAGAAAAGCAAAGGCAAATTCACTACACCAGAGATACACTCACCTCCACTGTGTCCCTCTGACTGCTTTAATTCCTCGTTTAGCCATTTGTAATGAGCCAATTCTTTTTCCAATGTCTGGATCTTGTGTTCATACTGAAGCCTGCTGTTTGCCTGTCCTTCTATATGTTCTGAAAAGAATGAAGAAAATAAAGCCTTGTTAAAAACAGAGATTTGGACAAACTATGGTGGTGATTAGTTGCACAACAGAGACCAAAAAACCCCCACAAAATTAAAAAGCATCAGTTGAAGGAAAACAAAAGGAAACTATTCATTCAACTGAGGGTATGAATACATTTTATCTTAAGGATAAACATACATTTCAATATGCAACAATGTAAGAACAGCTAATAAATAATGAGCTTAGAGAGTGGCACTTTAGTTGACCTGACTGATCTTTAAAAAGCTCAGCAGGGTTGGAGGTACTTAAATGGGGGAGCACAAAGAAATCAGAACCATAGATTTGATTGCAAAGCTGGAAAAAGCACTCCAGAAGAGAGAAATGACAAGCCCTCCTTCAGTATTGCTGAGATGTCTGCATGAGTTGGGTCCATATAATCCCCTAAAGTCCAATTTTGATTAGAGGCTTAACTTTACCATTCATTGTAAGGTTATTCAAAGATCTCAGCTGCTGTGTCGGTTTTTCAGCTAAATACATTTCTACAGATTTGATGGAAGAAGCCTTTCAGTTTTCCAAATTGGCAGGAGACAAGAATGGAATCCATTTCTTATGTGGCATCAGTTTATATGCCTTAGGAAATATGAACGATAAACCATTGGCAGGGTTCATTTCAGATGAGAAAGAGGTGATTTTTCCCAATTTCTTCAAGAACTCTCCAACAAAGCAGAATTAGGGCATGGCTACCACAGATGTCTCCATCTTTTACAGTTCCACCTAAACAACTAAAACAACGAGCTTATATAGTGTGTGTTTTTAGGAGAGGCAGTGCCACCAGTGATCAACTAAGGATTTAACAATAACCACGACTGTTCCTCAGTCCTATTTATTACCCCGACTCTGTTGGAGCAGGAGCTGAATGTCCTGCTCGTGTTCCTTCTGTTGTAAGGTCAGCTGACGATCCATCTCCAAGCGCTGACGCTCTAGGGCCACCTCCAACCAAAACACCATCTGTAGCTGCTCTTCCAGCTGCATTTCCAGTTCGGAAAATGCCACGTTCTGTTTGTGCTGGTCTTCTCGCAAGGTCACCACCTGATCATTAACAGGAATGTTTGGAAGATTTCAACTCACTGTGGTTACGAAAAGGCAACAAGCAGTTTCACGAAGCTAAACTCTACAACAGCTATCCCAGAACTGAACAGGTACATAGTGGTTTAATTAGCTAAACATTCTTCTACAAAGCCAATCAATTTCTCAAGAAGGAAAAGTGACATGCAGAGAGAAGTCTACAGTTATCTCCCCTGACACGCTATCTATCTACAGTTGGGGAGTCACACACATTTCTGGGCCTGAGCCATGCATTATTGGATACCCACCTTATCAAAGTATTTGCAAAGAAGTGCCCGGGTCTCTGAGGAAGAGAGGTAGCTGAGTTTTGCCATAAGGTTCATCTCACATTGGGACAGAAGGCTGGCGGAGGACCTCAGAACCCGCTGTCTGCAAGTAATGGACTCATTCTTATATTCTATGGCAGCATCCAGGGCTTCAATGGCTTCATCCAACTGGAAAAGAATCCGCTCCTCCTAAAAATAGACCAACATCCCCACCACCCTGATAAATTATTTGATCCTTATGAGTGGTAAATTGATACTTCAGTTGACTAGAATCCCAATCCTCACTTTATCCTTCCTTCCTTCCTTCCTTCCTTCCTTCCTTCCTTCCTTCCTTCCTTCCTTCCTTCCTTCCTTCCTTCCTTCCTTCCTTCCTCCCTTCCTCCCTTCCATCCATTCAGTTACTGTTACGGCCATTGGTAGAACAAAGGGAGCTCATGTTCTAAAGCAGGGATCTCCCAACTTGGCAAGCTGGCTGAGGAATTATGGGAGTTGAAGTCCACAAGTCTTGCAGTTGCCAAGTTTGGAGACTCTTGTTGTAAAGTATCAGCAAATCCCCAAGTGAGCAGAATGATATCCATGGTTCAAGACAAACTCCAAGATACCTGATTATCCTAATGACTACAGTTTAAGTGTACTTGGTATCTCAACCCAACCTTTTTCATGGAATTGCTGTTGTGAGAATAAAACAAAGGGCAACCTTCTTACAGAATTCAGTAGCGCAGCGTTTACTAACTTCCATGATGCTTCAACCAAACACTGAGTTTGGTGTGTAATGGGATTATTATGTATTTTCAAAATAGAACGATCTGACCTGCTTACCTCGGGTGATAGCAAGGTGCCCTGACGTAATTTCTCATCAATCTCCAACCTCTGTTTGAGCAACTGGTCCTTCTCCTGCCGTAAATTGTTAATTTCTTGCCGGATGAGCTGCTGGTCCTGTGCACTGCTGTGACAAAGCTGCCCACTCCTCTGGGTTAGCTCTTTCTCTAGGTACTCCAGACGACTGGAGACACGAAGAATGTCATCATTCAGAGCCTATGGCAGAGAGAGAAGAAAAATATCTTAAGGAACATTCAGTGCCTGTTGGGAGTCTGCAAATTTGCCAGACTTCAATAACTCCTGGTAAGTAAATGTTTACTGAAGAAGAAAGCAGAATTAGCAGAATGTCAACAGATCCCAGGAAGACACAGCTGCTTTAAAGAGTTGCAGAGAGACATAGTACTTTCACCTCGCAATATTCTGAAACTTCTTTCTGAAGTCAAGTCCAAAGCATTGCAACTGTGGTATCACTAGAATTGCCTAAGCTTAATCAAACTGTAAAAGGGATGTGGTGGCTAAGATGCTGAGTTTGTCAATCACAAAGGTCAGCAATTTGGCGGTTCGAATCCCTAGCACTGCGTAACCGAGTGAGCTTCTATTACTTGTCCCAGCTTCTGCCAACCTAGCAGTTCAAAAGCATGTAAAAATGCAAGTAGAAAAATAGGGACCACTTTGGTGGGAAGGTAACAGCGTTCCATGTGCCTTTGCTGTTTAGTCATACTGGCCATATGACCATGGAGACGTCTTCGGACAGCGCTGGGTCTTCGGCTTTATAACGGAGATGAGCACCACCCTCTAGAGCCAGAAACGACTAGCATGTATGTGCGAGGGGAACCTTTACCTTAATCTTTAATCAAACTGATTCAGAGCTAGTTACCCCACACTTAACAGAACTTAAACCTAAATCACCATAGCAGAGGAGTTAGGAATCTATTTTGTATAAATAGCAATAAGCACTTAGACTTACATACTGCTTCACAGTGCTTTACAGCCCTAAGTGGTTTACAGAGTCAGCCTATTGTTCCCCAACAATCTGGGTCCTTATTTTACTGACCTCAGAAGGATGGAAGGCTGAGTCAACCGGTGAGATCTGAACTGCCAAATTGCAGGCAGGCAGCAGAAGTAGCCTGTAGTACTACACTCTAACCATTGCGCCAACGTGGCTCTTCGTTCTTCATTTGCTCAGCATCTCTTACACAAGTTATCCATGTGACTGTCTTTCATTTAATCTTCTTTCTTAACCAAGGTTGATCACTATAATATCACTCAGAAAGCAAAGGGACAATTTTGCCCACCTGGCTAGACCGGAGTCTCTTGTTTTCCAGGTCATTCTTCTCCTGAAGGAGAGCTTCTTTCTTGGCGACAATTGTTTCTCTCTTGATCAATTCATCTTCCAGCTCACCCAGGGTACGTCTCTGCTTGAGGATTTTTTCCATCTCTACATCCAACCACTTCTTCTGCTCTTCAATTTTCTGATAGATAAACAGGAGAAAAGGAAACCAGTTTGTACCAGTGACCAGACATGCTAAACAATGTGTAAGTTTTTATTGTCGACTGCCAAACAGAATTCCTACTCCAAAAATCCCTATATGGCCATACTAACGCCAATGTTTTCCCCTTGGGATCCGTGGCTCATGCCTTCCAATTACTTCAGAGAGAAGAATATGTTTGCGATACTGTTTTTACTTATTTATCCATTAACTTGAAATCAAATTCATAATTAATTAAATGAAATTTTATTTTAAAAAATGACTAATCTGAAAAACCATCCCCTAACCACAACATCCCCTTTGCTTTCCATGGTGGCAGTCATTCAGGGAAGAAATACAAAAAGCACAAGGAACATTTTAAAGGGGGTATCTCTCTGGGGTCATAATGGAGAAGATCTATCTATGAGGTCTTCATAGATAGTTGGGAATGACTTGATGGCATGTAATTAATTCCTGCTTAAGTAGGGGGCTGGGCTAGAAGACCTCCAAGGTCCTTTCCAGCTCATTCTGTTCTATCCCTTTAGGGAAACATTGGGGAAAATTGGGAGAATTCAAGATCAAAGTCACAACCACGTCCAGATGATGACAATGTGTGCATCCCAATATCACTGTGCAAATAACACAATGATCCCATTTGTGTCATGATGTTAGTGTTGTCCTTGGCTCTGTTGTGGTCCAGATTCCTGCCAGGAAACCTGTAGGCAGCTGCCTTTACCTGCTGCTGTTCTAGACTGATCATTGAGTCATTGCTGCCACTCCTGTGCTTTCTCTGGTAGGCAGCTACCTCTTCCGTTTTGATCCTCAGAATCTTTTGATGTTGCTCATGTTTCAGTTCCAACTCCTAAAGATAGAAGGGGGGAAATACACAGTTTAACTAGTGTTTGAGTATCTATTTTAAAACAAAGAACAACTTGGATCTTCTGGGCAGCATATAGCTTCCGATCTATTTTTAATAATTCCTCAGGACAAACTCAGGACAAATTTAGTTTTGGTTGCCACAATGTAAAAAAGATGTTGAGACTCTAGAAAGAGTGCAGAGAAGAGCAACAAAATTTATTAGGGGATTGGAGGCTAAAACATATGAAGAACGTTGCAGGAACTGGGTATGTAGACTGATGAAAAGAAGGTCTAGGGGAGACATGATGGTAGTGTTCCAATATCTCAGGGGCTGCCACGAAGAAGAGGGAACCAAGTTATTCTCCAAAGCACCTGAGGGCAGGACAAGAAGCAATGGGTGGAAACTAATCAAGGAGAGAAGCAACCTAGAACTAAGGAGAAATTTCCTGACAGAGAGAACAATTAATCAGTGGAACAACTTGCCTCCAGAAGCTGTGAATGCTCCAACACTGGAAGTTTTTAAAAAGATGTTGGTTAACCATTTGTCTGAAGTGGTGTAGGGTTTCTTGCCTTGGCAGGGGTTGGACTCCAAGGTTCTCCAGGGTCCCTTCCAACTCTGTTATTCTATTCTATTCTATTCTATTCTATTCTATTCTATTCTATTCTATTCCAACCATGACTACTGAAATTGATCAGCATTTCAAAGTGAGAATCCTACATGTGAAGCCACCATAGACAGGGAATAAAAGCCACCCAGTATTGCCCTCCAGGCACATAAAATCTGGGGAGAAACATTAATTTTCTAGTCCTGGTCTCAGATAGAAACCCAGCTGTGTCTGCTGTACCCATCATGAATGATAATTGTGGTTTTCAAATGCCAGAAACTTACTGGTTCCCAGTTTAAAAGATTCTGTGCTCAAATGTATTTGCCAACCTGGGTGCCCTGTAAGTGTTTGGATCTCAGAATTTACCAACTACAATTACAAAAGACTCCATTGCTTGTATCTGCACATAGAAGAATGCTGGCGGCGCAGTGGTTAAAATGCAGTATTGCTGGCTAACTCTGCCCACAGCCTGGAGGCTCAAGGTAAACTCAGTTTACTCAGCTTACCAACTTTCTGAGATTGGCAACATGAGGACCCAGATTGTGGGGGCAATATGCAAATAATTCTTCTGCCTTGTAAACCACCCAGAAAGTGCTGCAAAGTGCAATGGGGTGATATATAAGCCTAAATGCTATTGCTATATACTATACCAATCCATTATGACATCCTAGATTGGGAAGAATGTGATTCATATCAGGGCCAACACCAGCCAAAGAACTGGCAGCTGTGATTTCACACTGTTGTGACTGTGCATATAATAATATCTCCCCCTGCCTTGGCCCCTAAGAGCCGTGATAGTGCAGTGGTTAGAATGCAGTAGTGCTGCAAACTACTTCTGCTGACTGCTAGCTACCAGCACTTTGGCAGTTCGATCCTGACCGGCTCAACGTTGACTCAGCCTTCCATCCTTCTGACGTGGGTAAAATGAGGACCCAGATTGTTGGGGGCAATAGGCACTGTAAAGCAGTATATTTCTAAATGCTATTGCTAAGTGGGAGGGAGGGAGGGAGGGAGTGTCAGAGTATATTCATGAACTAGAATAGAGCTTAGTAACAAGGTCACCCAATGAGAGCTGAGTTGAGGGCTGAAACTTAAAGAGAGAATCTGGGTGTGGTTTATCTCTGATCTGTGTTCAGCTCTAAAGTGAAAGAGAAACTAACTTGTTTGCTTCTCTGCTGAAGTCTATTTGCTGCTCTGCTTTGAACCTGTAACATGTCTGCTTCTGTTTGAGTTTGCTCCATGTTGGAGAAATCTACAATTGGTATTGTAAAATTTACTTTGTGTTTATAAAGACGTTAAATGAAGCATCAGCCATCTCTGTTTACTTTTCTGGCGCTGAATTTACACTGCAAAACTCTGAATAGAGAGGGAAGCAAGGAAGCAAGGAAGCAAGGAAGCAAGGAAGGAAGGAAGGAAGGGTCGTGATGGCTTAGTGGTTAGAATGCAGTATTGCAGGCTAATTCTGCCGACTACCAGCAATTCTGACCGGCTCAGCCTTCCATCCTTCTGAGATCGGTAAAATGAGGAGCCAGATCGTTGGGGGCAAGAGCCTGACTCTGTAAACCACTTAGAGAGGGCTGTAAAAGCTCTGTGAAGTGCTATATAAGTCTAAGTGCTATTGCTAATAAAACAAATACAATTCAAACATGATAGACAAGCTCTGCCCTTCACCATCTTTTCTCGCTGGGATGCTGCTGGAGCCCAGCCATCTCTACCTTGACCCGATGCTGTCTCTTCTGCATCTCGGTTTCCAGACGTCGCTTCTGCTCCACTTCTTCCCGCAAACGCTTCTGGAGCTGCCCTTGCTGCTGCCGCATCAGCTGCACGTTCCTCTCTAGCTCCAGCAGGCGTTTCTCGTTTTGAGCAGAGAAGGATGCCAATCTCTCTGTTGCCCGTTTCTTCTCCTGAAGGATCTGTCCCAAGAGAGATGATACAGGGAGAATAGCAGATGCTGGGACCACACATGCAGCTCCGACAATGTTTAGGGACAATGGAACCATGTCCTAGTCACAGGTAGTCCTTCACTTACAACAAGTCATTTAGTGAATATTCAAAGTTACAACTGCACTGAAAAAAGTGACTCATGACCAATTTTCACACTTACATCATTTGCAACATCCCGTTGGTCATGTGATCAAAATTCAGCCACTAGGGAACTGTCTCATATTTATGACAGTTGCAGTGTCCAGGGCTCATGTGATCCAGAGGTGGTATTCAGTAGGTTCTCACCAGTTCTAGAGAACCAGCAGCAGAAATTTTGAGTAGTTCGGAGAACCCGCAAATACTACCTCTGACTGGCCCTGTCCCCATCTCTTCTCTTGAGTCCCAGCTGATTGGCTGGGTCTCCTTTGGTTGCCCTGCACAGTAGAATGGAGCTGGAAAGCAGGTTAGTGGGGTGGAGAGGGGAGGGAATGGAGATTTTGCAGTATCCTTCTCCTGTCATGCCCACCAAACCACTCTCACCAAGCCCTGCCACACCCACCAAACCACACCCACAGAACCGGTAGTAAAAACGTTTGAATCCCACAACTGATGTGATCAACTTCTGTGACCTTCTGACCAATGAAGTCAATAGGGAAGCCAGATTCACTCAACGACCATTCTATCAATTTAACAACTGCAATGTTTTACTTGAGGCAGGAAAGGTCATAAAATGGGGCAAAAGTCACTTAACCAATGTTTCACTTAGCAACATAAATGTTGGGTTCAGTTGTGGTTATAAGTCAAGGACCACCTGTACTTGGCTGCTCTTCCTTCTAAGTCTAAGCCTCCAGATGTTTCCAGCATCAGGCAGGGAAATGCATAATCTATGGCCTAGAATTTGCATGCCACATTTAAATTTAAAAATTCAAAATGACTCAGTCTTGGCCAAAAAATAAGTTTGATTTGCGCTGGCACATATGATTGCAAGTTACAACGCCTGGGTGCCTTTAACATGCTAAACTAAAATAATTAAACTATTCTACATTTATAAATAGTCGGTGTCACACAGATTACGCTATGCCATAACACAGTTTACAGTGTGGGGTAAAGGTAAAGGTTCCCCTCACACATCCGTGCTAGTCATTTCTGGCTCTAGGGGGCAGTGCTCATCTCTGTTACAAAGAGCCAGCACTGTCCGAAGACGTCTCTGTGGTCATGTGGCCGGCATGACTAATGCTGAAGATGCACGGAACACTGTTACCTTCCCACCCAAGTGGTTCCTATTTTTCTACTTGCATTTTTTATGTGCTTTCGAACTGCTAGGTTAGCAGAAGCTGGGAGAAGTAATGGGAGCTCCCTCCATTACAGGGCGCTAGGGATTCGAACCACCAAACTGTCGATCTTTCTGATCGACAAGCTCAGCATCTTAGCCACTGAGCCACTGCATCCCTTAACAGTTGAAGGGGGGGGGGTGTAGGGCTTTGCTAAACAATCTAGGCCCTTTTGGCTTCAGGATCTATGCGAACCTCCTCCTTTTCTAGGCTACCTTTGCCTTGCTCTGAGCAGCTTCCACTTTGCTGCGATATTCCTGGAGTTTCCACTTTTCAGCAGGGTCACAAGGCTCTTTGCCTTCCAGCTCTTGCAACTGCCTCTGGCCGTCATTCAGCTCCATCCGCACCTGCTCGGCTTCCTGCTCCAAATGTTGAATCTTCTGCTGGTACTGTTTGTTCATGGCCTGAGCATGCTTGCCTGAAACAAACAGACTCCTGTGACATAGAAGAAGGTCTGCCCACCAAGTTACCTCCTGAGCAGAAAAGTTGGAATTAGAAAGAAGAGGAAGAATTGCACTGAAAGATAGAGCAAACAAAGAAGAAGATAGAGGCAAAGTCTGATGTTCCAAGAGAAATTTTTTCTAGCCCTTTCTACCAGCAGTGAAGAAGAGAAACAGATGACCAGGGGGGATAGGATTGTTGTAAAGGCCATAAAGAATGGCATTTATACATCCAAACTTGATAAATTTGGAGATAATAGTAACTTATAGAGATATACTGAATGAACAAGGAGTACTGAAAACTAGATTAGAACTAGTAGCACAATGGGTAAATATAGAATGGTGGTCTTATTTACAAATATAATCAAGATACATACAAGATAGAAAAACATGGGGTATTAATAAAGAATTAACAATTCTGGATAAGCTATTGTTAGAGACAGATGATAAATTAATAAAAATATTGTATAGATATTTATTAGAATACAAACTTGTGGAAGAACATGTTAAACAATGGTGGCATGGGCAAAAAAATTCAGTTATAATATTGAATTGGCTAAATGGCAAAAACTTTGGACCACAAATAAGAAAATAACATTGGCTACAGCTTATAAAGAAAATCTTTATAAGATGTTTTACAGGTGGCATCTTCTACCAGCCAGGCTTTCTAAAATGTTTAAAAATATATCTCCAAATTGTTGGAAGTGTAAAGATGTATCAGGCACATTTTATCACATGTGGTGGACTTGCAATGCTGCAAAAAATATTGGAGACTAATTCAAACATGGATAGAAGAGAGTGGTGGACGAGTATTCCATTTAAACTGGAATTTTTTCCTCCTAGGAATAACATCAGAAAAAATTAAGAAGAAAATAATGTATAATAGTACATGTATTGATGGTGGCTAGAATAATATATGCACAACACTGGAAAAATGAAATATACATCTAGAAACAGAAATAATAAGAAAAAATATGGCATGTGCAGAATCAAATACATTAACTTTAGAAATAAAAGGCAAAGGGGAGTCTAAATATTATAAAACATGGAATAAATTTTATCAAAGGTTATATAGCAGAAGATAAGGTCAAAATATTAATTATGATTAATTAGTAATTAATATATTAAATATGGATATTATAATATGTATAACAAGGCTAAGTTGGATGTATTGTGTTATATTCTCATAATTAAAATTTAAAAATAATTTAAAAAAATAATGGCCTTGAACAACAGGAGGAAAAGGATCAAGCATGAGTTAAGTTCAACAACAGTTCAACAGCTCCATACCTGTTTTAATAAGCTCTACTATCAGGTCCTCTTTCATACGGATGTTGATAGCCAGCTCACGGATCTTCTGGTGGGCCTGAAGGAGCTGCCATTCTGAATCCTTGCCTGGAAAGCTCCCTGCTGGACTGCTCAGCTCTTGTTGCCTACCATCTGGGAAAGAAAATGTAAATGAGAGGTGTTTGGTATAAATTTTATCACAATAAGGGATGGAACCAATGGTACAAAGACAATCAAGACTTCATTTCAATTCAGAACCACTGATTCTGATACAGAAGTATTTCTCAACCTTGACAGTTTTAAGATGAGTGGACTTCAACTTCCAGAATTCCTTGCTGGCTGGGGAACTATAGAAGTTTAAGTCCACTCATCTTAAAACTGCCACAGTTGGGAAATACCACACTAGAGTGTTAAGAAAAGACTCTGAACAAAAACAACTATTCATCAATGGAACCAATGACAGAGAGAGATGGTGGGGTCTCTTTTCTGTGGATGGAGCAGCTCTCTCTCAAAGCTGCTTGAATTTGGATTCTTACATGAAGCAGGCAGGGCCAACCCAATGGCTCTTTCCAACTCTACAGTTTTCTCCACATTTTTCTTTGGTGAGTATTCAGCACTTGTAGAAAGAGAGGAGTGTCTGAAATAACATTTTTGTTCTCAGCGTTGGGAAAGCAGAATAATTGTTTCTGGGTGTTCTTTGCTTGGCTGAAAGTATGCCGTACCTTTAGGTAGCTCCAAAGATTTCTCTTGGACTCCCTCTGGGGATTTTGAGTTGTATTTTTTATTCTTCTTGGTTGAAACCTCCTCTTTGCTCCAGCTATGGGTTCTGTTCCTACAAGAACACCCAGTTGTTGGGTTTAATAAAAACATGGCCATCAATAAAGCAGAGGAGACAAGGAACAAAACTGCAAATCCTTTGAAACTGGCTAAATTAAATCAACTTACACTTGCATATTTCCATGAGATAACTGAAGGTGTTATATAACAAATATGGGAGATAAAAGACTAGTAAATTTCTGTGACTGGATTATATGTGGTGCTAAGGCAAAAAATTCTAGGTCTCTTAATCCAAGAGACTCAAGCATCATCCTTTGTAGATGCAATTTACAGCTTTGATTTGGACTTTCAATAAGAAGGCAATTTGATTGAAAGTCCAATCAAATTAGATTGGCTGATCAGGCTGACGATGGGGCTAAAACAGATGCTTGCAGAAAATTTCCTTCTTTTAAAAAAAATTCAGAAAAATCAAATCTGTATCTAGAATCAAGTAGAGGATTTCAATGGAATCAATGTTTCAAACTTGAAGCAACCATTTTGAATTCAATACAGATGCTTCCTATTAAAAAAAAAAAACATATTCGAAACATTGTGGATATCACCAGACTCTACAAATCTACAAAAAGATGTAATATTTCACTCATGCCTCACCTATATTGCTGAAGGGACCAGATTGGCCAACATCTATTCTCATCTTCCAAAGATGAATCCAAAACGTTATCCAGTGTTTTCATTTGTGATATATCCTTTGTCCCTAGACTGTACATATTATCTCCAGCGAGACTGTGACTTTGTCCCAGTGAGTCTTCTCCATTGTGAACTGTGACACTGTGGAGCTACTTAAAGGAAAGTGTGCAATGAGGAAAGGGCTGTAGGATGATTCTAATTTGCTTACAGCTCTAAGCTATTTGCCCCAAGAAGGTTTGTGGTTACTTATAGCTACTTAGATTGAATTTTAATTATCTTTTCTTTGTTCTCTTTATCTACTTCCAGGGGAGGAAGATAACTTATTACAGCATAAATTATAGCACTTGCTAGCCGATCTCATTTTCTGACCAATAAGTTGCTCAAGACAAGTCATGTCATTAAGTTATGGTTCAGTATCTCACATGAACCCCCAAAATTGGATGAATTGAGGAAACTATTGCTAAGTTAAATATATAACGGGAATACAGTCAACATGCCTCACTGGCACCTCATTATGTTCTTACTTTTATTTTTCATTAATTCATGCAACGCCCAATAAACTGATGCTCAAACTGCTTGCCCTACTGTCAGGAAAAATGTTTTCAGTGGAGAAAGATACGCAACCAGGCTGGGTCTCAGAATATGTTAAGGGCCCTGTGAATTGGCTTTACGATTAGTTGATTAATTATCATGGCTGCCATTTATACTTATTTATTTTGTGGGTGTTTTTAGGTTAATGATTTTAAAATTGCTTTCATTGTTTTATGATTTTTAGAATTCTAAGCCACCCAAAGTCAGTTGGTTGAGTTGGATGGCTATGGAAATCAAATACATAAAATAAAAACTTTCAAGAAGGAGCTATCATCCTTTCTTTTCCACCAAGATGATTGTGTGATCTTGCACAGTAGCTTCCAAATTCCTGAAGCATCACAAGATTTGGGCATCCTTTTGAGAGATTTCACAAGTGTATGCAAAAATGTTAATTCAGAACCTCTTCTAAAAGTGAGTTTATTTAATTGAATGAGGGTTGGGGGGGGGGCGGTAAGAAGGGAGACATAGCCTCTGGGTTGTCTCCAATCCAGACTTAACAAAAACATAACTCCTGTTTTTATAGGATGATGAAACAACTCACAAACCTTCCTATGGTTATTACAGGCAAGCTTGAGCCAGTGATGGGACTGGTATGCATCCATAGGAGCTGTGTGTGGCCTTTGGTCCAGCTGCACCAGGGAGACATTTCCTAGCAGTTCAGGCATGCCCAAATGGGGCATCTCCATCTTTAGGTACTTCTGAAGTTCAGAGATGATGTCTTCCTGTTCTTGCAATTTGGCACCCTGAAAAGAAAATAACATGAGACCAAATGTGCTTGTTTGAAAGCATGGCTGGTAACGTCAGGGCCATGGGCACCCCAGTTCTTTATTGTTCCCACTGCCTGGTTTCTCCCCCTTCAGCAAAGTGACTAAACTATGCATTTTCAACAATATGATTTCTTGTATTGTTTTTAAAAGGGGTCAAGCTATTCTCCAAAGCACCTGAAGGCAGGACAAAAAGCAACGGATGGAAACTAATCAAGGCAAGAATCAACCTAGAAATAAGGAGAAATTTCCTGGCAGGGAGAACAATTAATCAGTGGAACAGTGGATTTCCCAGCATTGGAGATTTTAAAGAAAAGATTAGACAACCATTCATCTGAAATTCTATATGGACTCCTGCTTGAGCATGGAGTTGAACTAGAAGTTTCCAAGTTCTCTTTCAACACCAGTATTCTGTTTATTCTATTAAACCACTAACATAACTCTATGTATAATCCATACACCTATTCAAAAATAGTAGGAAGGGGAAAAATAATGGTCAAACCTCAATAATTTTGGCTTCACCTTTGACATCATGGCATCATCTTCAGCTAGCTTCCACAGCTGTTTGAAATATTTTATTTTCCTGGGTTTCCCTGACCTCCTGCCCTTATTTATACCTCTGTCCAACATCTTCCAGATGTGCTGGGATAAGAACACTTCAAATCTCTCCCATGTTTTCAAAGAAGGAATTTCCAGACTTGCAGTCCTAGCATTTCAAGGAAGAAAATGGCTTCCGAAGAACTACATGAGTGATATAGACTTGGACACAAATGCTCTGTTGCAGATCTTCTGCCTATGCCCATTGACTGTTTGAGTGGGTATTCAGAGAAACGTTGGGATTAGGATGTAGCAAGGCAAGTACCACAAAGGCAGGCCTGTAAGAGAATGGAGCTATTGACCCAAATTCCAAAGATGGGTGGCTTCCTTCTTCCAAATGCAAGCTGAAAGAAGATGAGCTCTCAAGGAGACCAAAGTGGAGAAAGTGAATCTGACTGCAAAGATGAATGACTTTTTTTAATCAGTGGATGGCAAGCTGAGGGAGGAGAAGCTTGCCAACCTAAGAAGGAGATACCTGTGCTTTGTACTGCTCCATAGCATCCTCAAGAGCTGCCAAGAAATCTTGGTTCTCCTTCTCTAAGCGCTCTACTTGCTCCTCCAGCCTCACCACTTCCTCCTGTCCCACTGTCTCGGGTCCTTGTTGATGCCCCTCCTGGGAAAAGAAGAGGGAAAGGAGGGATCTTCATGGGATCTTCAGAAGGTTCTTGGATCATCTCCCCACCCAGATCAAAGAAGGAGCAGAACATCCTCATAATCCACTCTCAGCATCATCCCATGAAATGCTGTTGGCAGAAACAGCTCCATGTCTTGTACCCCAAGGAAGGCTATTTAATTACACCCCCACCTGGAATTATCCCCAAGAGCACAAAAAAATAACATCCAAAATCATCAATCATGTCTCTTCTAAAGACTTCACAAGCATAATAGTCTCTAGCAGCTCTTTCAAAACCAGCCACAATTGGCTGGTCGCTGGCTGCTTATCTTTAAGATAGATAGATGGATGGATGGATGGATGGATGGATGGATGGATGTGGAGATGTAAAAACAAATAAATATAAACCAGAGTGTTTTACAAATAAGCACAGGCAACCAACCAATTATGGCTGGTTTTTAACGATATAGAAATATAAAGATATAAATATAAAGACACCTAACAGTTTGACCTCAAATGTTTCCTCCCTTGAACTAATGTCTCTTTCCACCCTCAAATGGGAATCCTCCCCTTCAGTTGGTGGTTCTACCACCATACTTTATCTTTTCTTATATAAGAAAAGCAGCCAGTGTGTTTATTTGACTAACATTTAGTCAAAGAACCAAAACAATTTTCAAAGCATGCCCTTTCATTTTACATAGTGTCAGCCTCAAGATATCTTCACCCCTAACTATCAAGATATCTTCACCCCTAACTATTGCTTATCTGTTGCTATGCTCTTTTTCTCTCTTTCGGCTGTCATGAAACGGTGGGAGGGGGGAATCTTGGAGGGGAAGAAGGCAGGAGGTGTTTTGCATTCCTTTGCTGGGTTAAGAAGGGGAGGGGGGATTCTTTGTTTTAACTTTCCATTTCTTCGCTAGCCTCTGTCCTTTTTTCTGCGCAGCTGCGAACTTTTATCAAAATATGTCAAGGTCACTGACAGTAGCCTCATCATCACCTGGAGATGACCACATGATCCTATTCAGAAGTTTTAATTGGAAGAATCATTTGATCTTTGGAGTGGGGGAGCAATTCTATCCCTTTGTATATGCATTTTACCCGCCAATATCTCAGTTTCGGAATTGATTCTGTTGCTACCATTCAATTTCCAGTAAAAGAATAATTCTGCTCTACACCATGGAGTCTGAATATTTCTTTCTTGGGATTTAGAAGGAGCACAGTCTGACACATAGTCTACAATTATCTCAGGTTATTGACAAAACAGTATTAACCTTTCACTTTTAATTTATATAGTTATTAAATTGCTACACTGCCCATCTCATCTAAGTGATTCTGGGTGGTTTACAACAACAGTAAACTTCTTTTAAGTTTCCTACAGACTTTTTCTTAACTGGCAACATATCAACGCCATTTGTAGATGATGAAATCTTCTCCCTTTCTTTTCTGCACCATCGACCCAAACACAGGGCATTCCAAGTGCTCTTTTCCTATTATTGTACCAATCAAGTGCAAGCAACCAGAACCACACGTGGACAGACCCAAGTAGATAGTATATATTATTGATCACCTATATTACAAGAATCTTGCCAAGGGAAGTCTGCCTTCCCCTGGGAAACAGCAGGTGTGGACCTAACATTTTGACCTCTGATGTTTCCTCCCTTGAACCAACTCCAATGTCTCTTTCCTCCCCCAAATGGGCACACCATCCTTCAGTTGGGGGTTCTACCACAGTACCTGAGTCTTGACCAGCTTGGAAGTGGAGGTTTTGGAGTGCTGTTCCTCAGCCGAAGTGCTTCCAATCCCGCTGTCTACGCCGGAGGTCAAACTTGGCTCGCCTGCCCCATTTTCCACTGCACACAGCCAGTCCTTCACCCGGAGCCCCTGTTCCTCTGTCAATTTGCCCTCCCCTTGCAGTTCCATCAAGAGCTGATAGGCGGCGTCTGTGCGAGTCTGGTAGTGGTTGCATTCAGCTCGTAAGTGAGCCATGCTTTCCTCCAAGTGACCCTTGATGGGTACCTCCGATCGGCGGATGATGCGAGTCTCTGAGCGGTGTCTCTGTTCCAAGGCCCTCTGAAGCTTCTTGATACGCAGCTGCAGGGCTTCTACGGGCTCCATCTCCTTGCTACAATTCACCATGGCCCAATTTTTGATATTCTGAGCCCATCTGGCATAATTCAGAGTGGTCAGACTCTTGTCAAAGTCGGAGGAGGAAGGGCTGACGCAGGCAATCATCACGGTTTTGGCGTTCCCACCTAAGGAGCCTTTCAAGATTCTGAAACCAGAGCAGGATCTCATATTAGCAAGACTGAAGTAGAGTGGGTGGAATCACACTTAAAGGAACAGTGCAATCCAGCTTTTGTTTTGGGTCATAAATAGCTCTCAGGAAGGAAAAACCTATCGGAGTCTGTACATGAAAATAACAGTGGCATTGAAGTTCATTATTTACGTGGTTTCTTAGCTTGAAATCAATTTTATTTCAGGAAGAAGGAAAAAATAACCTATCAGCATTGTAGAGTCCTGGCCCCGAATTTAAACTATCAGTTGTTTAAATATTTTTTGCTGACTAGTACAGTTGTCTGTGTTCTCATGATGTGCCACAAACCTTAGCTTCCAAACTACCGCCAGCTTTTATGTTCTGCAAGGCCAGCCAGCAAAGCCTAAAAAAATCAAGATCTGTGACTCTGCATGTTGTTTGAACCCGGCCTGCTGCAATTTATCCAATGTCCCTGTTAAGTCCATGATGATTTAGCATGTGCTAACCTCACCCAGCCAAAGTATTTCCCAACGCTGAGATGTATCATCCATTTCGGCTTAAAATGGAATGAAGGGAGATAACAAAGGACAATTCCAAGGGAGGGATTTTTTAAAAGAAAGCTTTAAGGTTGGATTTTAAAATGAAGGTACTACCATTGGGGGGCTGCCTGCTTCCTGAGATAAGGAACATTTCCAGCCTCCTGGCCTTCGAGAGAGTCTTGAAAACTATTCTTCTTGAAGGCCATTTGGACACAGATCTTTTGAGAGGGTTAATTAAAAAGATCAGATGGATCCGTGTTTTTACTGGCTTGTTGAATCAGCAAAATTCCTTGGAGTTCCATAAGAACCATGGAGAGGATGGAAATGGCCAGTTGATCAATGGCTACAGGTGATCCTCAACTTACAACAGTTAGTTTAACGATTGTTCAAAGCTGCAACAGCACTGAAAAAATTGACTTATGACCGTTTTTTCACTTACGACTGTTACGGCTTTCCCATGGTTACATGATCAAAATCCAGATGCTGGTTACTGACTCATAGTTACGGCAGTTGCAGTGTCCCGGGGTCATGTGATGACCTTTTGTCAATGGGGAAGCCAGATTCACTTAACAACCACGTTACTGACTAAAAAACTGCCATGGTTCATTAAACTATGGCAAAAAGGGTGCAAACAGGGCAAAAACTCACTTAACAACCAAAATTTAGGGCAAATTGTGGTCAGGTTTATTATTACAGTCAGAGACCAGAACAAATAAAAACACTCAGGGATTATCCTGTTAAAAATTCTAGAATAAAAGAATAAATAACAGATATTAAAATTAAAATCCAGTCTGTCAGTTACACGTGGCCTAACTATACTATAATAACCATCCATAAACTTGTGAGGCCCATTAAATACTAAGAAAAAGTATTTGTTCTGGTCTCTGACTGTAATAAACTTGATTTGATTTAGATTTGATTTGAATACAACCATCCCGAGATGGTATTCAGCAGGTTCTGACTGGTTCTGGAGAACCGGTTGCAGTAGTTTGGAGAACCGGCAAATACCGCCTGACTGGCTCCGCCAACCCCATCCATTCTCTGACTCCAGAGTCCCAGCTGATCGGCTGGGTCTTCTTTGGTTGCCCTGCACAGGAGAACGGAGCTGGAAAGCAGGTTATTAGGTTGGGAGGGAATGGGGATTTTGCAGTATCCTTCCCCTGCCATGGCCACCAAGCCACACCATGGCCACCAAGCCACGCCCACAGAACTGGTAGTAAAAAAAATTGAATCCCACCACTGCAACCATTGCTTCAGCAAAGCAGATAAGAGGATAAGATACTTCCTAATGATGAGGAATCAGAAGGAGACTACCTGGTGATTTTGGAATCCCGATACGGGATGTGGCTGCTTTTCCGGCGGGGGTCTCCAAGGGCACTAATGACATTGCCCAAGGCCAAGAGGCTGGCGTTGATCTGGATGCTCTCCTTCAGCCTCTCCCCAGTACACCCCAACTTCACCACCCGCTCAGAACCGGCCAGATCCACAAAGTGAAACTTGGACTTCAGAACCTGCCCAGCGGTCGGCGCCACCAAAGTCTTCCCTGGGCAGGCAAAGCGAGTGAGGCAGTTGCTGTTTTGCCTTCGTGCCATGGTCACAGTGAAGACGGTGTGGGAACGACTGGACCTCCTGTTGAGGTGGGTGCTTCCCGTGTGCTTGGCCGCGTTGCCCATTTCCAGCAGGCTCAGAACCTCATCCAGACCTTCCACTTCTGTTTCTTTCACCCCGTGCAGCACTGCAGCAAGAGAAAGAAGGAAAGAGACTGGGCTCCCTTGTTGTAAGAAACCGTGCTTTGTCTAATCGTGGATTCAGAGATACACCCAGTTAACTTCTCATAAAAGGCGATTCAAAAGAAACAATCTTCATCCTAGATCAACATGAGAAGGGAAGCTGGTAAAAACCCAGCCAAGATGGTTGAGCCATAGCTAACAACGACCACAGTTGATACAAGGAGATGTAGCTCTAGAACGGGGTTGCCAAACCTATTGTCAGGTTTCCAGAAAACCTCCACTCCAACAAATAACTCTGAGACAGACACCCTCTCCAAAGTTTCTTTTATTAGAGTAGTAAACTGGCACATCTGGGAAATCCCGAATTTGAATGTTCCGGGTTTCCTTGCAATAAGTAAAAACTACAAATCTACCCCTGGCATCCCTCATTTGCATCACATGCCCACATGCCCTGGTCAAAAGGGTCCAGCAGAGATTATACTACCTGAGACTTCTCAGAAAAAAACTGAATGAAAAACTGCTGGTGACCTTCTACCGCTGCACCTTAGAGAGCATTTTAACATACTGCACCTCTGTATGGTTTGCCAATTGCACAGTGGCAGATAGGAAAGCACTCCAGAGGGTTAATGTCATTGCCCAGAGGATCATGGGTTGCCCTCTCCCCTCTTTGGAAGAGCTTTATAGCTCCTGCTGCCTTAAGAAAGTTCAGAACATCCTCAAAGACCCATCTCATCCTGGGCAGCCTTTTTTTGAACTATTACCATCTGGCAGACGGTACAGGATAATGAAAACAAGGACAAATAGGCTGAAAAACAGCTTCTATCCCAGGGCAGGAGCTCTTTTGAATTCTGCTGTATAGTGCAGTGTTGGTGCGGTGTCAGGGGTTTCCAGTTCAATGTGTGAAGGGTGAAGGATGTGTGTTTGTGTTCATTTTCATGGTCATGATGTGCACTGAAGATGGTGTTTGATTTTGTTGTAGAAGGTGCAATGACAATAAAGTAAACTAAACTAAACTAAATTACCATCCATCCCAGCTGGAGACGCCCTCTCAACCAGGTGCAGAAGTAACCTGATCTTGACAATAAACAAAGCACAACAAGGGGTTAACACAATGTCACTTTAACCCCCCCTCCGCCCCTCCAAGGGGACCCATGTCATGTGACATATAGGGACTTTTTTCCTCTTCCCTAAACTAAGCGTGGGCGTGGCCAGAGGGTGATGGTGGGGGGTTTGACAGCCCTGCTCTAGATTACATAGCAGGGTGTGGATTCAAAACTTCTCTGCCTTTACTCAATGGCTGCTTTAGCTTTATCTGTGATTCATTGATTTTATATTAGGGTAAATCACTGTGCAAAAATGGTACTGTGACATCTAGTTTCACAACACATCTTTATGCTAAGGAAACAATAAAATTAGAAAAGAGAAGCAACATTGTTGATGTACTAAAACAAAGCAAGCAATCTTTCCCAGAATTTTATATACTACCATGTTTCTCATATAATAAGGCCGGATCTTATTTTATTTTGAGCCCCGAAAAAACGGCTAGGCTGTCTTTTCGGGGGTGACTTAATTCCCCCCACCCTTGCATCTTAGGGCGGGCGGAGATGGCTTGGATGTTGACCTCGGTGTTGGTGGGGTACTTTGTATCGGGGTCAACGCAGGCAGCACCATATCCGGTGTGCAACAAAAGTACTTCCTAACAGCAAGCCCCCCCGCCATTTCCCCCCCATTTTGCATGTTTTAATATAGGCCTTAATTTGGGGGGAGGGGCTTAATTTCATTTCATGCCTATAAAACATGCTGGGACTTCCTATTGGGGGAGGCTGTATTGTTGGAGAAACAGGGTATTCTGGCAGCTATGATTTAAAAACAGAGGGACAATAATTGAAAGAAGTGGATAATAACAAGCTGTCTTAATGTGCAATCCCAAAATAACTGCAGAACCACTTAAAATACCATCGGCATTGACAGAATCACCTTCCATCAATTGCAAAAGGCAGCTTTACTTAGAACAGCTTACATCCTGTGATGATACCCTTAACACCAGCAAACCGCAACATCTGCTATCCCTGGTCCTTGGGAAGGACTCCAAAGGTGGATAAAAGTGCCAAACCAATCTAAAACATCTGGCTGACTGTGCAACCAACCATAGTAACAACATATAGAGGACAATAACAAAAAAGAGGGGGAGAATAGCCAAATCAGTTTTCAAAAATCTTACTGAACAATTGAATGCCTAGCAAGGGACAGATGTTGAAAACTACTTCTCTGGCCCCAAACTTTGAGCAACAAACTGTGCTATCCAACTCTTATTACAAAGGAGGAAAAACGCATGTCCTAAGGGGTTCCTTATGGAGGAAGGGGCAGCGAAGAGAAGAGTTCTTTGGCTTATACCTGTATTCCCCCTGTCATCTTCCCATATCTGGATGTCTTTGCTGGCCGTGTCCAGTTGCAACAAGTCGCGGAACTCCTCCTTGTACACTTCCAGGTAAGAGACACGGACAGTGTAGTTGAGCAGATTGTTCTCATCCATCAACTTGAAGGCCTCAGCCATGGCCCGAGGGATGATGCCCTGCTCATCTTCATTGATGGAAGCTGGATGGGAGAAATGAAGTTATTAGTGGCACTGGCTGCAGGGAGGTTGCAAACCCACCCCCCAAAGGGAAATGGTCTGATGCCACTGACACACACGCTCACATTTCCACCAAAGGTAGACCTCCTAAAGTGGCAACACTTTGAAGAAAGTGCATTGCACAGAATATATGTTGTGAATTAATAATAAAACAAGAATGTTTTCAGGTTCTTTTCAACAAACTAGAGGGAGGAAGGGGAGAGGGGGGGAGGGAGGGAGGGAGGGAGGGAGGGAAGGAAGGGAAGGAAGGAAGGAAGGAAGGAAGGAAGGAAGGAAGGAAGGAAGGAAGAGCTGTGATGGAGCATTGTACGCTAACTCTGCTGACTGCCAGCAATTTGATCCTGAATGGTTCAAGGTTGACTCAACCTTCCATCCTTCCGAGGTGCGTAAAATGAGGACCCAGATTGTTGGGGGCAAGAAGCTGACTCTGTAAACCGTTTAGAGAGGGCTGTAAAGCACTATAAAGTGGCACAGAAGTCTAAGTGTTATTGCAAAGTGGGAAGGAAGGAAGGAAGGAAGGAAGGAAGGAAGGAAGGAAGGGGAAGGGAAGGGAAGGGAAGGAAGATTGTCTCAAAGATGGTTTTTCAAGAGGCAACTGGACTTTCTGGTTTTTCAGTTGTTAAGAGCTGATGAAGCTTCTTGGATTGGAAGCAAAATGTCTTCAAAGAAAAAATAAAGTCCAGTTGCCTCTTGAAAAAGCACCTTTGACTTACAACAGTTTGTTTAGTGACCATTCAAATTTACAACGGCATTGAAAAAAGTGACTCATGACTTTTTTTCTATACTTCTGATCCTTGCAGCATCCCCATGGTCACAGGATTAAAAATCAAAATTCAGACACTTGGCAGCTGATTCATGTTTACGATCATTGCAATGTCCCAGGGTTGTGTGATCAACTTTTTCAGCCTTCTGAAAAGCCAAGTCAATGGGGAAGCCAGATGAACGACAGCATTACTAGCTTAACAAGTGCAGTGATTTACTTAACCACTGTGCCAAGAAAGTTCTTAAAAGGAGGCAAAATTCAACTTAAGAAACACCTTACTTAGCAACAGAAATTTTAGGCTCCTTGTGGTCTTAAGTCGCAGACTACCTGTATTCATGCCTGCTAAAGTAAGAGAGACTTTAAAGCAGGGGTCTCCAACCTTAGCAAGTTTAAGACTTGTGGACTTCAACTCCCAGAATTCCTCAGCCAGCTTTGCTGGGAGTTGAAGTCCACAAGTCTTAAAGTTGCCAAAGTTGGAGACTCCTGCTTTAAAGCACCTAGTTCTGCCCTAGGCCTCACCAAAAAGCACTGTCAATTCCGAGTCCCGGCAAAAACCTCTTTATTTACAGTAATGTGAATTATTTCATTCACAGTCAGCCAACAGCTTGGCAAACAGTCTCACAAAGGTAGACTAATGATCTCAGATCTTTATCAATCCTTGAACATTATCCAGTAAACAGTTCCACACTTGCTGTTGGCAGGGAAGACTGGGCTTACAGATAAATCTCCACGCAGCTGGAACAAACAAAGACCGAACGAGCCAGTTGTTTCCTGCAAAGCCCCTCCCCTTTTGCTCCTCTTTTAATCCTGATGGGAGGGGCCATTCATTGTCCACCTGTGGCCTTGCTCCCATGTCAACCCCGAGTTCTTCATTGTTCCTTTCTTTTAACAGCTCTGCGCATGCGCAGGCTGGGAACCAGTTCCAACTGCTCCTCTGCCTCACTGCTATCTGAGCCCGAAGGCAGCTGATGACTGCCAGTCTGCCCTGGCCCCTTCTCTGCCTCCGACGCAGAGCCCTCGTCCGAGCCTTCCTCAGTCTCCAGGACTGGCCCAGTTTCCTCCCCAACCTCCTCACTACTGTACCAACTCTGCTGCCAGCTCCGCCAGTCACCGGCAGGCCACAACAGACCTCATTTGTGCAAGAAAACCAGGGAACTTACAGACACGTGCTTCTCCAATGGTGTAGGTCTTCCCCGAGCCTGTCTGACCATAAGCAAAGACAGTGACATTAAAGCCTTCCAGGAATGCGTCCACCAGTGGTTGGATACAAGTGGCATACACAGACCCCTGGTCTGAGATTTCAGTGAAGATTGTGTCAAACTGGAAATGTCGAGTGTGGCCCAAAGTCACTTCCTTCTTCTCAGGGTCTCCCTGGAGGCAGATCTGGTGCCCATATAACTGTTCCTTGGGCAACAATGGCCGAATGCGCACGGCTACCCTGACCGGGGTTTCTTCTATCAAAGGCTGGGCCTTGGCTTTCGGACCCATGATTAGCAAGGGCAAGAAGTCAGGAGTGACACAACCCAAAAGAAGGTGCCATCTTTCTGCTAGAAGAAGAAAGAAAGAGATGATAATAACAGAAGAATAAGAATAAGAGAATAACAGAGTTGGAAAAGATTTTGTAGGTCATCTAATCCACCCACCCCCAAGCAGGAGATCAACACCATTTCTGACAGATGATAGTCCAGTCTCTTCTTGAAAGCCTACAGTGATGAAGCTCCCACAACTTCAGAAAGCAACTTCTGTTCAACTGGTTGATTGTTCTCACTGTCAGAAAATTTCTCCTTATTTCCAGTTTGAATCTCTCCTCAGCTTCCATCCATTATTCCTTGTCTGGCCTTTAGATGCTTTGGAAAATAGCTTGACTCCCTTCCTCTCTGTGGCAGCCCCTCAAATATTGGAAGATCATGTCAGGGGATCATGTCTTCCCTGGTCCTCCTCTTCACGAGACTAGCCATGCCCACTTCCTGCAACCATTCTTCATATGTTTTAACCTCCAGTCCCCTAATCAACTTGGTTGCTCTTCTCTGCATTATTTCCAGAGTCTCACCATCTTTTTTTGTAGCGTGGTGACCACAACTGGATGCAGTATTCCAGGTGTGATCTTAACTAATTAATATCTCACGTAGATCAGACGAGAATAACAGAGTTGGAAGGGATTTTGGGGGTCATCTAATCCAACCCTCTGCTGGAGCAGGAGAGTCTATTCCAAATATTAGCCTTTACCTAGGATCTAGAGGAGGAACTGTGTAGGCAGCTCCTTGACTCTTCTGGTCTAGTCGTGATATTCCCAAGATCTAAGAGGAAGATGGACCCCGAAGAGCAGGTGGGACCTGAAGCATCCCTGTCCCAAGGATGGAAACTGTGACCAAGGCTGCTTCCAGGGTAGAAGCTGGTCTGTTGGACCCACCTCTTCGTTCCTTTCACTCCCTCACCAGAGACAGTCACCGAGTCCTCTCCATATGCTCAAAAGCATCCTGTATCCAGAAAGAGGTGTCTGCCTGTCTGCTCCGACTCACCTTATGCCGTCTCCTCCTTGCGAACCACAACCTCCCCACCCGCCCCAAATCCTGGGATAGCCGGCGCGGAGCGATGGCGTCAAGGGGCGGCTCCTTCAAACCCCCGTCCGTCCGTCGGAGGAAGGACTGGAGGGGGAGGTGAAGAGAAGGGCAGGAGGAGGAGGAAGAGGGAGATTCTGGGTCGGCGGGTCCAGAACGCGACGTTATTTCTGGGAAGAAGATGAAGCATCTGCTCTCTCCCGAGCCGGACTGCAGGGCGCATCTGGAAAGCAACAGGGGCCGTTTGGGTTTCCAGACGTTGGCGAACTACAGTTCCCAGCAGCTCCAGTGGGAAAGCATGCCGGGAATTGTCCTGCATCAACATCTGGGGTGGGGAAATGGGCGAGGGAGCCTCCTTCTTGGAAAGGAAGCGCATCCTCTTTGAGGGCGAACGGGGGTGGGCGCAGTCTGGCTTTGCTGTAAACGCCGGATAGAAAAATCTCTCCCGCGATCTGGGTTTTTTTCTTCGGCGTAAAACTTGTCCTGCCCTCAGCCTGCGACGCCTCAATAGCTGCGTTTTGTGTTGAAGCGTTTTAGGAGCTGGTGTCTGCCATTTAGGCGAAGGGTAGCTTTCATTTGGAATACTTTTTTTAAAAAATACTTCTGAAAAGTTTTGCCACCTGGTCCTTCAGGGGACCACGAAAACTGCAGAGAAGAGAATCGGATGCGAAGAAAAAGTTTTGATTTTGGGGTGAAATGCGCCCAAGTAAGACGGAGGGAATTCTCGAGGTGCCTCTTCTCTTTAGGAGCTAAATCCTGTTTTTTTGTTTGTTTGCTGAATAGCTGGAGAAGTGCGCTTCTTTTTCAAAAGCACGAGGAAGATGGGTGTGTTGTTCCTCACTTTTAAAAAGCAACAGCAGAGAAGGAAGCCGAGTGCTTTGCACGACAAAACATGCTGGGCCCTTTTCTTCTTCAGGTTCAATTGGCAAGATTCCTTCAACAAGCCACTGGTCAGCTAAGTTTAGCCAATAAGCCATGGGTAGTGGGGGAGCCTACCCTTGGTCCTGAAAAAAGAAGAGGAGAAAACAGACATACAAACGCTTATTTAAAGAGTTGTGGCTTTCTTAGTAAACCTTTTGCAAGTTTATTTTGGAAATAATGTGATTTCAAAACCAGAAAGATACAAGGTAGCTCAGTGAAGCTGTGTTCCTTTCATGCTTAACTGTGATAGAAATATACTATTGTACAAAGGAGATGGACTAATGCAATACCTAGGTTAATCATAAAGCCACCAGAGTCTAGAAAAAGAAAACAGAAAACTACCTGTCCAGTGGAACATTAATCAACCCCTCTCCCTCTACAAAAATAGTTATTTCTTCCAGAAAAAGAAATGTTTTAATTTAAGTCAACAGGAATCAGGAATCAGCAATCACTTGAAAGCACCAAAAAATAATAAAAATCCACCGATTACCAACCATGGCACAGATATGCCTGGGAATCTCTTTCCCTCTCCTATGTCCCCCTGATGTTGCCTTTGCCCAGGGGTGGGGTTCAAATTTTTTAACAACCGGTTCTATGGGTGTGGCTTAGTTGGTGGGCGTGGCTTGGTGGTCATGTGACTGGGTGGACATGGCTTGGTGGTCATGTTATTGGTGGGCATGGCCAACTCAACATCACTCACATCGAGGAATGCATCTTTTTGCCTGGCCTCTCGTGACTGTGGGGATGCTGCAATAGTCGTAAGTGTGAAAAATGGTCATAAGTCACTTTTTTCAGTGCCATTGTAACTTTGAATGGTTACTCCATACAAGCAAAGTACCAGCAAAGGAGGGGGAAAAAAACTCCAGAGAAGTTCCAGAGACAGGAAGTCTAGTCCTGCGAAGAATGTAATAAGGGTTAATGGAGAGGCAGTTTCTGTAAGCAACACCAGAATGTTTCCTTCCTGCCTTCCTTACAGGATTAGGCCAGTAATTTCTTCTAACAACCGGTTCTCCGAACTGCTTAGAATTAGAGTTCTTTCCTATAAATTGAGTTCTTTCGCCATTTTGAGATATGCCTTGGGATAACTCCACAGGAAAAGCTCTCACATGAAAATCATGTGGTTTTTTGAATGTATTCCACCCCGAAGAACATGAAAATGAGCTTAATTTTCAAATCCGAGGTCAGTTTCAAAAGTTATGTATTCCTATAAATTGAGTTCTTTCCTATAAATTGAGTTCTTTCACCATTTTGAGATATGCCTTGGGATAACTCCACAGGAAAAGCTTGCACACGAAAATCATGTGGTTTTTTGAATGTATTCCACCCTGAAGAACATGAAAATGAGCTTAATTTTGAAATCCGAGGTCAGATTCAAAAGTTATGTATTCCTATAAATTGAGTTCTTTCCTATAAATTGAGTTCTTTCGCCATTTTGAGATATGCCTTGGGATAACTCCACAGGAAAAGCTCGCACACAAAAATCATGTGGTTTTTTTAATGTATTCCACCCCGAAGAACATGAAAATGAGCTTAATTTTGAAATTTGAGGTCAGATTCAAAAGTTATGTATTCCTATAATTTGAGTTCTTTCCTATAAATTTTCTTTCGGCAATTTGACATATGCCTTGGGATAACTCCACAGGAAAACCTCGCACACGAAAACCATGTGGTTTTTTGAATGTATTCCACCCCGAAGAACAGGAAAATGAGCTTAATTTTCAAATCCGAGGTCAGATTCAAAAGTTATGTATTCCTATAATTTGAGTTCTTTCCTATAAATTTTCTTTCGGCAATTTGACATATGCCTTGGGATAACTCCACAGGAAAACCTTGCACACGAAAACCATGTGGTTTTTTGAATGTATTCCACCCCGAAGAACATGAAAATGAGCTTAATTTTGAAATCCAAGGTCAGATTCAAAAGTTATGTATTCCTATAAATTGAGTTCTTTCCTATAAATTGAGTTCTTTCGCCATTTTGAGATATGCCTTGGGATAACTCCACAGGAAAAGCTCGCAAACGAAAATCATTTGGTTTTTTGAATGTATTCCACCCCGAAGAACATGAAAATGAGCTTAATTTTGAAATCCGAGGTCAGATTCACAAGTTATGTATTCCTATAATTTGAGTTCTTTCCTATAAATTTTCTTTCGGCAATTTGACATATGCCTTGGGATAACTCCACAGGAAAACCTCGCATTACGAAAACCATGTGGTTTTTTGAATGTATTCCACCTCAAGAACAGGAAAATGAGCTTAATTTTCAAATCCGAGGTCAGATTCAAAAGTTATGTATTCCTATAATTTGAGTTCTTTCCTATAAATTTTCTTTTCGGCAATTTGACATATGCCTTGGGATAACTCCACAGGAAAACCTTGCACACGAAAACCATGTGGTTTTTTGAATGTATTCCACCCGAAGAACATGAAAATGAGCTTAATTTTGAAATCCAAGGTCAGATTCAAAAGTTATGTATTCCTATAAATTGAGTTCTTTCCTATAAATTGAGTTCTTTCGCCATTTTGAGATATGCATTGGGATAACTCCACAGGAAAAGCTCGCAAACGAAAATCATTTGGTTTTTTGAATGTATTCCACCCCGAAGAACATGAAAATGAGCTTAATTTTGAAATCCGAGGTCAGATTCACAAGTTATGTATTCCTATAAATTGAGTTCTTTCCTATAGAGTTCTTTCGCCATTTTGAGATATGCCTTGGGATAACTCCACAGGAAAATCTCGCACACGAAAATCATGTGGTTTTTTTAATATATTCCACCCCGAAGAACATGAAAATGAGCTTAATTTTGAAATACGAGGTCAGATTCAAAAGTTATGTATTCCTATAAATTGAGTTCTTTCCTATAAATTGAGTTCTTTCGCCATTTTGAGATATGCCTTGGGATAACTCCACAGGAAAAGCTCACAAACGAAAATCATTTGGTTTTTTTAATGGATTCCACCCCGAAGAACATGAAAATGAGCTTAATTTTGAAATACGAGGTCAGATTCAAAAGTTATGTATTCCTATAAATTGAGTTCTTTCCTATACATTCAGTTCTTTCGACACTTTGAGATAGGCCTTGGGATAACTCCACAGGAAAAGCTCGCCCACGAAAACCATGTCGTTTTTTGAATGTATTCCACCCCGAAGAACATGAAAATGAGCTTAATTTTGAAATCCGAGGTCAGATTCAAAAGTTATGTATACCTGTAAATTGAGTTCTTTCCTATACATTCAGTTCTTTCGCCACTTTGAGATAGTCCTTGGGATAACTCCACAGGAAAAGCTCGCCCATGAAAACCATGTCGTTTTTTGAATGTATTCCACCCCGAGGAACATGAAAATGAGCTTAATTTTGAAATCCGAGGTCAGATTCAAAAGTTATGGATACCTATAAATTGAGTTCTTTCCTATACATTCAGTTCTTTCGCCACTTTGAGATAGTCCTTGGGATAACTCCACAGGAAAAGCTCGCCCACGAAAACCATGTCGTTTTTTGAATGTATTCCACCCCGAGGAACATGAAAATGAGCTTAATTTTGAAATCCGAGGTCAGATTCAAAAGTTATGTATACCTATAAATTGAGTTCTTTCCTATACATTCAGTTCTTTCGCCACTTTGAGATAGGCCTTGGGATAACTCCACAGGAAAAGCTCGCCCATGAAAACCATGTCGTTTTTTGAATGTATTCCACCCCGAGGAACATGAAAATGCGCTTAATTTTGAAATCCGGTCAGATTCAAAAGTTATGTATACCTATAAATTGAGTTCTTTCCTATACATTCAGTTCTTTCGCCACTTTGAGATAGGCCTTGGGATAACTCCACAGGAAAAGCTCGCCCACGAAAACCATGTCGTTTTTTTAATGTATTCCACCCCGAGGAACATGAAAATGAGCTTAATTTTGAAATCCGAGGTCAGATTCAAAAGTTATGTATACCTGTAAATTGAGTTCTTTCCTATACATTCAGTTCTTTCGCCACTTTGAGATAGGCCTTGGGATAACTCCACAGGAAAAGCTCGCGCAGGAAAACCATGTCGTTTTTGAATGTATTCCACCCCGAGGAACATGAAAATGAGCTTAATTTTGAAATCCGAGGTCAGATTCAAAAGTTATGTATACCTGTAAATTGAGTTCTTTCCTATACATTCAGTTCTTTCGCCACTTTGAGATAGGCCTTGGGATAACTCCACAGGAAAAGCTCGCCCACGAAAACCATGTCGTTTTTGAATGTATTCCACCCCGAGGAACATGAAAATGAGCTTAATTTTGAAATCCGAGGTCAGATTCAAAAGTTATGTATACCTGTAAATTGAGTTCTTTCCTATACATTCAGTTCTTTCGCCACTTTGAGATAGGCCTTGGGATAACTCCACAGGAAAAGCTCGCCCACGAAAACCATGTCGTTTTTTGAATGTATTCCACCCCGAGGAACATGAAAATGAGCTTAATTTTGAAATCCAACTATTTCCTGATTTCTAACTAATCTAAATCTCCCAGCACAGCAGTACAGCTAATGGTCAGGAAAAAAAAGAAAAAGAAAAATAGCAACTTAGCAGGCAAGTTTGATGGCACGCATGCCAGGTAAGGAGTGAGTGGGCAGGAAGGGGTGGGGTGGGATCAGCCATGGGCACCATTTGCCGGTTGTCCTAACTGGGCAGAATCATAACAACCGGTTCTATAGAACCGGTCTGAACCGTAGAATCCCACCCCTGGTTGAATGAATAGAAAGAATTCTGGTGTGCTTCTCTCCCACCTTGGAACTGGACAGCGTTTTTCTTCCTACAGAACCATTAAAGGAGGAAGAAAGGAGGTTATCGTCAAAGAGGAGGTGCTTCAGGAAGGAATACACAGATCCGAGATGGGGAAAGAGTTAGAAAGAAACTCAAACAAACCCCGTCTTGATTTTCATTAGTATAAGATACATCAGAGAGTCTACGCAGATTCTCAGTCAGGCAGGTCAGGGTTGCCCCAAAGGTGCTTTATCAAAAGGCAACTAGACTTTCTTGGTTTTTTTTCTTGATGATGTTTTGCTTCTCATCCAAGAAGTTTCTTTCATTCCCGAAGAACTGAAGAAGCTTGTTGGATGAGAAGTGAAATGTTTTCAAGGAAAAGAACAAGAAAACCCAGTTGGATTTTTTTGGAAAAGCACCTTCGGGACATACGTCTGGGAGAAATTTCAAGATCATCCCATTGTGGATGCTCCAACATTGGAGGTTTTAAAGAAGAGATTGGACGGTCATTGGTCTGAAATGGTATAGGGTCTTCGGTTTGAGCAAGGGGTTGGACTAGAATGGGGGGGGAGGATTTTTGGCTTCATGCAAGGAAAGCAGCAGAAGCAGCAGAAGTCTTTCTTTCTCTCCCCCAAGCTCCGCCAGAAGTGAGTCTTTGTGACATTTGCCATGCCGCAACAGCCTCTTGGAGCAGGAGGCCTTGCAGGGCCCCAAAGACTCATTTCTGGCGGAGTTTGGGGGAGAGAAAGAAAGACTTTGGCTGCTTTCCTTTCGTGCAGCCAAAAGCAGAAGAAGAAGCGGAAAGAAGCAGCCCGGTGGCCAGGCAAGGCGTGTGGGGTGAGTGGGGCAAGTTCCCCCCCTCTGCTCTTTCCCCCCCTCCCCTCACTACCTTGTGTTGTTCACAAGGCAAGCAATGCAAGCCTTGTGTTCCCACAGGCCATGTGGGCAGCACAGCCTTGTGTTCCCATGCAGCCTGGATTAATTGCTGGGGGGGGGGGGGACATTTCTCTGTGAACCACCAAAATTTTCTCGTGGACCACCAGTGGTTGGCGACCACTGGACTAGAAGATCTCCAAGGCCCGTTTCCAACTCCGTTATTCTCTTCTGTTCTGGTGACATTTTGTCGTTGTTTCCTTAATGACTTGGTTTCTTCTTATCTATCTCCCTTCCTTATCTGTCCCCTAAAAGGATCTTGTAGACTAGATTCCTGCCTTTTGTCCTCCCGGCTTACTGTACGTCAGTGGTGGGATTCAAAATTTTTTACCACCGATTCTGTGGGCGTGGCTTGGTGGGCGTGGCAGGGAAAGGTTACTGCAAAATTCTAAAAAACTGAAATTCAATGTAGAGAAAAGTGAAGTCCTACACTTAGGCAAGAAAAACCAAAAGTACACATATAAACTGGGTGAAACCAGGCTCAATAGCAGTAACTGTGAGTCTTAGTGGACAACCAGCTAAATATGAGCCAGCAGTGTGCAGCAGCAGCCAAAAAAGCTAATGCAATCCCCTAGTTCAGTGGTCCCCAACCTTTTTTGTACCAGGGACCGGTTTCAAGCAGAAAATTTTTGCAAGGACCGGGGGGGGGGAGAGAAGAGAAGGAGGCTTCGCTCTCTCGCTGCTCCACCAGCCCAGGAAGAAACTGCTTCAAAGAAGCGGGGAGGGGCTTTTCCTGTCGCCGCAGCTATTCCAGCGCCCGTTTCACCCCCACCCCCACCCCGCCCGCCCGCCCGCGCGCGCTTCAATCCACAGTGTCCCGTTCTGCCTGCCTGCCTGCCTGCCTTAGTTTCTGGTTGTTTGGGAGCAGCTTCGGCTGAGAATAATAACTATTCGCCTCTTTTACTCAGCCGAAGCTGTTCCGATTCAACCATTAACGAAGGCAGGCAGGCAGGCAGAACGGAGCACTGGTTGAACCGCGCGCGGGCGGGCGGACGGGGTGGGGTGGGGGGAGAAACGGGCGCTTCGGAGGCGCTGCGGCGACAGGAAAAGCCCCCCGCTTCTTTGAAGCAGTTTCTTCCTGGGCTGGTGGAGGAGCGAGAGAGCGACTGAGAGAGCTGACCCAGAGAGAAGGACAGGCTTCGGTTGCTTCCTCCCTCCCCTTCTTTCATTTGTGTCCTTGATCCCCGATCCCAGCAGCATTCACCGAAGGTGAAGAAAGCCGCCATTTTTTTAAAAAAAAAATTCTTTGCGGCCCGGTAGAGAGTGCTCCACGGCCCGGTACCGGTCCGCGGCCCGGTGGTTGGGGACCCCTGCCCTAGTTGCATTAACAGAGGGATACAATCAAGAGAGGTACTAATACCACTCTATAAAGCCTTAGTAAGACCACACCTAGAGCACTGCATCCAGTTTTGTTCACCACATTATAAAAAAGATGTTGAGACTCTAGAAGAAGTACAGAGAAAAGCAACCAGGATGATTATGGAGGCTAAAACATACGATGAACGGTTGCAGGAACTGGGCCTGGCTAGTCTAGTGAAGAGAAGGACCAGGGGAGACAGGATAGCTGTCTTCCAATATCTGAGGGGCTGCCACAGAGAGGAGGGGGTACGTCAAGCTATTCTCCAAGGCACCTGAAGGCCAGACAAGGAATAATGGATGGAAACTGAACAAGGAGAGATTCAACCTGGAAATAAGGAGAAACTTTCTGACAGTGAGAACCATCAACCAATGGAGCAGAAGTTGCCCTCGGAAGTTGTGGGAGCATCATCACTTGAGACTTTCAAGAAGAGATTGGACTGCCATTTGTCAGAAATGGTGTAGGGTCTCCCGCTTGGGCGGGGGGTTGGACTAGATGACCTACAAGGTCCCTTCCGACTCTGTTAATCTAATTTAAATCTAATGTGCAAAGTAAATTCATACAGCTGGCAGGACCATCACAAACGTTTAGCCTTGAGAGGTATGGAAGTAACATATAATAATAATTATCTGTTATCAAAATCCCCATTCCCTCCCCACCCCACTAACCTGCTTTCCACCTCCGTTCTCATGTGCAGGACAACCAAAGGAGACCCAGCCGATCATCTGGGACTCAATGGGAGGCAGAGAATAGATGGGGTTGGTGGGGCCAGTCAGAGGTGGGATTTGCTGGTTCTCCAAGCTACTCAACATTTCCGCTACTGGTTCTCCAGAATTGGTCAGAACCGGCTGAATACTTACCTCTGCTGTACATGCCTGCTTCATCTTGAGGTATGGCAATTTCAACCAAAAGCTTGTGAATGAATTGTCCATTGTTGAAGATCCATCCTGAGTTTTCCTGGGTTTTATTCCACCCAGGCAAAATTTAGTGATTGTTTTCAAGCTATCCAAGAGTTGAGTTGTTTAATGTGTAACTATCACCAGAACAGCGCCAAAGTTGTTGTTGAAACATCAGCACATTTTACACTTCTCGGAGTACAAGAGGGCACACATCTGTCCTGCTGAGCACATGATCTAAAATTATGGGATTGTGGTGGTTTGCAGGGTTTTCAGTTTTTAAAGGAGATTGCAAGGACCACTGGAATTCCACTTTATTGTTATAGCTTAAAATAACTGTAATTATTTTCTTTCTTATTTTCTTCTTCTTGGTTCTGAGGGTAACCTGGGAAGAGGCTGATTTTGCTGGAAGTTATTTACCATGGATATGGGTAGGATTATTGTCAGCATTGGGAAAAGAATTAGACCCACTAAAGAGGGATTAAGGAACAACTGGTTCCCCTAGAAAAAAGGAGCCAGACAACAAAACTGTGGGGTCTGGTTTGTGATCTCCTGTAGATGTGGAAGGAAATAGAGTGGAAAGAATCACGGGGTGTTTTGTTGGTTGAGAAGAAAAGCTGCACATTGTGATAGCAAAGGTGCAACCAATTGACCTTCTGGTGCATTCAACTGAAATAGGTAGTGTCGGGTAATTGATTAACTCAACAGGTTTGTGTCTCCTACAGATCTTTGTGGCCCATGGACAGAGGCACTCTACCTAGAACTGGGATTATAGGTTTGAAGCAGTGCTGGGGGGAGGGAGGTTGGGAAGGACAGGGGTATGACCAGGGCTGTTCTGACAACAGGAAGATGCTCTGGGGTGCTACTTGCCAAGCTGACAGTGGATCGTGTCTTCCAGAACACACCAAGGTAGCAGATTCAGAACCCCAAGACGATGGATGAAGTCAAGATTTCACCTAAAAACAGCGATAATGGCTTGGCAAACCCAGCATTTGAGGCTACAGTAAGTTTTTCTTCTCCTCCTTAGCTTAGTCCTTCACCCTTTCCCCAAAGTTGGTGATGGGGTTTGTGTTTTTGGTAGGAATCAGACACCAATGGAATGGGCAAAGTCAAGATTTCATCTAAAAACAGTCATAAGGGCTTGGCAAACCCAGCATTTGAGCTTATGGTAAGTTTTTCTCCTCCTCCTTAACTTTGTCCTGTCCAAATATGGTGATGGGGTTTGTGTTTTTGGCAGGAATCAGAGACAAACGGAGTGAAGGAGGTCAAGATTTCACCTAAAAATGGAGAGAGGATGGTAAGTTTTTCTTCCTCTCCTTAGCTTTGTGCTTCGCACGTTCCTCAAAGATGGTGAATCGGGTCTGTGTTTTTGGCAGGAATCAGAGACAAACGGAGTGAAGGAGGTCAAGATTTCACCTAAAAATGGAGAGAGGATGGTAGGTTTTTCTTCCTCTCCTTAGCTTTGTGCTTCGCACGTTCCTCAAAGATGGTGAATCGGGTCTGTGTTTTTGGCAGGAATCAGAGACAAATGGAAAGGAAGCAGCATCTCTTGAGTTTGGGGAAGAAAATCCTGTGCAGGACAGTCGTTTCGGGAGGTACTAAATATGAATGACCAAGCCTGATTTTATTCATCCTTAAAGGTCTTTGGGGAAAGCTTGTTTTAAAGTCTCCAAATATGTTACAAGGATGGGTTGAACCAGATCTTTGGAGGCTAAGCTATTATAGCAGGGGTCTTCAAATGTGGCAACTTTCAGATTTGTGGCTTCAGTTCCCAGAATTCCTCAGCCTACCTGGCAGAGGAATTCTGGGAGTTGAAGTCCACAAGTCTTTAAATTGCCAAAGTTTGGAGACCACTAAAATTACACAGTAGGGACAGGGCTATGATTCAGAGTCCCTGAAGTTGACAATTCACTGGTGATGGGATCTTTAGCTACCTGTCTCATCAAGATCTAAACAAATCAAACAGATTCAGCTTGCAGAACACAGTCACCGAGCTATACGGGCAATCTCTAATCTAATAAATATCTAAAATAGGACTTCGCAAAATGATGTATAACATCCCTTCTAGATGTCCTTTAACGTTGATTTTATTGATGTGCTTTTCAGCAGGTTCAAGAACGTGACTCAACCTTTCTCTAAAGTAAAGGGATTTTGCAAGGCTCATCGTGAATTACTCCACAAGATCTTCTTAGGCATCTTATGTGCAGGTCAGTCTTTCACTCTCTGCTCGAAAATGGCGATCCACATGACCACAGGAAGCTGCAACTGTGATAAATACAGGTCAGTTGCCAAGTGCCTGAATTTTGATGGCATGATCGTGGAGATCCTTCTGATGGCTGTAAGTGCAAGGGCTTTTTTTTCCAGTGGCATTGCAATTTTAAATGGGTCACTAAATAAATGGTCATAAACTGAGGACTACCTATATTCCAGCCAGTGCTGGAACTTCTGCCCCAAACCTTTGAGAATGGCACCCATCTAAATGAGGTATAGGGACCAGCTGAACCTAATTTGCAGCGGTTTCTGATGACTTGAGACCTTGGGCTGTTTGATGCTTTGATGTCTTGATGTTGAATGCCTTGAGCCTTGGTGGTGCATTGGTCAAAAGGCAGTATTGCAGGCTAACTCTGCCCGCAGCCAGGAGTTCAATCCTGACTGGCTCAAGGTTCACTCAGCCTTCCATCCTTCCGAGGTTGGTAAAATGAGGACCCAGATTGTTGGGGACAAGACAGAGGCTGACTCTGCAAACCGCTTAGAGATGGCTGTAAAGGACTGTGAAGTGGTATATAAATCTAAGCGTTGTTGCTATTCTCGTTTTAGGCTACCTGGCCTACTTCATTGCTGCTTGTTACCTGGACTACCAACGAGCCTTGGCACTGATCATTTTAACATGCCTGGTCCTTGCTTTCCTGGGTTATAGCACAGTCAAAAAATATTTGGGAGCCAAGATTATCCAGATGTTGAGCCCCTGCATGAAATGCTGTCAGAAGGCCTGGCCGTGGTTGAAATGGTAAGGGGCTGACTGGCTGCACAGATCAGTTTTATGGTCAGGTCTTGTTCAAGAAGCCATGGCGAGCCAATCTTCACTCTACTCCTTTGGATAGTAGAGCATTTTTAGAGCATTGAGCTGGTGGTTGGGTTGGGTGACCCTAAAGGTCAGTTTCCATCCTATGACTCTATGACAGGGGTGGGCAAACTTTTTGGCTCGGGGGCCTCATTGACTTTTAAAATTTGACAGACGGGCCGGGTCAGCACAAGATACGATACGTATAAAAAACTGCAAAATCTCCGCAAAATCAAGTCACTGCGCCTAATGCACCACTGGTGTTGAAATGCCTGTCATTACAAGTCAAAATCAAATGAATGCAATCATTCAATCATTCACATCAAACCTTAATTCTGTACCAATCTTCGGCGGGCCGGATTAAAAAGACCAACGGGCCGGATGTGGCCCGCGGGCCGTAGTTTGCCCACCCCTGCTCTATGATCATGGTGGAATAAATACAATGCAATGCAATACACAACACAACACAATGAAATAAATAATATAAGTGACTCTGGACTCTTCCCTAGGATCCTCAGCCAGGCAAGTAAAATATAAATATTCTACCACAGAATATAAATATCAATATTGTGGAAAGTAAGATGAGATAAATTAAGTATTACAATAAAGACTTTTCTTATATCCCAACCTATTATCTTTTGTCGTCCCCCCCCCCACTTTCCCCCTTATCGAGGCTTATCAAGAATGTATATTTAATAAATGGCTTATTGTAGATGTATATTTAATCACGCCGATATTATTCTGCTTCCCTTGTAATTTTCTAGGGTTTTGTGTGCCATTATTCTAATTGCTTTGATCACATGGCTGGTTCTGGACGTGTCCCAAAGGAAAGAACAGCTGGTCTCATTGGGTGGCTTCTGTGTGCTGATCTTCTTGTTATTTCTCTTCTCCAAGCATCACATGGCTGTAAGCACCATCATTGGGTTTTTTTTTTGGTTTGGTATCTTAAACCTAAACAAGATTCAATATAATAGGTCTTTGTCTTTTGCTGCTTCTTCTTTCTTCACTCTACCTCCAGTCCCACTTCACAGAGCAGTCGATAAATTCTCCATGATGTTGGCTTGGGTAGAAGTCACTTGTTCATTGAAGACAGTCAATTGTTTCTCTGGAACTTGGTTTGATCTGCAGCATTAAGGAAAGTTTGAGTTAAGGCGACGCTGAGCGCTGATTGATTTTTTTCCAATCCTATATTTGACTGCCTTTGCTTCTTTGGCTACTGAATGTATACGGAGATTCTCAGTCCTCCATGACTGTCCCAAAAGTGCTTTTCCAAAAGTGAACCTGGTTTTGTTTTTCCTTTGAAGACCTTTCGCTTCTCATCCAAGAAGATTCTTCAGCTCTGACAAAGAGTCCAAGAAGCTTCTTGGATGAGAAGCGAAAGGTCTTCAAAGGAAAAACAAAGGCCAGTTGCCTTTTGAAAGAGCACCTTTGGGACTTTGGCTACTTAGTTCCAGAGACCAATGTGGTTTAACCTCAAGGCTTCCATCCAGCAGTGGGTTCCTACCTGTTCCACTACTGGTTCAGGGATCGTGCGTGCGTGTGGACCTAACACATGCGCACCTAACAGCTTTCCCCACACCAGCTGAGGTCTACAGCACCAATGAGCTGAGAGGATAAAGAAGAGAAAGGTGCAGGGGCAGGTTGGAGGGATGATTCTGCCTTTTATCTTCTTTACCGGTTTGGGTGAACCGGTCTGAACCGGTAGCATACCACCACTGCTGCCGTCTCTCCAATGTGCAAATCTTCTATCTCTCGTGGCTCTCCAGAAAATGTTCACAAAATGTCCTGGATTTCAGGTACCCTGGAGTGCTGTGTTATGGGGCCTTGGTCTACAATTTGCCCTTGGACTTTTCATCATCCGAACAGAACCTGGATTTCAGGCTTTCCAATGGCTGGGCAATCAGATTCAGGTATGGTAGAATCATGTTTGAAGGCGTTATATCCCATGTTCCGCGGAGACAAAAATCCCCACCTTACAAGTCACACGTCCACTAGCTTCGGTTCAGAAAGGTCCCATGGGAACCATTAGCCAAATCAACTGTTTGGTTTGACACAAGACAACGTCCAGCTTAGGATGACAAAATCTAGTGGGGAAGGAGAAGACTTCGACCAATTTTCCAGCAACAAGGACAATGATTTTGAGTGGCTATTATGATTATCATTGACTTTGCACTTGAGCTTGTGTAGATCCAAAGGCTGCTAAAATGATAAGGGATCCTTCGTGTTGAATCACAGGTTGTGCCATAATTTTTTTTAAAAGTTGTTCTGAGCCAAGCCTTATTCAAAGCAAACAAACGCCAAACAGAGATAAAAGCAAAAGTTTTTTAATGCCTCTCTGTGAATTCTGTTGCTTCACGCTTAAAAGGCTATTAAAACTAATTGTCTTTGATAAGAACGAGCCTTGCCAAGGTTGTGCAAGGCTGCCAAGAACACTCGATTAAATTGCAAGGAAATAATCAAAACCCAAAGTCTCCAAACACAAACCAGGATAGTCTGAACTTCCACAAGGCTTGAAGTGCAAAAACGTCTTTGCTTCCTGCAAAGAATCCCATCTCCGAGGGCTGGCTTTTATCCCTTAAGGGAGGGGCCATTACTTGCAGCCTTACTCTCGAGTTGCCCGTGCTGCTGCAGCTGCTCTTTCCTTCGAGCAGCCCTGCATGCATGCATGCGCAAGGCATCACTGCTGCCAGCCTCCATAATCTCCGTGATGGTCCTGGCCCCATCCCTGCGTCACAGGCAGGCCCCTCATCCGAGTCCTCGCTCTCTGAGGCCTCGGCCATCCACACCTGCTGCCAGTGAACCACAACAAAAAATGAACATGACTCTATTTCCAAACATTCCTTCTAACATTGTTTCCCTTACAGGCATTTCTCAACTACACGACGGCAGGATCCAGCTTTGTCTTTGGAGATAAACTGATTCAAGAAATTTTTGCCTTTCAGGTGAATTTAGATAAACATATTCTCCCTCTCCTCCTCTTTCTGGTCCCCGTTTTCTCTTGATCTCCTTCTTGAAGGTCTTAAAAAATGGCTTCCCAACTGCCTTGCCCAGGTCTTTGATTCTTTGTGCTGGAGTGAAAGATGGAGGGGACACCTCGGCTGGGTTCATTCTGTGTCCTTGCCTCTGTCCACTGCTTCTGTCAATTAGGGAGTGACAAGAAAGCATCACGCCCAAAGATCCTCCAAACAGGATGGGAGCAACTTGCTTTCTTCCCAAATTGGACAGAGCAGATCAGGAAGGGGTTCCTCACATTGTTTTCTGCACAAGCGGCCCATCAATTTGCAGATGTATTTTTGAACACTGGTGTCAGGGTTCCGAGGATTGCCCTGATTAAATCATGAGCCTCAAGCCAAGCTTCGAAAGCATTCAAAAGATTTATTAGGAGCAACATATCCGGCACTAACCCCGTATGAAGCCAACTCTGAGACACGTAATTTACTATCACCTATGACCCTGTTCCCCCCCACTCCATGTGTCATATATCAGATTCTCCAACTGAAACACATTCCAGGCTGGGTGTCATCAATCACGCTCTCCAATGAAAGATTTTCCCGGGCAGAAGATCCAGTAGCCTAGGCTACAATCTCCGCAAGATAAGCGTGGAATGTGCTTCATCTGCCATACTGCTCCGTCAGACCTTTCTCCCCCTCCTTCTAATGTCAACTTGGGAACAGGCAAGAAGAATGATTTACAAGTTGACAACTTAGTCTGTTCAGGGTGCCCCATGTTTCACTAGCAACCTAAGTTTATTCCGATGGAATTTTTCCAATGCTTCAAACTCCGCAACTACCACATGACTTCTCTCTAGGAGGGTGTGATACTTTCCTCCAATTATCCTTTTATCATTAATTATCTTGGCTAGGGTGGGTGGGATTTGTCAGTCAGCAACATCTGGAAAGCTGCAGCTCTGTGCTAAAGCTGCCTACTGTTCTATTCTGTCTCCAGGTACTGCCTATTATTGTCTTCTTCAGTTGTGTGATGTCCATCCTCTACTACTTGGGAGTCATGCAGTTTATAATCCTGAAGGTAACGCTGAGTTTTAGGAATTCAAGAGTAAGCTTATAATTGTCCTAATGGAGCTAAACGGTATATTGATCACCCATATATACCATACGTCTGGCCATGAGGCACCTGGAAAGGCCAAGATACGTTATAAGGTACCCAAAGAGAGTAATATTACTTCTTCCGCTATTAGGAAGTACTAACAGAAGGGACACAACACGATAATTTACAAGGAAAGAGTTTATGATGAAGCACAAAGTGCAAAACAAAAAGTTGCTTTGTCAAATCAATGGGGGTATCAGAGATTGAAGAAGAGAGAGAAGCACGGAAGATGCCACCTCAAAATGAACGTCAGGGAATCTTGGTTGATGAGAAGAGAGCACCACAAGATGAGGGCAACACAGGTAGTGGGGTTAATTCGACTGACTGTGTCCTCTCTGTGGACTTCATTTCAAGTCAGACCCCACGGCTCCATCTATGTCACAGTGTAGACCAGGGGTCTCCAAACGTGGCAACTTTAAGACTTGGGGACTTCAATTCCCAGAATTCCTCAGCCAGCTTCCCCAAGTCTTAAAATTGCCAGGTTTGGAGACCTCTGGTGTAGACCGACCTTCTGGAAGAAGCTGTCATGGAAGAACGTCCTACTGAGATGGATCAGAGTTTGGACCAAAGGTTCTGGAACGCAAAGCATATGCTTGCCACTGAGCTACGGCCCCAATAGCTAAGGATATCTCATTGCTGCGAGACTGTCAAATGAATCAGCAAGATATTAAATCTAGGATATTCTGGGCAACGACCATTAACCTGCCAATGTCTTCCAACTCACACTCTCCAACCTTCTTCCAACAGTTGTCCTGGCTCCTGCAAATCACAATGGGTACAGCGGCCACCGAAACTCTGAGCGTGGTGGGGAATATATTTGTGGGGATGGTAAGTGGTCTTGACCTTCCTCCATGAATCTCCATGAATGGTCCTCTCCATCTTCTCCTCTCTGTACGAACTTCTGATTTCTTTCTGTTTTTCATTTTCCAAAGCTATTTTGTTTCTGCATTTGAGAATAGTCTCCTTTCTCCCCCGCCAATTTGTGTGTATGTGTGTGGGGGGAAATTGCTAGGAAAAGGGGTACATACTTTTGAGTGCATGTCCCTGAATATGTGCGTCTTTGCCTGTTTCTTCGATGTAATCTTTCTTCCTTTTATTCTGCTTTGCAACACTTAAAGAAATGCAGATTGTAGAACTAGCTAATGTTTGGATTATATTTTGGTTCTGAGGTGCAAAAACAAGGTATGTTTGCATTCCAATGTATTTCTCTTCCATTTCTTTGTAATGTGAAACAGTCACAAAATGTGGACACTTTCTTTCTCATAGTTTATTCCAGAACTCCAGTATTTTATTCTCCTGGGCTGTGTGTTTAAGCAGAACATGGAACCATGCTATCTACTTGTTGTTTCTGACTAATAGAAATCTGAGACATATTTCTAGGGTCTGCAGAGATCTTGAAAAAATTCTATTTGGATTTATCTTCTTGTCCTCCAGACCGAAGCACCATTGCTCATCCGTCCCTACCTGGGGGATATGACACGCTCAGAAATCCATGCTGTGATGACCGGTGGCTTTGCTACCATTGCTGGTAGTGTGATGGGCGCATACATTTCATTTGGGGTGAGTCTGATGAAATATGATGTCCATTCAGTCAAATCTAAGGGCCAGGTCTCTCCACATCTTTAATTTTTTTTTTTTTTTTTTTTTTTTTTTTTTTTTTTGTGGGGTTTTTTTTTTTTTTTTTTTTTTTTTTTTTTTTTTTTTTTTTTTTTTTTTTTTTTTTTTTTTTTTTTTTTTTTTTTTTTTTTTTTTTTTTTTTTTTTTTTTTTTTTTTTTTTTTTTTTTTTTTTTTTTTTTTTTTTTTTTTTTTTTTTTTTTTTTTTTTTTTTTTTTTTTTTTTTTTTTTTTTTTTTTTTTTTTTTTTTTTTTTTTTTTTTTTTTTTTTTTTTTTTTTTTATTTTTTATTTTTTTTTTTTTTTTTTTTTTTTTTTTTTTTTTTTAAAAAAAAAATAATACTTAATTATATTAAAAAAAATTTACAAAACTAAAATTTTTAAATATAAATTTTTAAATATTTTTTTTTGGCTTTTAGGTGCTCACTAAGAAAGGATTTTTCAAAATGACCATCAGAGCATTTAGTATTTCATATAGTATTATTAACACGCTCTGATGCTAAGGAGTTCTGCTCCTCCTCCCCATCTGGAAAGAAATCTGTTCCAAATGCAAAACACAAGCAGAGGAGAGGAGTTTCAGTTTTAGTTTCAGTTTCACAGCAGCAACCAGCTTTAGTCCAGAATAGTTGTGCTAAGCCACACCCAGGCTACTTGCTGTCTTCTTCTTGCTCACACAGCAAATACTGTTTCAGTTTCCATGTTTCAGTTTCCAAACAGCCCTCAACTTTCTCACACACTGACAGGACGCTAGTCAGATGAATACCGATGGATGCTGGTAGGCAGAGGCAGAAATTTTTCCCCTTATTTTCCTCCCCAAAGACTAAGCCTGATCACATAGTTTTGTAGCGAAGCATGGGTATCGAGCTAGTAAGAAAATAAATATCAACAGCTGAGTCAAGAGTGGGAAATTCTTGTACAGCAACATTTTCTGTTGCACAAATGATATGGAATCATCGGAGGTATCATGGCAGATTATACACACTTTGGTGTTTTTCTGAACCAGGCTGTTTGACTGCCTACAGGTTCAATATTGGGACATTCTTTAGGTCCTTCCTAAGTGTAGGCCTTGGGGTGAATTTCATTTAATCAGATGAAGGTTGTCTAGAAAAGGCATTCGATCGGGCCAAATGGGAATTGGATGAACATCCAGAGGACATGGGTTGGAGTAAACAACTTTTTTAAAAAAATAATTTTTATTTTTTGAACAAACATACAAAAACAAAAAATAAAACATAAAACCATCTTCCAGTTACATACAGTGTGTTGGTTGGTTACAAGTCTTTTATGCTTCATCTCCATAGTCCTCACATATAATTTGTATAAATTCTCATGTTATCCATCGTGTGTGTGTGTGTGTGTGTGTGTGTGTAATCATTGTTAATAATAATATATTTGACTATAACTATTATTCCATCATTTTATGCGAGATATTCAACATTTTAGATTTATTTATATTATAACATTCATTACCTCATCATAAATCCATCCAGTAATAATACATCCTTATGTTATATTCTCTATAATTCTATTATCCTTATATTGTGAAATTCTCTAAAATACAGTATTTCATTTCCATATTTTTAATCTAACCATTGATAAAATAAATCCCATATCTTGTAATATTGTTTGTCTTCTTGTTCTCTAATTTCAAATGTCAATTTACTCATTTCAGCACATTCCATTATTTTCTTAATAACTTCCTCCTGCATTGGTATTTTCTCATTTTTCCAATTTTTAGCAAATACAATTCTAGCCGCTGTTAATACATTTACAATCATGGAGTAAACAACTTTTGACAAAGCCAATTTATTGCAACTCAGTTTAAGGCTAGATATTATTTTATCTTTAATTATAGTCCGGACTTTGGTCTGAGTTGTTTTATCAGGGGAATGGGGAGGAAATTGTAGTAAAAGGCCATTTTGTGATGTGTGATTTGGTATTATCAGTATCATATTCTAATAAACTGTGTAGAAATCTAGGCAAAAAGTCTTGTATTTCCCAATCAGCCTTTTGATTAGAACTGATTGGAAGAACGTATAATTATTCCACAGCAAAGAATAATTGCATCATGCTTTTTTTTAAACTGTGCTTGGCAAACTTTTAAACTACTGTTTGAAAAGGGAAAGAATCCGCAAAGCTCCAGAGTTAAACCTCTTGGATTAAAGAATACCATGCTTGTTGACTCTTCTGTGGCAATTTGTGATGCTTCTTGCAGATTGATGCCTCGTCTCTGATGGCAGCTTCAGTAATGGCGGCACCTTGTGCTTTAGCTATGGCCAAACTTGTCTACCCAGAAGTGGAAAAATCTCGATTCCAAAGCCAGGAAGGCATCAAAATTGCCCGCGGGTGAGAGCAGCTAAAATCCATGAGGTTCCCGTGGCTTGTAGAAGGATCTGGGAAGCAGGTTTCGAGGAGGAGGAGGAGAGAAAAGAGGAGAATGTGTCGAACACAACTGGATGGGGAGAAGGTTGGAGAGATACAAAGGGAAGAAGGTGGGGCCTCAGTTTCCCAGCTGTTTTTACCTGGGCTGGCAGGAGGACCATGGCACAGGTCCCATCAATTAAAGAATGCCATCTCTCTCTGTCACAGTGCCTGCCTTTTGAAACTCCACAGCCTCTGAGTGGAATTAAATTGGCCCTGACTCTGTTAAGCATGGTTTTTTTTTTCTCAGCACAAATCTCAGTTGTCTAGGAAGGTATGGACAGCATACAAATTTAAAAGGGAGGGAGGGAGGAAGGGAGGGAGGGAGGAAACAGAGAAGGGAGAAAGGGAGGAAAAGGGAAGGAAAAAAGGAAGGAAAAAAGGAAGGAAAAAGGAGAGGAGAAGGGAGAGAGGAAGAAAGGAAGATGAGGAGAGAAGGAGGAAGATGAAGAAGGAAGGAAGGAAGGAAGGAAGGAAGGAAGGAAGGAAGGAAGGAAGGAAGGAAGGAAGGAAGGAGGGAGGGAGGAGAGGGAAGGAAGGAAGGAAGGAAGGAAGGAAACAGGGGAGGAAGGAAAGAAAAAGGAAGGAAAAAGGGAAGGAAGATGGAGAGAAAAGGGAGAGAGGAAGAAAGGAAGATGAAGAGAGAAGGAGGGAAGGAAGGAAGGAAGGAAGGAAGGAAGGAAGGTAGGTAGGTAGGTTCTGGACCACCTCTCCATTTCCTTCTCTCTTTGTACCTTCCTGCAGGGAGGAAAAGAATATTCTGGAAGCTGCTGGTAATGGAGCCTCTGTCTCTGTGGGGCTGGTGGCCAACGTTGTAGCCAACCTCATTGCCTTCCTGGCTTTGCTGGCATTCATCAACGCTGCCCTCAGTTGGCTAGGAGGCATGGTCAACGTGCCCCAACTCTCCTTCCAGGTATCTCCCACAAGACCCCCTCCCCCAAGTTGTTTGTGACAGGATAATGAAAATATCAAGAGGCAGGAGGGGTTGTCTGGCTAAATGACGAGGATGTGAGATGCCCAGCCTGACGAGAATCATCTTTGGGAGAAGAAGACCACCTCGTTTCTTCTACTAGTTCTGGGTTTTTTACAATCCATTGTTATTTGAGTGTGCTCCCTTGTAACAATGGAATTGAGGTTCAAACCTTTGGGCCAGTATCAAATTAACCCTGATTTAAGGTATGTACTAGGCCCAATTTTCAACCATCATTTGTTTCAGCAGCTAGTCCAGCTAGAAGCTGTGTCCCACACTCACAAGGCACACACCCTAATCTTGTGGTGTCTAATGGTCGAAACGTGTTGTCAGCTTTGAAAGCCATATTAGCACCAGGAGCTTCCATACAGCCACATTCTTGTGCTTGGGAAATTGCATTATGCATTATGCAATGCTAATATTTCAACTAGACTTTTGTCAAATTTCGGAAAGAGAGGGAGAGCAGAGGGGCCAATGGATGTGTACAGAGGAAACCATGGCAGATGTCAAAAGATGTGATGACCCAGAGTATCTCAGAAATATAACAAAATCCAAAACATAACTAAAAGTCCTTTAATGCCTTCAACTTGGCTTCACTGTTTAATTGTTCGCAGTGGAGGAGTCAAAATAACATTTCAAAGGCAAGAAACACAGTTCACATTCAAAGAGCCAATAACAAAGCAAAAACCAAAAACTAACCACATTGAATAGAGTTTCTCGACAGACCAAGATAGATAACTGCCAACTTCAGGAAGATAACCAGGAACAGTTCGTTGGAAGAACGCCAACCAAGATAAACCTTCTTTAGAAATCAAACACTGATTTATCTCCAGCGTCTGTTAGCACGCAGGTCCACACTCTTACGCAAATCTCCCACCTGCAACCCATGAAGAGGATCATGGCCATCTCCTCCTGAGTAGACCACACTTTTCCATGATCCTCTCCTCCCTGCATGCCCTAGGATGGAGAGGGGATGGGCCTGGGTCCTCCTCTGACTGCTCAGCCGGCCTCTGCCCTTCCCCAGCCTCCTCCACCACCTCTGGAGCCACACTTCCACTCCCTGTTCGCTGTTCCTCCTCTTCCTCAGAGTCAGTCTCCACCAGGAGCATGACAAAAGATGGCCAAAAGACCAACCATGATGAGTTAGCCAAGCACTTCATTTACAATGCTCTTAAAAGAATTGTCTTCTGGCTTTCAGCTGATCTGCTCGTACGTCCTGATGCCTTTAGCCTTCTTGTTAGGGGCCAGCTGGGAAGAGTCTTTTCTGGTTGCTGAGATGCTGGGAGTCAAGTTCTTCTTAAATGAATTTGTGGCCTACCAGCAACTGTCGACCTACCAAAATAATCGTCTGATGGGTCTGCCTGAGTGGGATGGTTCTCAAAAGCAGTGGATTTCGGTAAGTACCCTGGTCATCATACTGTATGGAAAAGAAACCCCACTGCTCTTTCTCCTCCAAGCCCACCTACCCTACCCTCTTCTTGATTTTGTGAGAGCAATCTCAGAAAGAAAGTTATGGATGTCCTGACTGGCATGTGGTTACAAGAGCTTCAGTGGACTTTCCTTCTTAAGACCAATGATTTTCAACCTTGGCAACTTTAAGACACATGGATTTCAACTTCCCCATGCTTGCTGGGGAATTCTGGGAGTTGAAGTCCACCCATCCTAAAGTTGTGGAATGGAACAATTCACCAATTCACCATGGCCAACTCGCCGTAGCCAACTCACTTCAGGACAACTTGCCATGGCCAACTCACTGTGTAATATCTTTATGAGTGGAACTCTTGTCCCACAGCAAGTTGGCTGTGGCAAGTTGGCAATAGTGAGTTGGCCATGGTGTGTTGGCCATGGCGAATGGTCATAGGCCCCTAAAGTTGACTATCCTTGCTTGAGTACACAACAGCAAGTGCTGAGCAAAGAAAAGTGGAAGATGCCAACTGGAAGAGGAATGAGTGGGTGGTGGATTTGTTCTTTATCACAACACTGATTACATTCTCTCTCTCTTTCTCTCTCTCCTTCCCTAGCCGAGAGCTGAAACCATTGTAACCTTTGCTCTGTGTGGATTTGCCAACCAAAGCTCTATTGGGATCATGCTGGGTGGCTTGAGTAAGTGAACAAACCAGGGAGGAATGTGAAGACTTCATGGTGGGTGGAAAAAGTCTCTTTTTGCTACCGGTGGTGGGGAAAGAATGGGACTGCCCCATAGCTATAGCCTCTGTGGCTTAAGCATCCCAACCACTCCTTCCAAAGGCTTGGTTATCCTCAGTTACCAAAGTGGTTTGGTCCTGAAGAAGAGCAATTACAAAGTGTGTATATTCCCATGACCCAGTTCCATCTGCTTTTTTTTTTTAACACAAAGCTTCAATGGCACCGCAACGCAAGGGTGACTTTTCTAGCATCGTTCTACGAGCTTTGCTCACCGGGTCCTGCGTCTCCTTAATCAACGCATGCCTTGCAGGTACTGCCTGGGGGAGGTTGATGGGGGAACAGGGCTAAAAGTAACACAAGTACCGTTGAGCCCCAAACTTTTATGGCTAAATGAAACATGCGTTAAGTGAAACATGTGTGATGTGTTAAGCGAGTTCGGACCCATTTTACAGCCTTTCTTGTTCAGTGGATCACTGCAGTTGTGAAGCTAGTAACACAGTTGTTAAGTGAACCTGGCTTCCCCATTGACTTTGCTTGTCAGAAGATCACAAAAGGGTATCATTTATGACGCTGCAACCATCATAAATACGAGTCAGTTGACAAGCGCCTGAATTTCGATCCCGTGGTCATGGGGAGGGTGTAACGGTCATGTGAAAAATGGTCACAAGTCACTTTTTTCAGTGCCGTTGTAAGTTCAGTCACTAAAGGAACTGCCGTAAGTGGAGGACTACCTGTATAGGGTTCTTATGTTCTCTCATTGCAAGCTCATGTTTTTTCTGCATGCAGTTTCCTTTGCAACAATACAGGCTGGTGGGTTTGGACCAGGGGTGGGAATCAAATTTCTTAACAACCGGTTCTGTGGTTGTGGACTAATTCGTGGGTGTGGCTTGGTGGGCATGGGTGGGCATGGCTTGCTGACTGGGCATGACTTGGTGGTCATGTGACTGGGTGGGCGTGGCTTGTATGTAAATATTATACTTATGTAACTATTGAATTTTTTATTTAAAAGAAGAGCAACTTTTACTCAAAATCAGGCAAAGCAGGCAGGCAGATTGAGTTGCTCTCAGAATCACAGATTCACTTAGACATCTATCTTTCTGCAGTCTGCTACCTGAGTCTGCACTGAAAAATAGAAGCTTCAGTCCTAAGGAAGGTTCAGCTCTGCTTTTAGATTAGCTAAAAATCAAGAAATCCAATGATTTCCTGCTTTCTAATATAAATCTCCCGGCACAGCAGAACAGCTGAGGGTTGGGGGGGGGGGGGAGGAAAAATAGTAATTTACCAAAAATTAAGCGAAGGCACAAGGCAGGCAAGTTGGATGGCGCGCATGCCAGGTAAGGATGAGTGGGCGAGGCAGGGCAGGGCCACCCAGTGGCATGATTTGCCGGTTCTCCAAACTGGGCAGAATCGTAACAACCGTTTCTGTAGAACTGGTCCAACCAGGTAGAATCCCACCCCTGGTTTGGCCCCACAAGTTGGTGACTTCCTTTCTCTTTAAGCAAAGGTGTGGCTTTTCCCACAAGCTCCGAATTTCCTACCCACAGGAATCCTTTACGTGCCCAGAGAAGTGCCAGACTGTTTAGACTTCTTTAGCAGTACCACCATCAACTCTACCAGCTACTTTCTGCATGAATGCTGTAAAAATTTGTTCAGGTGAGAGCTTGTGTGTGTGGCGCGCGTGATACGCACAGTGCAAGGAACTACCTCGAAACCCCGATTCCTTTTGCTTTGCTTTAACACAGAGTAGGGCACATCATGGATCTTTGCACCAGCAAGAGCAAGTAGAAGAATGTCAGGACACAGAATTGCCAGAGGTGTGTGGGTCAATGCCGCTTTAATAGCTTTACAGTTGATTCTGTGCTTTAGAAGACACCAGGGATGATATTGTCTGTGGTTTTATTTAACTTTAATTGCCACGTGGAATGAGCTTCAGGTCACCAACACTAGGAAAAGCTTTTGTCGTGGTAGTCCCAGAGGTGCTTTCTCAGGAGGCAACTGGGCTTTATTTTTTTTTCTTTTGAAGATGTTCCACTTGTCATCCAAAAAGCACCTTTAGGACAACCATGACCTGGATAGTTGAGGTAATTCCCTGTTAGGAGAATGAGCGCATACAGGGAGACGTATTTGAGAGGAGTGTTTGAATAATACACACACAGCACACAGATACACTGTACAGTAAATGTAGGTTTTTACTTCCAGAAAGGTTTAAGCAAAGTCCAAAATAGGCAGTCCAAAAGTCATTCACAGGTAAAATCAGTCAGTTTTCATCCAGGGATAATCCAAAAATCAAATTCCAGTGTCAAAAACAGTTGAGTATCAGACTTACATTAAATCCAGTAATATCAGTCAATTAGAAGAAATGGAGCAACTGCAATACTTTCCAACAGAAGGAAACAGAGATACACTTGCACTCTCTTCTGAGACTCAGACTAAACAACCCAGGTTTCTGGCTCCATCTTATGGCCATTTGAGGAACCACACCTAATTACAGTTTTGCATTTTCTTAAAGTTACAGTTTTAAAATGTTTATCCTGGTTTATATATTTCTAACCCAAATAGCTGTTAGGTGACTCATATTCCTAACATGGATGACTGAGAATCTCTATGGACTTTGTAGTAGACACATATCCATTAACTCAGGGGTCCCCAACCACCGGGCCGCGGACCGGTACCGGGCCGTGGAGCACTCTCTACCGGGCCGCAAATAATTTTTTTTTAAAAAAAATGGCGGCTTTCTTCACCTTCGGTGAATGCTGCTGGGATCGGGGATCAAGGACACAAATGAAAGAAGGGGAGGGAGGAAGCAACCAAAGCCTGTCCTTCTCTCTGGGTCAGCTCTCTCAGTCGCTCTCTCGCTCTTCCACCAGCGCAGGAAGAAACTGCTTCAAAGAAGCGGGGGGCTTTTCCTGTCGCCGCAGCGCCTCCGAAGCACCCGCTTTCTCCCCACCCCCAACCCCACCTCGTCCGCCCGCCCGCACGCCTGCTGGGGGTTTACCCAGTGCTCCGTTCTGCCTGCCTGCCTGCCTTCGTTAATGGTTGAATCGGAACAGCTTCGGCTGAGTAAAAGAGGCGAATAGTTATTCTCAGCCGAAGCTGCTCCCAAACAACCAGAAACTAAGGCAGGCAGGCAGGCAGGCAGAACGGGACACTGTGGATTGAAGCGCGCGCGCGCGGGCGGGCGGGGTGGGGGTGGGGTGAAACGGGCGCTTGGAATAGCTGTGGCGACAGGAAAAGCCCCCGAGCTGGTGGAGCAGCGAGAGAGCGAAGCCTCCTTCTCTTCTCTCCCCCCGTCCTTGCAAAAATTTTCTGCTTGAAACCGGTCCCTGGTACAAAAAAGGTTGGGGACCACTGCATCAACTGATTCCTTCTGCATTGGCTGGCAAAGTACATCATCAAGAGCTTCCAAGATGCCTTTGAGGTTCCCACGTTTGAAAACTGTGTTTTTGAAATCCTGGCCATCAAGGCAGCCCTAGAAATCCCTCGACTGTTGTGTATGTGGTCTTCCATTTCCTTAAAAATGCTTTTTTAAAAAAATGACCATGAGATGGCACCCTTTTGCCTTGGGAAAAAAAACACACACACACACACACACGCAACAGCTCAGCAAATCGATACTCAACTTCATAGTGGCTTGAACGATTCGGCATCTCTTATGGCCGGTCATTTAATTTCCAGAAAGAAATATTGCAAATCTATCGAGCGCTGAACAGATTTCCACATCACATTTGTTGCTTTAAAAAAAAAAAAGTAAGACGATCTGCAAGACAGGTTCTTCTCTTCCCTGTGTCAACATTATCCATGGAAAATTAGAGGCTGGAGAATCACATTATGGGGAATACAGAAAGCCGTGGTGACCCAGTGGTTAGAATGCAATATTGCAGGCTAGCTCTGCCCACAGCCAAGAGTTCGATCCTGACCGGCTCAAGGTTGACTCAGCCTTCCATCCTTCTGAGGTCGGTAAAACGAGGACCCAGATTGTTGGGAATACCACTCAGTGAGGCTGTGAAACAGAGCAGCCCCCACCACACACACACACACCTTGGTGGACTGGTTTGATCCGTGCATTTGTGTGATTTTTGATCAGTGCATTTGTGTGATTTTGCACACTGCCTGGATCCCGCAAATGCATAGATGGGGCTTTGCATGGATTCTAGACAGGCCATAGACCAGTGCTGGTCCCTGGCCCAAGGGTTGTAATCTCCTGCGGTAAAGTACTATGGGTCCATAAATAAGTGCTATTGTTACTAAACCCCCTAACCTCTTAACTTTTCTTTTCCACAGTTCTTTCTCCTTGGGTGGCACTTGGGAGAATCTACATGCCAATGCAACACAGCCCTATCTCCAGAAATGCTGCAATTATTATAACTCCTCCATATGTCTCAGGCCTTAACTGATGAAGAATGAGGTGGTGGAGCAGAAGAGAACCATTCGATGAATACGTAGAAGATGAATAAAGGAGGGAGGTGGCAGTTCTCAGGATTGTGTGAGACAGGTTAAAAAAAAGGGTCAAGGAGCAACATTTCACCTTCAACTGTAAAAGGAAAGAGTTTTATCAACGCCGATGAAGAATGCAAAGAGCTCAAAAGCTGCACTGTAATGTATGGAAAAACATCCTCCATTGTTTTGGTTCGAAGTGCTCCATTGTGCAAATACAACACTCCTTCCAGTGGTTTGATTTTGTGACAATGCAAGAAAGGGTTCAAGCAGGGATGGCCCGGGCCAACTCTTTGTGTGTGTGTGTGTGTGTTTTCGGCAATTGAACCCAAATGCAGTTGAACCCCAGGAGTTCACCCAGCCTTCCTTTGATCTCTTTGCATTCACTCTGTTGGCTCTTCAGTCGCAGAGGTGACTATATGCCTGCGTCTACCCACAGATAAGCCCGCTGAATTTCAATGAGATTTACACTCAGCCGGAAACCCCGACTCACCTCCGAGTTTCTTCCTAAGTAATGAAAAAAAAAAACCCTCAAACTTGCAGATGACAGAATTACTTGTTTTGAAAATAAAACCGATGTCCTCATTCATGTTTTCCAAGAAACCGTGTTCTCAAGTCTACGCTTACCAAAGTCTTGGCAATCAGCCACATTTCGACAGAGAAATGCGCGTACAGTACATAAAATTCAGAGAAGATCTCAGCTGCTTCCACAGACAAGTGACATCCTGTTTCGCTTTATTCAGTAACTACTGAACCCCAGGTTGTTTATTATTATTTTTATTTTTATTTTGAGTCAACATTACACAACCCAATCAGTCCCAATTTCTCCCTGTATTCTTGTAAACCCTATAGAAGGGCATCAGGGGTGGGATTCAAATTTTTTTAACAACCGGTTTTATGGGTGTGGCTTAGTTGGTGGGCGTGGCTTGGTGGTCATGTGACTGGCTGGGCGTGGCCAGTTCAACATCACTCACATCGAGGCAGGCATCTCCTCGCCTGGCCTCTCATAACTGTGGGGATGCTGCAACAGTCATAAGTGTGAAAAATGGTCATAAGTCACTTTTTTTTCAGTGCCATTGTAACTTTGAATGGTCACTCCACACAAGCAAAGTATCAGCAAAGGAGGGGAAGAAAAACTCCAGAGAAGTTCCTGAGACAGGAAGTCTAGTCCTGCCAAGAATGTAATAAGGGTTAATGGAGAGGCAGTTTCTGTAAGCAACACCAGAATGTTTCCTTCCTGCCTTCCTTGCAGGATTAGCCCTGCAATTTCTTCTAACAACCGGTTCTCCGAACTGCTCAGAATGTTAACAACCGGTTCTAGCGAATGGATGCGAGCCTGTAGAATCCCACCCCTGGAGGGCATGCAACTTCATGCCTGCACCTTCAAAGGAGCTTTGAAGACAAGTTTTGGCCCTGCCACTTCAACATCACAGCTTCAGCAGAAGTTCCGATACATCAAATGAGGTTCTACATGGTTCGTTGGATGACCCACCCTGGGGAAGAGTCCGCAAGGGGAACTCAGCTCCCTTCTTTCACTTTGGGCAACTCAAGCACTAATATCAAGCCGGTAATATTTATAATGAATTGTTTTCCAATTGAATGGCGCAGGAAGAAAACGCTTTAGAAGGACCACCCATTAAACCTAGATGTTGCTCACCCCTCCCTGCTGCTTACATCGTTTTGGGGGGTTCCTTTGGGGTTCCTAAGGTGTTCTCTGTCTAAGGATATGATGGAAGACAATAGAGGTTTATTCACAAGTGATAGGTCTCCAGATTGTGATGGTTTGTACAGTAGTCTTTGGTGAAGGGACAGCACCTATGTTCCAGAATCTTCTTGCTGAGTGACATCTCCATCCTACATGTAATTCAATTGAGCTCTGGAGCAGTGGTGTGATTTAAAAAAAATATTATGAACTGTTCTGTGGGTGTGGCTTGGTGGGCGTAGCATGGCTTGGTGGACAAGACAGGAGAGGGATACTGTAAAATCCCCATTCCCTCCCCACCCCACTAAACCTGCTTTCCAGCTCCATTCTCCTGTGCAGGGCAACCAAAGAAGACCCAGCCAATCAGATGGGACTCAATGAGAGGCAGAGAAGAGATGGGGTTGGCGGGGCCAGTCAGAGGTGGTATTTGCCGGTTCTCCAAACTACTCAAAATTTCCGCTACTGGTTCTTCAGAACGGGTCAGAACCTGCTGAATACCCACCTCTGCTCTGGAGGAAAGACAGCTACAGGGCAATTTATTTGACAGTAGGTGGTGCTTCAAATCTTGCTGGTTGAAGGCAACTACTACACAGCTTGCATTTATCTGCTAAGGGGAAATTTGGAAAAAAGCGAAATATATAAAGTGAACCAAGAGAATGTTGTTCGAGAGAGAGATTTGGATCTAAAAGGCCTTCCCTAACTCTACAACCTCAAGGAGTGACAGATCTGTACTTCCAGAATTCCTAAGGTTTTGAATCCTGGCTAATCCCAACACATCTAGAAGAAGTTAGACTGAGGAAGACTGCAACCCAGACAGCACACTTATAGCTATGTTCATACAATATCCTTGTCAGCTGTAAATTTAGGAACTGCATTCATACAGGCTGAACTTGGTTCCGGTTAAGCCAGTTTCTCTTTAAGTGGGGGGGGGGAGTTTGGTGTGTGAATCCAGCTTCTTTGGTTAACTTACAGGTCCGTGTATGATGTGAATCCAGCAAAAAAAAAAAAAAAAAAACATCAGTTCAGTAACCAAGTTCAGCCCGTGATGTGAATGCGAGCTATCTGTGATCATTCACAGGTAAGAAATATAACAGATCTGCTTTGAATATTCATGTCCCGGAGTCTCTGACAGCAACGTGTCCCTTATTCTTTGATCTCTTGATGGGAGATCAAAACCTTAACTGAAACCAGAGGTTTCGGTGTGCAAAATATGTGCACCAGGAGTGGATGGAACAGGAAGGGTAGTCGAGCAAGAAGGGTTTAATCTTCCGTTCATCACAGCAGCCTCAATCGATGGACCAAATGTCCTCCCGTGACATGTTGGACGCTTGAATTGTCCCCAAACACTGCAAGGAGATACCGTCGCAGCCACGTCACATGGAGTCCCATCAAGGAAGCAGCCGAGGAGAAGGAAGAAGTCAACTCTTTTCTCCTAGGCGGTCTTTTGGGCGTGGGCGGGAAGAGAGCCTTGGGCCCAAGTTCATTCTCAAGAGTCTTGACTGGGGTGGTGGTTGGCCCACTCCGTCATGGGAAAAGCAGAAAGCGTTGGGTCGTTGGTAGGGCATTGCAGTCAAGGGCGTGAGTCCTGTGTTACAGCCCAGCCACCTGGCGTCCAGACCCCATCTTGGACTTCAAACCTATTGGGAACCCAAAGAGAGGCTCAATATTCAAAGCGCGGCCCAAGCACCAAGGAGAAACAGGACCACAGAGGGCCAGGCTCATGTGATGGGACTCTGGAGATGGGACTCTCTCGCAGGTTCGGTAGTGAGCACACGGTTGCATTCACACATCGTTCCTGAGGGGGTTTCAAACCTGCCCAGAGAGCATGGCTCATTCCATCAAACACCACACACAGACCTCACACTTGGAAAGGAGTGGGGGGAGCCACAGGGGGACAAAGACATCCCGTCCCCTTCCTCAGGCACACACAAGGTGTGGGGCTGATGGCCCCCACTGCCCGTCACTGCAGCTGTCCTATCTTGTCGCCGTCTCTTCCTTTGGGCCATGCCGTCGATTGTGATTCCGCCACGTGTTCTGGACCTTTCCGGGCATTCTTGGGGCTTACAGACCCTTTTCTGGAAGCCTGGGGACTAGAGAGGCCTTTCTTCTGGAGCTGAGGGCTGGATTGGGCTGACGAGGATTTCCTGCCCACGTTGGGGCTCCGGGAACCTTTGCTTCTCGGGGGTGGTTGAGGAACCTCAAGGCTCTTGAGAGCAAGGAGCTCACAGTAACGGTTGCATTGATGGGAGGTCACGAAGTGATTGAGGAGGTTGGGGTAACAGCTCTCCTTCAGGCCTTGGTACCTGTCGGAGAAAGAAGGTTACACCCCAAGGTAAATTCCCCATCCATCTTCGACGTGCTCGTAAATTATGGGATTCACTGATGCTTCTCCCTGGTCTTCTATCTATTCATGGACCAGTTGGATACCCATGCTTCGCTACGAAACAATGTGGTCAGGCTTAGTTTGGGGGGAGGAAAATAAGGGGAAAAAATTCTGCCTCGGCCTACCAGCATCCATCGGTATTCCTCTGGCTAGCGTCCTGTCGGTGTGTGAGAGAGTTGAGGGCTGTTTGGAAACTGAAACAGGATTTGCTGCGTGAGCAAGAAGGAGACAGCAAAGAGCCTGAGCGTGGCTCAGCTCAACTGTTCTGTACTAAAGCTGCTTGGTGCTGTGAAACTGAAACTGAAACTGAAACTAAACTCCTCTGCTTGTGTTTTGCATTTGGAACAGATTTCTTTTCAGGTGAGGAGGGGGAGTAGAACTCCTTAGCATCAGAGCGTGTTAATAATAATAATAATGATGATGCTCCGATGGACATTTTGAAAAATCCTTTCTTAGTGAGCACCTAGAAGCCAAGAGGAACATACGGGCCCAATTTCAAATTTGTAGGCTTTACGGTTCTGGAGATTTTGTGATGATACGTGAGGGGTATTTTGCTTTTATATAGATAGATTAGCTGGCATCTGAGAGACAGCCTCTGTGTTAATAAGCACCGTAGAAAATTCCAGAGGATGGATCTGGATTCAGGTCAACACAGGAGACCTGTGGGTGACTAATCAAGGTTTAAATGCCCACATCCCATCAGAATCTTCTGGTCTGGATTGTACAGGAGTTTAGCATGAGTTTAACAAGAGTTTAGTCTTTTGCTAAGCCATGAGGGACAAAGATTTCATGGATTCCCAGTTCAGGAGTATGAACTGCACTGAAGTCAGATACAGCAAGACATTATGATCATGGTTTCATCCTAGAAGGGAGCTATTATGGAAGGATGATGCCCTGAGATACACTGAGAGTTGAATAATAAGGTGCTGAAGCTGCTTATTATTTGGCAGGTAGATAGAAACTGCCTAGTTAATGATATTAGCAGATTCCTTTATGTGCCAAAAATATAGAATCATGGGGCTGGAAGGGATCTTGGAGGTCTTCTAGCCCAACCCCTTGCTCTAGCCTTGGCTCACTCTGGTAGAACCCAGTTATCCAGCCTGGATTGAAAGCTACCCAATGTGGTTACTTACCCCTTGGTTTTGGTAGCAATCTTCACATTGGTGACTTTCCATCCAACCCCTGCAAGAAAAGCTCTGGTGAAATCGTAAGGTAGGTCCACCACACGCTTCATGTTTTGTTCAGCAACAACGCCATGCTGACCCTTAGCACATCACACTGAAGCCACCCTCAAGCCATTCATCTGCAGCAGAGGTGCAAAGGTCTACCTTCCTCCCACTGTTGCTGCTGGCCTACAACTCCCAGCATGCCTCAGAACATCAGGAGGAACGTTATCCAACTATGGCAGTGATGGCGAACCTTTTTGTTGCGGTGTGCCTAAAGCCACGCGCATGCAACACTCACAATGCAATGCCCCCTGCCCCCCCACACACACACAGGCGTGTGCAACACTCCCACCCCCTTACCTGCACTGTGCATGCACATGCGTCCCAGCTTATCTTTGGTCCGTTGGAGGCCGTTTTCGCCCTCCCGGGAAGCTTCTGCAGCCTTTGGAGGCCGAAAAACGGGCCCATTTCGGCACTTCCGGTATTTCCGGAAGGCTTGTTTTTCAGCCTCCGGAGGCTGCAGAGGCTTCCCTCCAGCCTCCAGGAGGGTGAAAATGGCCTCAAATGGGCCAAAAATCAGCTGGGAGGTGCGCGCATGTGCAGTGCAGGTAAGTTTGGCTGGGGCAGTGGTGGTATTCAACCGGTTCGCACCGGTTCGGACGAACCGGTAGCAAAGAATTTGGCGTCGGTCGCCGAAACGGTAATAAGTTCTGGCTGGCCACGCCCCCGATCCAGCCACCCTCCCGCCCAATGCTCACTTACCCGCCCGCCTGACATTCGCCTAAAATATTTCTTTCTTTTTTGTCCTTTCCGATAATCAGCTGTTAGATACAATCAGCTGCGCCGGGATTCCCCTTGCTGAGGCCCAGGAAGGCAAAAAAATGGAGGGAGGAGCTCAGGCCCCACACCTCCATTTTTTGCCTTCCAGAGCCCCAGAGGAGCCTTAGGGGAGCAAAAATGCCCCCTCCCCCAGTGGCTCCTTTGAGGCTAGGAAGCTCCCCAAAATGGGTGGGGGCAGCAAAAAAAATAATAAAGCCACACCCACCTACCCTGTTTCTCCAACAATATGGCCTCCCCCCAATAGGAAGTCCCAGCATGTTTGGTAGGCATGAAATGAAATTAAGCCCCTCCTCCCAAATTAAGGCCTATATTAAAACATGCGAAATGTGGGGGGAATGGTGTGGGGGCTTGCCGTTAGGAAGTACTTTTGTGGCACACCCGGATATGGTGCTGCCTGCGTTGACCCTGATACAAAGTGCCCCACCAACGCCGAGGTCAACATCCAAGCCATCGCTGCCCGCCCGCCCAAAGATGCAAGGGGGGGGAATTAAGTCACCCCTGAAAAGACAGGCTAGCCATTTTTTCGGGGCTCAAAAAAAAAATAAGACCCGGCCTTATTATATGAGAAACACGGTAGTCACATGGCCACGCTCACCAACTTATGCCCACAGAACTGGTAGTAAAAATGTTTGAATCCCACCACTGGGCTGGGGCTTGCGTGCCCGCACAAATGGCTCTGCGTGCCACCTGTGGCATGCATGCCATCGGTTCGCCATCACAATCCGACCTGCTTCCCGCAAGGCCTTCTCCTAAAACTTTAGACGGTGCAATCTTGTGGCCCACACAAGAGCCTCACCTTCCAAGTCTGTCACCAAGATATTGCCATTTGTCCACTGGTAAAGCCAGTGCTGGAAAGCGGAGCATTTTTGGCCAATCTCAGAGAGGTTGGGTGGAGCCAACCGGTTGCCACCTCCTTCTCGTCCACAGTAGCACTGAAACGAGCCAGGCAAGTCTTCCTCCATGGTTGCATAAGGAATATTGTTGGCTGGGCGATAGATGAGGTAAAGTGGGATTATCCTGCATCAAAGAAAAAGAGCTACTTCAGAAGTTCAAAGGGAACTTCAGCTACTTGGGTTGACACGTCAGATGTGGCCATTGTCTCCCAATTAGGACAGAAGTTGGGTCAATTAAGATAGAAGTTGGGTCACCAGTCAAGAGTTCTTGGACATTTAAAAATTAGTCATTCTGGAGCAAGCTGAGGTCTGTAATGCAAAATATATTTGACTACAATCAGGATGTTCTTTCTCTCTACACCGCCAAATTTGGGTCATTCATGAAACCTCCCCCTAGACCAGTCAAAGTGACAACAGAGTTATTTATCATCATGACCTTCTTCATTTAACGACCTCATAATCCCTTGAGGGTGGAGTCTGGGCAACCAAATTGGAGCTAGCAGAGTGTTTTAATGGCCCGATGCCCTTCCTGTCACCAATGCGGAGTTTTGTTCAGCAGATCTCTTCCCAGTGCGCCCAGACAGAGAAATATCTGCCTCTATCTTGGATCGAACTCACAGCCTCCTGATTGTGAGGCGAGAGCTCCGCCTCTAGGCCACGGCACCGCTCCTCCCCACCGCTACTTATGGCCCAGTCCAAAAGCTGCAGCCTCCAACTCCTGCAGTCCCATGAATGCATTGTGGACCCTTATCAACTGCCTCGCATTTTCTGTGGCTATTTGCCGCATTCGGTGGTCACGGGACTGTGATTTTCAGTGTTTTCTTTGCCAGTTTCCAGAATTTACTGCTGATTTTTGACCCCCCCCCCACAAAAAAAACCCATTGTGGAAAACGAACTCATTTAACAACCGCAGCATTTGCTGAACAACCACCATGAAAAAGTGCATAAAATCAGGTGTAGCCATGTGGTGACCAGCTTAATGACCGACCTGACTTACAACCATAATTTCCTGGCTCAGTTATGGTCAGAAGTCTAAGACGACCTGCAAACCTATGAAGATTTAACCAGGCCGTTCACAGCCCTAGAAAGAAACAACTTACTCAGGTACTGATCCAAAGTCAGCAATGACTCTTGTCTCCGCGGCAAAGATCTTGCAGTATTCCCGACTGGAATTCTGGATTTTACACTCCTGCAAGGAAACAGACGGTTCTTGACATCTTCTAACCAGGGGTGGGATTCAAATTTTTTAACAACCGGTTCTGTGGGCGAGGCTAGGTGGGCGTGGCCATGTGGCTGGATGGGCGTGGCTTCTTCTCTCTCTTTTTTTTTGCAGCACCCCCTCCATTTTTTGGCCTCCTGGGCCTCAGGGAAGCCTCCTGGGTGGGCGTTTTTGCTCCTAGACGGCTTCCCTGAGGCCCAGGAAGGCAAAAAACTGAGCGAGGGTGCACAGCACACACACACACACACCCCACATGCGCCTTTTGCCTTCTGGGTTTCAGGGGGATCTTGGAACAGCTGATTGTCGGAACAGCTGATCGTCGGAACAGCTGATTGTCGGAACAGCTGATCGTCGGGAGGGGGAAAAAAGAAATACCTTAAGGAGTGACTGGACGGGGGAGAATGCAGTCAGTGATGTCAGGCATGCGCGATAACAACTGACTGGGCGGGGAGGGGTGGGTGGAGAGGGATGGGGCCATCCAGGGCCACGATTTGCAGGTTCTCCAAACTGCACAGAATCGTAACAACCGGTTCTATAGAACCGGTCTGAACCGGTAGAATCCCACCCCCTGCTTCTGACCAGACAAGCAAAACTTGTTTCTTCCTCCCCACCCAGCCAATATTGTGGGGGATGTTAGCTTGTTTTAACCTTGGTTCAGTTCTGTTCGCTGAGGATTCAGCGTAATGTGCAAAATTGGAAAATGGGGTGACGTACAAGTAGCGACTGTTGAAGTTACATCGAACCTCCCCGAAGCTACTTATAACCCTTTACTGACATTCTCAACAGCCACACCTTGCCCCCTTTGGGTGCTTGGCAATCGATATTGTGTGGCAACCGGCTCACATTTAGACCCATTTGCAATGTTCTACGGTCATGATTTTTGGCATTTTTTTGCTGCTTTCCAAACTTTACTTCTGGTTTTCAGCTAAAAAGTGCCCGCTGGAGAAAGTAAAGTTGTTTAATGACCACTGGGTTTGCTTAACAACTGCCAGAAAAGGGGTCCTGGGCATGGCTAGTCTAGTGAAGAGAAGGACCAGGGGAGACGGGATAGCAGTGTTCCAATATTTGAGGGGCTGCCACAGAGAGGAGGAGGGGGTCAAGCTGTTTTCTAAAGCGCCTGTAGGCCAGACAAGGAACAATGGGTGGAAACTGAACAAGGAGAGATTCAACCTGCAAATAAGGAGAAACTTTCTGACAGTGAGAACAATCCACCAATGGAACAGAAGTTGCCTTTGGAAGTTGTGGGAACATCGTCACTGGAGACTTTCAAGAAGAGATTGGACTGCCCTTTGTCAGAAATGGTGTAGGGTCTCCTGCTTGGGCAGGGGGTTGGACTAGATGGCATATAAGATCCCTTCCAACTTTGATTATCTTTTATCTGTTATCTGTCCTAAAATTGAGTATGGTCATTTGGTGACTTGCTTAGTCACTGCCACAATTTATAGCAATAGCACTTAGATTTATATCCCACTTCACAGTGCTTTCCAGCCTTCTCTAAGCAGTTTACAGAGTCAGCACATTTGACCCCAACAATCTGGGTCCTCATTTTACTGACTTTTGAAGGATGGAAGGTTGAGTCAACCTTGAGTCGATGAGGCTCAACCTTCTGATTGTGTATAGGCAGAGTTAGCCTGCAATACTGCATTCTAACCCCTGAAAAGGAAGGAAGGAAGGAAGGAAGGAAGGAAGGAAGGAAGGAAGGAAGGAAGGAAGGAAGGAAGGAAGGAAGGAAGGAAGGAAGGAAGGAAGGAAGGAAGGAAGGAAGGAAGGAAGGAAGGAAGGAAGGAAGGAAGGAAGGAAGGAAGGAAGGAAGGAAGGAAGGAAGGAAGGGCACTATCAATAGCACTTAGACTTATATACTGCTTCACAGTGCCGTTTCAGCCCTCTCTAAGCTGTTTACAGATTCAGCCTCTTGCCCACAACAATCTGGATCCTCATTTGACTGACCTTGGAAGGATGGAAGGCGGAGTCAACCCCGAGCCAGTGAGATTCAAACTACCAAACCGCTGGCAGCTAGCAATCAGCAGAAGTAGCCTGCAGTACTGCATTCTAACCACTGTGCCACCACGCTCTTATGACTGTACTTCCAGGCTCAGTTACAGTCATAGTTCGAGCACCATCTGTATATTATCTAATTCTTGGTGACTGAACCTGAAGATCCGCTTGACTACAGGACTGGGGTCGAGCAAAGGGTGCCCTTCTACCCACCTGAATGGTGATATCATAATTCCTCTCCACCAACGTGTTCTCGCTGCGTCCACCAAATGCAATGAGGTTGTGGACCTTGATAATGCCAGTGTGCCCAGACTCAAAGACCGGCTCAAGGCCATATATGGCCCGGGCCCGGCAAGCCTTGCGTAGAAATCCTTGTCCAACCTCCAGGTCCTCCACCATGATCCGACCAAAGAGCTTATCCCCCCAGAAGCCAGAGTCAGCTAGACCTTTGGCAAACACCATGGGGGTCATCTCAATCTCCTCTCCAGCTGTAAAAAAAAGTAGAAGAACTGCCTTAATTTTAAGACTGGAATTCCTAGCAGTGGATAACAAGGAGAAGAGGAGCAATGAGCTGGTCATCTGGGGCCATGTCTACGGCTGCAGCAATGGCTGAAGTAGGAAATCAGGTATGGGTTGATTCCACCAAGATTTGCTGGTCTGAAGAGAAGAGAATACAATAGAGAATAGAATAGGATAGGATAGGATAGGATAGGATAGGATAGGATAGGATAGGATAGGATAGAATAGGGAATAGAATAGAATAAATTTAGAATAGAATAAATTTAAAATACAATAGAATAGAAATTAGAATAGAATAGAATTTAGAATAGAATAGAATAGAATTTAGAATAGAGCAGAATTTAGAATAGAATTTAGAATATAATAGAATTTAGAATAGAATAGATTTAGAATAGAATAGAAATAGAATAGAATAGAATTCAGAATAGAATTTAGAATAGAATTTAGAATAGAATAGAATAGAATAGAATAGAATAGAATAGAATAGAATAGAATAGAATAGAATTCTTTCTTGGCCAAGTGTGATTGGACACACAAGGAATTTGTCTTGGTGCAAATGCTCTCAGTGTACATAAAAGAAAAGATACATTCATCAGGAGTCAAGAATCATAAGGTACAACACTTAATGATAGACATAGGGTACAATAGGAATAAGAATAGGAATAGGAATAATAGAAATGAAACAGAATAGAATAGAATAGAATAGAATAGAATAGAATAGAATAGAATAGAATAGAATAGAATAGAATAGAATAGAATAGAATTCTTTATTGGCCAAGTGTGATTGGACACACAAGGAATTTGTCTTGGTGCAAATGCTCTCAGTATTCATAAAAGTAAAGATACATTCGTTAAGAATCAAGAATCATCAGGTACAACAGTTAATAATAGTCATAGGGTACAAATAAGCAATCAAATCATACTAGGAAACAGTCAATAAAAATCGTTAGGAAACAAGTGACTCCATAAGCAACGTTGTCTGCAAACACAGCAGGTGGATTCACATATCACAGAGAGCCAAAAAATAATAATAATAATAACAATCTTGGCCCATGTATGGACCAAACCAGGGAAATAGAAGAAAGGCACAGAATTTTGCTCCGAACCTCCATGAGTAAAATATCTTCCTTCCTTGGATCTTTGGCCTCGGTATGAAACAGCGTCATCTCAACCATCTCTCTTTCCTTCAACTGGAAAGTCATCCATAGTGACGAGCTTGTGGAGGGCAGGGTTCATGATGGGGGCCATGTTATCTCCAAGGGCATTTGACTCACCATACCTTTTTTTTTTTTTTTTGGTGTACTTTACCTTCTATTTCTTCTTTGGCAATAAATCCAGACAGCACTAGGGAAAAGAGCAAGACAGGGGAAGAGATATAGTATGATTCTCTTACTTGGAAGAAGATCGGAAAGGGGTAAAGAGGTCTTAATAGAGTTGGAGCCAAACTGCATTGGACTTGTTCTTTTGGAAGATACAAAGCCAGATGTAGGTTGATGCCAAGAGAGGGGCCAAGCCAGAAGTGGGCTGCTGCAGGTTCGGACCAGTTCACCAGAACCCCTTGTTCCGATTCTGCACGATTCGGAGTACCGGCAAATTGGACCACCACTGGCCCCACCCCACCTGTTTTTTGGGCTGTTTTCGGCCATTTTTGGGCCATTTATTGAGCCAAAATCAGTGTCAGGATTCTGACACTTAACCCCATTTAAATCATGAGTCTCTATCCAAACTCCAAAAGGATTTATTAGAAGTCAAAAGATGCGGTATTGCCTGGATGTAGCTGACTCTGAGACACATCATTCATTGTCACCCTTGACCCTGGTTTTCCCCCACCCCCTAGGTGGATCATAATTCATATTCTCCAAAGGGACACATCCATAGCCAAGAGTCATCAATCGTGTTCTCCAGTTAGAATTTTGCACAGCAGAAACTTCGGTCACCTAGAAACTATCTTTGAAAACATTTATGGAATGCAAGCTGCCCACTGCTCCCCCCTCCCTTTCTGTTGGCAACTCTAAAAAGACCACAGAAATATTTTATGAGTTGACTATCAGCCTGAAAAACAGCCTGAAAAACGGCTTGAAAATGGCCCTGAAACAGGCTGAGAAATGGGGGGGCAGCCAGTGATGAGATTAACCCCCACCAGCTGAATCCTACCTGTTCCTTTGAGGTGAGTGGCTGGGAGGCAGGGCTGGGTATATGAGTGACATCACCCACCCAGTCACATGACCAACCGGCCACACCTACCCAGCCAGAGAACCGGCTGTTAAAAAATTTGCAGCCCACGACTGAGTCAAGCAAGTCATTTGTCTCGAGTCTTTCACTCTCAACAAGAGATCTATTGAGTGACCAAATCTCACCTTCAGAGCTTAGCAGGAAATCAGTACTGTCAGTCCCATATTCATTCTGGATGGTACACTGATACACCCCACAATCCTTCAGGGACATCTGCACGATGGCCAGAGCTGCCTGTCCTTCGTCTCCGGAGCTGGAAAACACGAAATCTACAGCACACACTGCAGGAATGACTAACCAGATGCTTCCAAATTATCATCATAAAAAAATAAAGCAATTAAGCTGATGGTGAGTAAATGTAACCTTTTAATAGAATAGAATAGAATAGAATAGAATAGAATAGAATAGAATAGAATAGAATAGAATAGAATAGAATAGAATAGAATAATAGAATAGAATACTTTATTGGCCAAGTGTGATTGGACACACAAGGAATTTGTCTTGGTGTAAATACTCTCAGTATACATAAAGGAAAGGTACATTCGTTAAGAATCAAGAATCATAATGTACAACACTTAATGATAGTCATAGGGTACAATCAACAATCAAGTCATATTAGGAAACAGTCAATATAAATCGTAAGGATACAAGCAACAAAGTTACAGTCATACAATCACAAGTGGGAGGGGATGGGTGATAAGGAGTGATGAGAAGATTAATAGTAAGAGTTGTGCAGACTGAGTAAATAGTTGGACAGTGTTGAGGGAATTATTTGTTTAGCAGAGTGATGGCATTCGGGAAAAAACTGTCCTTGTGTCTAGTTGTTCTGGTGTGCAGTGCTCTATAGCGTCGTTTTGAGGGAAGGGGTTGAAACACTTTATGTCCAGGATGTGAGGGGTCTGGATGAACTTAGTAAGCTAACAGCCCTCCCCAATTTGCTACCTGCCAGAGGTGTGCAACTTAACTCCCAGAATTCTTAACAAGCCTGACGATGGCGGTGGTGTGGTTCGCCGGCAGCCTGTGCAGATGGCAGCGGAATCAGACAGTGAGGAAGAAAGGGGACCAGTCAGGGAGTCTGGAGAGGACTCGGACGAGGGTCCTGCATTCGATGCAAGGATGGGGCCAGGACCATCTGGGAGTGGGGTGGTAACTCTGGAGCCTCCGGAGTCTGGCAGCAGCGAGGAAGAGGATTCAGGGGAGCCTGTTCCCAGTGTGCATATGCACAGAGCTGCTAGAAGGCAAGAGCAGCTGAGACAAAAGGGGCAACTCGGAAGTAAGGCTGGGAGGTGATTGCCCCTCCCATAAGGTATAAAGGAGAGGCAAAGGTAGAGAAACCTTTGCAGGAAGCAAAGTCGTTCGCTCTGTTCAGATTAATCCTTGAAGCTCTGCGTGGATTTTGTACTTTGGTTGGTTTTTTACAGTTCATTTGGCACTTTAGTTGTTGGCAGCAATTCAAAGGAGAGAAAGGTGGGTGCTTATCTCGAGGGACTATTTGGGACTCATTACAGGCTGGGAATGAACATAATTTCCAGTATTGAAATAAAACAAGAGTTGTTTTAACTTAAGCGGGTGCTTAATTACGGTCTTGGAAGCCTTGGTCAGAACAGATGGCTGGGAATTATGGGGAATGAAATCTAGTCTATCTAGAATGTTGGAGAAGGACTGAAGATAGGAGTTTGGGGCATGGTGGGAAAAGAAGTAAGACAGGGCAAAAATTATCCAAGAGAGAGAAAGAGAGAAACATTGCTCAGATCATCACATTTCTACTGCTACCCACTGGAGACATTTCCACAAGACTAACCTTCTTTTGACTTCTGCCATGGGCACCTCATCCTTGTACCAGGTAAGCTTAGAGTCACTCAAGATATTGAAGAACTGACACCATAGCTTCAAATTCCCGGAGGCATCAGAGAACTGTTCCCCTCGGATCTTGCGAACCACTTGTGGCGCTAAGAAAAGATGACAAATGAGAGCGGTCATTTCTCAATGCCCAGAGGTGAATTGGGATGGAAGAAGCCGCAAGCTCTCAACTCGCTTGGCTTTGAAAAGAACATTTATTGGATTCTAGAAGGCAGGGACTACGTAGCAGAGAGGTTTCCATCAGTGATGGGATTCAATTTTTTTTTACTACTGGTTCTGTGGGTGTGGCTTGGTGGGTGTGGCTTGGTGGGCGTGGCAAGGGAAGGATACTATAAAATCCCCATTCCCTCTCTACTCCTGGGGGGAAGGTTACTGCAAAATGCCATTCCCTCCCCAACCCACTAATCTGCTTTTCGGCTCCGTTCTCTTCTGCAGGGCAACCAAAGAATCAGCCAATCAGCTGAGACTCGGGAGGTGGAGAATAGATGGGGTGGGGCCAGTCATTTGCCGGTTCTCCGAACTACTCAAAATTTCCACTACCGGTTCTCCAGAACTGGTCAGAACCTGCTGAAGACCCACCTCTGGTTTCCACAGGTTTGTTCAACCCACAGCTGTGAAGGTTCCGGGATCTCTTCCTACCCTGTCCAGCCTCCCTCCACCTACATCCCCCCAAAGAGAAGGTCTTTTCAGAACCTCAGTCCTCAAGATCTCCTGACTCTCCTAGAAAGAAAATACACACCTACCTTTAAATGGATCGTTGGTTTTCCTAGATTCTCCCACCTTGGGCACACTTTCTTCTACACCCTCTGGCACCAACGGGGAGCTGTCCTCCTCCTTTTGGCTTTCTCCCGCCATCTCCTGATACATCTTGGGAACCTCCAGTGTTGCCATCTTCCTGGCCAAGCTTGGAGAGCGCTTCTCCGCAGGAGAACCCGGGGCCGAGGTCTGCAAGAGAGCCTGGCTCTTTCGGCCCTGCTGTGGAGACACACTGGGACTGTCCCTTTTAGGCCACAGCTGACTCTCCGGGACCCCTTCTTCCATCTCCTCCGTTGGCTTGGTTTTGGGTAGAAAGATCTTCCGACGGGCGCCAGATGCCAGCTCCTCAGGTGTGGCACTTGGCAGGGCTGTTGGGGTGTCACTAACAATCTCAGAAGAGGGAAGGTGGGGGAGACCTGCTGGTTCACCGCCAATGCCGCCGACCACAATGGAGGGAACACAGGGCAAAGGAGGCGTCTCCGGTTCAATGTTGAGGTTCTTCTGACAAGCAAGCAGTTCTTGGTTGATCATCCCTGTGAGTTTCCGAGAAGTTCTAGGCGTCAACTGCAAGTTCTCAGCACTCTGGAAAAGTTGATCGGTCTCCACCTGTTCGAAGATCTTCCTGGAAGTCCGGGGAGTTAATCCCGCAATGCCCACATCTGGCAGGTGTTTTGGAATAGCACTTAGTGGAGTCTTCTCCTCCATCATCTTGGCTTCTGGCTTGGGGCTTCTGGCTTTGCTTTTGTCTGACTCGGAGGTGATCTTCAAGAGCAACAGCAAATAATTTTTCAAAGAAGAAACAAGGTCGGTATTCTGGTCTTTCTCCAGGGATAGATTCTCCTCCACTACCGCCTCAGGAGGATGAGAATTCTCTCTTGAAAGAATATCAGAAGCTATTGTGTCCTTTTCCTTATCTCTAACCTCTGTCTTCTTGGTGTACATTTTAGACTCTTGCTTCTCTTTTTTACTCCTTGGAGGAACCAGGAATTCTTTCTGCACACAGACCTCTTTGGTTTCAGTCCTGGTGACTTGCCGGTCTGGTTCTTCTGAAGCCACCATTGTCCCAGGTGGCTGAGTTTCTGTTTCTCTCTTAATATCTTTTAGCAAGTGGGCTACGGATTGGTTCCTCTCAAGAAGGTCTTCTTTGACTGGACAAAGCAGAGTTTTTTCTTGGGAATCGTGAAGCACGGGAGCGCTCGTCACTGTTGAAGCTGGAGGAGGACTCTCTGAAACAACTTGAGAAAGACCTGGGGTGGTGGTGGCAACTTCTGAGATCGGTCGTGATCTTTCTATTGCTTCAGATGACCTCTTCCTCTCCGGAACTAAATGCATTTGGGGGGTGGGTGTATTCTCTCTCAATAACTTAGGGGCTTCTTCTTGCTCTTCTCCTCTCGTGCCTTTGGTCCAAGGAGCAACTTGGTCCAACTCATCCTTGGATCTACCCTGAAAACGGGTTTCTTGGGCTGTTAATGCGGGAGTAATTGGCTGCTTACTCTCACGATTAGAAGGTAGTCCACATTGGGTTTCATCCTGGCCCCAACCTGGACAATACTTCTCTGCATCTTCCTTCTGAACCCGATTGTCCATCCCATTTGGTAATGGGACACTAGAAGAAATGCCTGGGGTATTTTGAGAAGTCACCGGACGATTCTGGAAAATTGCTGGCTGGTGCTCTTCCAGGTGTTGCTTTCCCATATTTGAGTCCTGGATCTCTGGGCTGGAACCAGATTTCTCCTCTGACCATTTTATTCCTGAATCTTCCAGGATATCTTTCCTTATTGAAAAGCAAGTGGTTTTCTCTTTTGCTTCCTCCCTAAACTTGGAATTTAGAGCCTGCAAAACAGAGGCAACAGATAAGCTTGTCTGTGAGTTTTCTAAATCCTGCAAAGAATAGACAGTCATTAATTAATAATGGTCGTTAATTAATCGGAGAATAGAAAGGCATTACTATTACTATCAATCCTCCCATCCTTCCTTTCACCCATCTCCTCCCACTTATGACTGTATGACTGTAACTTTGTCGCTTGTATCCTTATGATTTATATTGACTGTTTCCTAGTATGATTCGATTGCTTATTGTTCGGTATGACTATCATTAAGTGTTGTACCTGAGGACTCTTGACTCCTGATGAATGTATCTTTTCTTTTATGGACACTGAGAGCATTTGCAGCAAGACAAATTCCTTGTGTGTCCAACCACACTTGGCCAATAAAGAATTCTGTTCTGTTCTGTTCTGTTCTATTCTATTTTCTACTCTACTCTACTCTGCTCTACTTTACTCTACTCTATTCTATTTTATACTCTACTCTACTCTACTCTACTCTACTCTACTCTACTCTACTCTACTCTACTCTACTCTATTCTACTCCACTCCACTCCACTCCACTCTACTCTACTCTATTCTTTTCTTTCAAAAGTAGGAATCAAGACCAGCAAGACTTCAATCAAGACTTCCTCCCTCTTTCAATGCTGCATTTGGGGGGAAAAAGGCATTTGCTACCTCGTTTCTCCTCTCCAATCCGTTCCTCACTTTTGATACCCTTCTGGATTGAGAGTCAGTGCATAATTTTTTTTTTTGTTTTCCTTGTATCATTACCAAACCACGTCTTTTCTTTCTCCCCAGCTGTTCTTTGAAACACTATGCATGTTTTAATCTAATTCTTAGATGTCAGTTGTGCTTGGGAGAAAGCCAACCAGAGAAATAAATTGGATGTTGGTACATTCAGGTGTTGGCAGCAGAGGAAACTACATCCTTCAGCAGGAACAGAAAATCATGTTTTCCCTCTCCAAGTTCAGTGGGGAATGGTTGGCTTTTCCCAAAGTCCCCGAATAACTTTTTTTCTCTTTAACATTTGGTTCCAAGAACCCAAATAAACCTTGCTGACAAGTCTTAAGCTGACAGAGAGATCGAGAAAGAAGCAAGCCACGACATCTAAGCTCCCCATTGAGCACATGGCTTAGAGGCCCGCATGAAGACTTGGCTTACACATCGTTCGCTCACATACGGGGCACTAAATTAATCCTTTTTTCTCATTTTTGCACAGTCTATCTTAGTGGTTAAACTGACCAGCTGGGCTTGACCAACCAGCTATGCCCGCAAATAACTAACCCAGGTTAAAACTAAGCCCAGTTTTATGAACAAGTGCAAGAACGAAGCTGCCGAGCATTTTAATTGGGCTCGCGCAAGTCTCAGTTAAAGGTACGAGATCATTGCAATCTAAGGATCTTGAAAATTTTGCAATTTTGCGCCGGGTTAGAAACATCCTCACAAATCAGCAATATTATTTGACAAGTGAATCAGCTGGAAGCTTGCCAAACCGTGCAGCATGCGACCTCCTCCGCAATTTCTCTATTAATACAAAAACCCTTCTCTCTCTTCCGATGAAAGGCATCCAAATAACTTTGGGGTACCTTTGGCCGAAGCCTATTTCTTTCCACAAATGTCGCTCACGCAATTCTTTGCGCGCCGACTCAGGAACGAGCATCACGAAATCTGATCTAACTAGGACCGACCCCCTTTAACAGCAGGCTTTCGTTTTGTGTTTTAAGCCTAAGGTGGTTAAAAGTGGGCTAAACTCGCTTGTTTGGTTAGAAAAGGAAGAACAACTACTTGGATAAAAAAAAAAAACTGGAAACCCTTTATGGACTTTTTTGCTGGAAATGCAGAAAAAAGTCCGACGCCTGGAATTAGCGCCCTCACCAAGCCTTCCAATGGTTATTATGCCTGTTCTTAGCTCCACATCTTCATCAAAAGGCCGAAGCTCTCCTGCATCTCCTAAAATGGTGAGAGGCCAGACGAATTCCAAAGAGACTGCAGTCCAATCACCAGGACACACCCAGGTGCTGAAAGCTGCTTTAAGAGGGCGATAAGAAGAAGGAAGTCATCTGAATAGTCCCTCGACGGGGTCAGCGGCTCCGGTGAGCCTGCTCACATACCAGTATACCAAAGCAAAACTGTTCCTGGGCAAGGCTACGTGCTGATTAGATTAGCGATTTTAATTAAGAGTTTTTTCCCCCGTACGATAAAAGTCTTAAAACATTCAAGGGAAATCGGAAAAAGAGAAAGATAATAAGAAAGAGGGGAAGGGAAGAGTAATATCCAGGGGTGGGCTGCAGGTGTTAGCCTCTAAGCTAAGATTCTGTGCAGTTTGAAGAACCCCCAAATCCCACTCCTGGCTGACTCCGCCCTGCCTCTCCCAGGAGTCCCCACGTGGCCCGTTTTGGACGCAGGTAAGTGTAGGGTTCACACGGAGGCGCGAGGAGGCCGAAAAACGGGCCTCCTGGAAGTTCGAGGAGGCCGGAAATGGGCCTGTTTCTGGCTTCCAAAGAGCCTCCGGAGCCCAGGGAGAGCAAAAACGCCCCCCTCCCCACCATGGTGCAGGAGGCCAACTAGGCCACGCCCACCATGGCCACACCCACTCAGCAACCGGGCAGAGAACCCCTTGTTAAAGTTTTTGAAGTCCACCCCTGGTAATATCCCTTTTAGGAACCCTTTTCCCCCCACATTCTAACTTAGACTGAGCTCATCCCCACAGTCAGATGTTCAAAATTCAAATGCTTGGCCCACCGATTCATATCAGATCCCTTTTGCGATGTCCTGACAAGCTGAGCCAAACGGGGAAGCTAGATTTGTAAGCCACCATGTAACTCAGTGCAGTGATTCCCTTCACCCCCCGGTGGGAAGAAAAATGGCAAGAATGGGACACTTCGTGGCTGTCTCGCTTAGTGACATACATTTGGGGCTCGGTTGTGGTCGTATGTGGAGGGCCACCCGTGGTTTTGCTTCTTTGTCTCTTCTCCTGGTCTTGGTTGGAAGAAGTTTGGGACCCAATTCGGGGACTGCAAACCAAGCCAGGCATTCCAATGCCAGAACATTGGCCTGGAACAGATGGGCCAATGATCTAACTCAGAACAAACCACATCATCTGTTCACATTCCAAAGGTCTCCCAAACCCCCCGTTTGGGGGATCTGGAGTCCCCCAGAAGCAAGGAAATCCTGCATCTTGTCGAAACATGAGACAAAAACCTCCTTCCACATCCAAAAGCATCTCACCCACATGCCTCCCACGCCGGGGCAGATTGCTTGACACACCACGAAGCCCACCTACGTGCATTCCGCAAGTGCATCGGTAAGCTCTCTGGATGCCTAGACAGTCCGGAGCGTGAACCTTGCCCCGCGAGGCCCCCACGAGTTAGGAAACACCAAGAGTGACTAAGACATGCGTAGTCCACCCCACCCACCCTTCTTCCCTGCAGCAGAATCGTATGGAAAAAACGTGCATCAAAGCGATGGAAATAGACGCTGGCTGGTGAGTGTCAGAGACAGCTGAGGCCCGGCTGGCAGGCACGGTGAACATGCTGGTGGAGAAGGAACCCTGGAGTCAAGAGTACAGCTTTGAGTACTGACTTCGTACTGGCCCACATGCACACCAAAGCTGGGACTGACCTCACCCTACGGCTGTACCTGGCTGTACCATCGGGTTGCCACCTACCGAAGAACCAAGGAAGCCGGCTACCTATCCTGGTTGTTTCAAAGCCAGGGATTCATTAGTCCTGGCCCACCCAGAGACCACTCTCTCATCTTTTTTTCTGGCCTGCCACAGCTCCCGCATGCCCCCCGCTATAAATAGCGGGCAGAACTTGGGCAGTCGCTGTAGAGCTGGTTGGCAAGCATTTTGCATGAGGTCAGCCTCACTCAAGAAGAAGAAAAATAGAACTTACAGTACCTCAGAAGGCCCTGGATCAGGCAACGGTTTCTCCTCCCAGGCTACTGGGGTAAGGGCTAGCCTTGCTCCCTGCAAAGGCAGGGTCAAATCCACAGGTCCAGCCTCTGGGAGCTGCAACTCTGGCTGGGCTTCAGAGTCCAGCAAGTCCGTTTCACGGATGAGAAGGACTTCCCCTCCTGCAAAGAGAGGTGGACTTCCAATTCTTGGTGGACCAGCTTGGCCAGGCTGCAAAACATCGCTTTTTGGGGCACTGCTGCTTGGACATTCCACTTGATGTCCTATCAGGACCTCTGCGGTGGGCTCCACTGCCTGGCTGGGATGCTGGAATTGCTGGGGGTTCGATTCCCGGTCAGTCCCAGGGGCTTCCGTTTCACCCTGCTTTATCTCCATGCCCTTAGATTTCTGCCTGGCTTGGGTTTCATTTCTTTCTTCTTCTGCCTTGGCCCTTCTCAAAGCTTGAACAGTTGTTGGAAGAGTGTCTTCCGTGTTGGAAAAGTCTCTAGTGGGAAGGGCCTTTTCCATAGCTCTTGCCTTACTTTCCAGCACTTTCTTCTCTGCTTTAGGCTTTGCTCCAGCCTCATAATACATCTCTTTCAACGAAAAATGCACCTCGGGTTTGGAAGCGGGGGAATGCAGCAGGCAGTTCTCTTGGGGTTGGGTTTCCACTGGTCTTCCGTTGACTATAGGAGATGCAACTTTTGGGGACGGGATAGCAGGCCCAGCCTCCTTCTGCATGGAGACCTTTCTCCTTGGTTGCATGCCATCCTCTAGTTGGGAGGCCTCTTGGCTCGCATTTGATGGAGCTGCCTTATCTTCCTCTTTCTTCTTCTTCTTCGCTGAAAACTCCTTGGTCACAATTCCCACCGTTTCGTAAATATATTGAAGAAAACCATGGTCATCCCTTTCTCCATTTTCCTCCCCGCTTTCCAGGGAAGAGTCCCCATTGGCGGTGGCCACTTCTGTTTCCAGATGTCCTGCTAAGAAGTCATTGGGGAACAGGGTGGGGGCAGTCAGAGAGGCCTCTCTGTTCTTGGCATTCTCATCTTCACCAAAACAGGCCTTCCCGTCTGGGATCCGCACCTTGGCCACTTCCTCCTTGTCCCAGAGGGAGGTCCCCGAACGCATGCCCACCTCTCCGGTCAACCGTCGCTTCCTCTGGAACCTGTCTGGACTGACTCGTCTCAGCTGTTCCATCTCCACGTTCTCCTTCCCTAGCTTCCTGCTCTGCTCTATCTCATACAGCTTGGCTTCGGCATTCCTCTTGAGCTTGGCAAACCACCGTTGGTGGATTTTGTACTCCGTCATGGTTCCAACCTCCAGAACCCCAGAACAGGACACAATGCCCTTGTTGTTTCTTGCTGAGGCCTGGTAAATAGCTGCGTCCTCCTCTTGACACCTGTGAACCAGAAAGAAACGCCGTCATGAGGGAACTCTGGACCAAGAGAGTTGAATTTGCTATGAGTAATGGACAACCGTCTTTTTCTTGACGTTCCTCAGCAATATCAGGATTTAGTTCCCAGAACCTCCCAATTAGAATGGCCATAAGTGAGGGAGTTTGGACCAGAGGTGGTATTCCGCAGGTTCTGACCAGTTCTGGAGAACCGGTAGCGGAAATTTTGAGTAGTTCGGAGAACCAGCAAATCCCACCTCTGACTGGACCCATCTATTCTCTGCCTCCCGAGTTCCAGCTGATTGGCTGGGTCTTCTTTGGTTGCCCTGCACAGAAGAACGGAGCTGGAAAGCAGGTTAGTGGGGTGGGGAGGGAATGGAGAGTTTGCAGTATCCATCTCCTGCCACGCCCACCAAGCCACGCCAGGCCCACCAAACCACAGAACTGGTAGTAAAAAAAAATTGAATCCCACCACTGGTTTGGACGCTGAAAGAGATCAAAGAAGTTCCACATATTTCTAGAGAATTAGATTGTGAAAAGGTGTCGCACGGGAAGTTAATTGTAAAATCTCTTGAATTTCAAGTGGGTGGACTCAGGTGGAACAACTGTCCATTGGCAGGGCATGTCAAATTTTTCGACTTTCACTTTCCAAACATTAGCGGTGCTCAAACGTTGTGACATGCCTTGGGGATTGCAAAGATATTTTGGTTACTTTAATACAATTTAGATGTGCTTGGTAAGTAACTACATAAATACCATAACTTTTTAACATTTTGTTTGTTTCATGTCCAGGGTCCTGAATTACTACACTGTGTTCCACCAAGTAGGTAAACTCAACATATATTAGACTACTACTCTCAACTGAGTACTGTAGTAGAGCTGAATGAAGTCCAGAACATGAAAGACAACTGTGCATAGCTCAACCATTCTTATATTTTCTCCAATTACAATGGTCAAAATGGGACAGTATAAAAATCCATGATAAATTAGTGCGCTTTCTAAGGGATCATCTAAAGTATAGCTGCAAAACTTAACACTAACCATTTTCCAAGGAATTATTTTATGAAACTTCCTCTCCTCTTCGGTCCTAGCTGGAGGCATCTAATTTCCTAGTTATCTAAGCAGATACCATAATTTATTTGTCAGTAAAACATAAATTTAACATCTAATCAGCTGTTCAAGCAATGTCCTCCGGACATAAACATTGTGGTTGGCATTATTTGCGATGCACCAGCGGTGACTGTAAAAACCATTCAACAGAGATTGGGAACTTCCCAGCTATAATGGTCGCTATCAGCTATTATTGGCACCCCTCATCCAGCAGCTGCTGGCAACTTCCCTCCAAGATCATTTTGTCTTGGGTAGGTATGATGATGTCAGGTGCAAAAAAAATCAGGACCCTACATTAAGTTGCAGTTCAGAATATTTATTGCAAGTTCAACACTAAATGGGCACCAGGTAAGGCTCAATGGAATTCAAGCGGGGTTGGACTTCCCACTATTTGTGGGAACATAATGATTCCACACTGATGACTTGTTTAACTCTACCTCCTAGCTCTGCCTGCTCTTCCCCTACAGATGATGAGGCACTGGGCATTAGAAAGGCTCTTTATCGATCCCAATAGATAAGTTCCCAATAAAGATCCCATATTTAGAAGGTGTACAGGTTGGAGAAGACTGTTGTTGATGGCCTGAAAGGACAATTTAAGCGCCATCAAACAGGCAAAACCTATCAAGGTCAACTAGTCAAGGACACCACATCAAATTTAGAGAGGCCACCTTAATTTCCTGGGAATTAGGGAGAGAGGTTTGATTGGTCTCCAAACCTGCTCATGGGACCTCATGGAAGAGATGGACCTTTGGGTCAAATCCAGGAGGGTTGTCATATTGTTGGACTTATCAATCACCCTGTTGCCAGAACGGTCCTCACTGGCACCAAAGCAATGTCTCCCCTTTCTCACCCAACGCTCCTTACAAAAGAATCAGTATCCTCGCCTGCTTAGTACAAAGATGGTTTTGGCCTTCCAGGGCACCCCTCCAACCTGGCCAGGAGACAAGAAATTAGGCTGCTTAAATCCTCATGGCTTGCAAGGCCGTCTTTCTTAGAATAACTGGAATCATTTGCTTGTTTGTAACAGAGCTTTTGACCTTGTGCTTAGGAAATGGTAGACGCTTGGACAGATGGTCTACGAACAATGTCATTCTGAGCTTAACTGAACAATACACGGGCTTTTCCTCTCCCACCCCAGAGACAGCTGGCGAATGGGTTGTCGCCCAAGAGATAGGTGCTCCCTTCCTTCCTTACTTGTATAACTGCAGGGTGTGTCGGTTCCCATGTCGCAAAATCTCATATTTCGGCAATCCACAGTATCGATCCATCTCTTCGTTATCTCTGTACCAGGTCACCTCTGGCGGTGGATATCCTGATGAGGACATTACACGTTAGCAGAATCAAGGAGCATTCGTGCTGGAGAAACACGTCTCGTTCCAAAACAAGCATGAAAGCAACAGACTTTTTGTCTACGAGACAGAGGTGGTCCTCAGCAGGTTCTGATCAGTTCTGGAGAACCGGTAACAGAAATTTTGAGTAGTTCGGAAAACCAGCAAATCCCACCTCTGACTAGCCCTGCCCCCCCCCATCTATTCTCCACCTCCTGAGTCCCAGCTGATCGGCTGGGTCTTCTTTGGTTGCCCTGCACAAGAGAACAGAGCTGGAAAGCAGGTTAGTGGGGTGGGAACCAGAGGTGGCATTCAGCAGGTTCTGACCAGTTTTGGATAACCAGTAGCGGAAATTTTGAGTCGTTCGGAAAACCGGCAGATATTCCCTCTGACTGGCCCTAGTGGTGGTATTCAAAAAAAATTTACTACCAGTTCTGTGGGCATGGCTTGGTGGGTGTGGCAAGGGAAGGATACTGTAAATTCTCCATTCTCGCCCCACTCCTGAGGGAAGGTTACCAACTACTCAAAATTTCCGCTACCGGTTCTCCGCCTCTGACTGACCCCGCCCCCATCTTTTCTCCGCCTCCTGAGTCCCAGCTGATTGGCTGGGTCTCCTTTGGTTGTCCTGCACAGGAGAACGGAGCTGGAAAGCAGGTTTAGTGGGGTGAGGAGGGAATGGGGATTTTGCAGTATCCTTCCCCTGCCATGCCCACCAAGCCATGCTCACCAAGCCACACCCACAGAACCAGTAGTAAAATGTTTGAATCCCACCACTGCTGCAAGGCCAGCTTGAACAAGTTGCCTGTTATTGTATTGGCTTTGGACACCACAGTAAGGTCAATTTGGACCGGGGGGCGGGAAAACAAGGAATGCTGAAAACAGATACTTCCACTCCAGCCACCAAAAAGGAAATCCAAATTTAAACAGGCTGAGAATATAAGCAAGAAACCGTTGAATAACCTTCTCCAACGCGATGCCTTCCAAATGTAGGCATCCATGCATATTGACATAGCCTTTTCCCGGAATGGCTAGCTAGGAATTCTGGGAGTTGCAGTTTCAACACATTAGATATAAGGGGCAGTGTTCATCTCTGCTTCAAAGCCATTGAGCCAGCACTGTCCGAAGACATTTCTGTGGTGATGTGGCCAGTATGAGATAAGGGAACACTGTCACCTTTCCACTGAAGTGGTACCTATTTATCTACTCGCATTTGCATGCTTTCAAACAGCTAATTTGGCAGGAGCTGAGGCGAGGACAGGAGCTCACCCCAACGTGTGGTGTATGGGTCTTGAACGTAGGGCTGCTGGCTTTTCAGCCAACAAGCTGAGCATCTTAACGGCTGAGCCACCATGGTGTCCTTTATACACAAAGACAGGCTGCTCTGAAACCATACGGAGAAATCCCATGGATGGATGCCAAGCATCTATACTTTGGTTGTCTTCACGGCTATCAATGTAACCCAAGAAGAAGACGGAAGCAAAGTTAAGGATAGAGAGAAGAATATTCCAGCTAGAAGTACCTGGACTTAGCCTTAGTGAAGAATACAGACTTGAACCTGGTGTCCAGAGTAAAGTTTAATCACTTGAGTGATTGAGTGAAATCAAGAAATGGTGAGCGTGATCTAGAGCAGGGGTCGCCAACCTTTTGGACCTCAGGGACCACCAAACTCATAATTTTAAATCCCGTGGACTAGAAAATCCCCAAAAAGTCTGCAGGAAAATTCCCCACCCTGTTTTCCTATCGATCGATCGATCTTTATTTGAGATCACAGGATACCGTCTCCAGCTCTGTTCTCGGGGGGGAGAGAGACTTTTGGCTTCATGCAAGGAAAGCAGCAGAAGCAGCAGAAGTCTTTCCTTCTCTCTCTCAAACTCCACCAGAAATGAGTCTTTGTGAGACTTGTCGTGCCGGCGCAGCCTCTTGGAGCAGGAGGCCTTGCAGAGTCCCAAACACTCATTTCTGGCGGAGTTTGGGGGAGAGAAAGAAAAACTTTTGCTGCTTTCCTTGCGTGCAGCCAAAAGCAGAAGAAGAAAGAAGTGGAAAGGTGGCCAGGCCAGGCGCCTGGGGCGAGTGGGGCAAGTTCCCCCCCTCCGCTCTTTCCCCCCTCCCCTCACTACCTCATGTTGTTCACAATGCAAGTGGCGCAAGCCTTGTGTTCCCATGGGCCATGTGGATGGTGCAGCCTTGTGTTCCCGCGCAGCCTGGATTAATTGCTTTGGGGGTTGCTTTGGGTGACATTTCTCTGCGGGCCACTAAAAAATTTTCACGGACCACCAGTGGTCCCCAGCCCACTGGTTGGTGACCACTGATCTAGAGAAGGAAGGAAGGAAGGAAGGAAGGAAGGAAGGAAGGAAGGAAGGAAAACCAGGTTTACCAACAAAAGTTCTAGATGTACAAAGAAATCTAAAGTTGACCCAAGACCTCCAAAAACAAGGGATATATATTGATTAGTGGGCATACCTACAAAATAGATATAAAAAGATAAAGAAGAGTATGGAATATATTTGGAACTACAACAATTGGATAAAATTTTAACAGGCCCAGATTTAAAAAAAATCACAAAAATCTATAAATATCTATTAGATGTAGAATTGGAAGAAGAGGTAGATAAGGGATGTATGATAGCTTGGGCTCAAAATATTGGACATAATATAAATTTGATAGAGTGGGAGAATATTTGGAATTTAAATTAGAAATTAACAAAATTGACTTCATATAAAGAGAACATCTATGTTTTATAGATGGTACCTGACTCCGGCGAGATTGGCAAAGATATATCCCAACATGAATCTGGCATGTTGGAAATGTAAGAAGAAAAAAGGTACTTACTATCATATGTGGTAGTCTTGTTTAGAAGCCCAGAAGTACTGGCTTAAAATTCAAAAGTGGTTACAAGAGATCTTTAAGGAACACATAGATTTGGAACCAGAATTATTCTTATGAGGGATAATTAAAAAGAAATATGGGAAAGATACAAAATACATAATATTACATATTTTAACCACTGCTAGAATTGCCTATGCTCCAATGTTGGAAACAGAATTTTAAACCAACAGATAAACTGATTGTTCAAAAAATAATGGCATGTGCCGAGATGGATAAATTAACCCTGATGTTACAAGAGAAAGAGGAGTCTGAATATTATAGAATTTGGGAAAAATTGTACGATTGGATTGAATTAGGACAAAGGGATGATGAAAAGAGTTAACGATAAGCATTTCGTAGATTAAAGGTTTATATTTGCATGAACTGTATATATTTGTAAATAAGCACAACATAGAAGTATATGAGATAGATGTCACACACGGTTAATGTCATAATATTTATATGTTTTGTTTTTAAAGATATAAAAGAGTAATAAAGTTTATAAAAAAAGATTAGAGAACTAACTTTCAAAAAGGAGCAAAATCACAACATTGCAATTAATTAGTATCAACAATTCGGGCAATAGTTAATAAAGAGGACAAGAAGTTCAAGGGAACGTTTGAACTCGTACATTTTTAGTTTTGGGCCAAATGATTGCCAACCTTGGGAGTGCATACAATGCGTTTGGATTAGTTTATTCTCGGCGCACGATCAACCAGCACCGAGATTAAGCCTCTTGTGTGAACACAGCAACAGAACGACTTCGCTGGATGCAACAATAACCCATGAAAGGTAGTCTCCTTCATTCAAACCAGGAAAAGAAGTTGCCAATTTTACCTTCCTTTGGAGGGTAGGGGGGAAATGACACCTGTTTCCAAGCAGGACTTGTAGAGCAGCGGAACCAGGTGGTCTTCCCTGTCACCCTCAACATAGACAGGAGATGAGAACATCCCCACCATTCTAGGAAGTGAGACCGCTTTGGTGGATTGAAGTCCGAGGTTAAAAAACAGACACTTGGTGAAGGGCCAGTCTCTCCATGGAGAACCACACGTCATAGCCTGTAAACTGAACCCAAAGTTTCCATTGGGCCAAAGCAACAAGGGTTGCATCATAGCCCTCTTGTGTCCTTTAAGTGCCTTTGGTCAACAGATGCCTTTTCAGGACAATGATATCATACCATCTGCATGACTGCTTGCTTCTGAGCCAGAGAAGGGAGGCATAGAGGGCCAAGCTCAAGGGAGGGATTGTCTATCTCCCCAAACCCCAAAAACTTTAACCTTAGACTGTCTACTATTGACCTCACCCCTTTCCTAAGAGGTCTGTAGGGGGCATGCATAAGCGCACCAACGTGCCTACCGTCCCTGTCCTATTGTTTCTCTTATTCTTTTATTTTTCTTATATGTACCCATTTCATGTATTCACAACTATGTATACACTTATACTTATTATCTTGTAAACAATTGGCAAATCAAATAAATAAATAAATAAAATAAAATAAACTATCTTCTCCAAGCAAAATGAAAAGCATCCTCCTCCACCAACTGAGGCTTCAGGTGGAAAGAGCCGCCAATCTCTGAAAAGCACGAGCTTCCATGACCTTATTGTCAACTCATAAAACATTTCTATGCCTGCTGAAATCCTGACACTTACATCCTAAGTTGCATTAACAGAGGAATACAATCGAGATCAAGGGAGGTACTAATACCGCTCTATGAAGTCTTGGTAAGACCACACCTAGAATACTTGCATCCAGTTTTGGTCACCACACTATAAAAAAAATAGGTTGAGACTCTAGAAAGAGATGCAGAGAAGAGCAACCAGGATGATTAGGGGGCTGGAGGCTCAAACATACGATGAATGGTTGCAGGAACTGGGCCTGGCTAGTCTAGTCTTTTGAATTCTACTGTACAGTGCAATGTTGGTGTGGGGTCAGGGGTTTTCGGTTCAATGTGTGGAGTGTGAAGGATGTGTGTTTGTGTTTATTTTCATGGTCATGATGTGCACTGAAGATGGTGTTTGATTTCATTGCATGAGGTGCAATGACAATAAAGTAAACTAAACTAGTGAAGAGAGGGACCAGGGGAGACATGAGAACAGTCTTTCAATATTTGAGGGGCTGCCACAGAGAGGAGGAAGGGGGTCAAGCTATTTTCCAAGGCACCCAAAGGCCAGACAAGGAGTAATGGGTGGAAACTGATCAAGGAGAGATTCAACCTGGAAAAATACAAGAAAAGAAAAAGAACGGAGGTGTGGCACAAAGCAGTGGGTGCGGCCAAATCACGAGATATTAAATCCAACTAGATGCAATTAAATGCAATTAATGCACTTATTTTCCTGGGACCAAATCATTTTCTGCTCCTATCATATGAAAAAAAAATCTCAATTTGGAGGTCTCGAAGAATCATGTAAGAGCCCTTTAAAGGCTGGGAGGGGGGTTGGACTGGCCCTGAGGGGTATGGAGATGTTTGTGAGAATGCTCAGCTCTATCAAGCCCCCCCCCCCAAATTAATCATCTTAATGTTCCTCATAAAATGTCCAGTCTGCTCCTTTGTGACCTTCCTGGATGATGGCCGTGCTCCAGCAAAAAGGATAGAGAGAAAGGAGGCCGATATTGAGCACCAAGGGGAGTCAAGTGGTGGATGGGAAACATAATTGGGGACTTGGACTCTTCTGGAGATGGAAATGGAGAAAGAAGTGGAGATGAGAAGGAGATGGGAGTTGGAAGGGAAGATGGAGATAGAAGTGGAGATGGAGATAGAAGTGGAGATGAGAAGGAGATGGGAAGGGAAGATGGAGATAGAAGTGGAGATGGAGATAGAAGTGGAGATGAGAAGGAGATGGGAAGGGAAGATGGAGATAGGGGAGATGGAGATAGAAGTGGAGATGAGAAGGAGATGGGAGTTGGAAGGAAGATGGAGATAGAAGTGGAGATGGAGATAGAAGTGGAGATGAGAAGGAGATGGGAGTTGGAAGGGAAGGATGGAGATAGAAGTGGAGATGGAGATAGAAGTGGAGATGAGAGGAGTTGGGAAGGGAAGATGGAGATAGAAGTGGAGATGGAGATAGAAGTGGAGATGAGAAGGAGATGGGAAGGAAGGAAGATGGAGATAGAAGTGGAGATGGAGATAGAAGTGGAGATGAGAAGGAGATGGGAGTTGGAAGGGAAGATGGAGATAGAAGTGGAGATGGAGATAGAAGTGGAGATGAGAAGGAGATGGGAGTTGAAAGGGAAGGTGGAGATAGAAGTGGAGATGGAGATAGAAGTGGAGATGAGAAGGAGATGGGAAGGGAAGATGGAGATAGAAGTGGAGATGGAGATAGAAGTGGAGATGAGAAGGAGATGGGAAGGAAGATGGAGATAGAAGTGGAGATGGAGATAGAAGTGGAGATGAGAAGGAGATGGGAGTTGGAAGGGAAGATGGAGATAGAAGTGGAGATGGAGATAGAAGTGGAGATGAGAAGGAGATGGGAAGGGAAGATGGAGATAGAAGTGGAGATGGAGATAGAAGTGGAGATGAGAAGGAGATGGGAAGGGAAGGTGGAGATAGAAGTGGAGATGGAGATAGAAGTGGAGATGAGAAGGAGATGGGAGTTGGAAGGAAGATGGAGATAGAAGTGGAGATGGAGATAGAAGTGGAGATGAGAAGGAGATGGGAAGGGAAGGTGGAGATAGAAGTGGAGATGGAGATAGAAGTGGAGATGAGAAGGAGATGGGAAGGGAAGATGGAGATAGAAGTGGAGATGGAGATAGAAGTGGAGATGAGAAGGAGATGGGAGTTGGAAGGGAAGATGGAGATAGAAGTGGAGATGGAGATAGAAGTGGAGATGAGAAGGAGATGGGAGTTGGAAGGGAAGGTGGAGATAGAAGTGGAGATGGAGATAGAAATGGAGATGAGAAGGAGATGGGAGTTGGGAGATGGAGATAGAAGTGGAGATGAGAAGGAGATGGGAGTTGGAAGGGAAGGTGGAGATAGAAGTGGAGATGGAGATAGAAGTGGAGATGAAGATGGAGATGGAGACTGTCCTACCAATAATTCTCTACCTAGGGCAGATCAAATCCAGAATGTTTTACATGCAAGACACACAGCTCCATCCCTAACTTTTGCCCTCATTCCCAAATCCAGAGAATGGGGGCAGAATTAAATTCACCAGCTCTTCCAGACATGGATCTGGGACATGAGTCCTTGTCATGCAATGCTTTCTACACCACCCATCTTGTCCTTCAGAAATCAGTGGCCACACCCATCACAATAAGGAGGCTACAGAAAGCAGCCATGAAGCTGGAGCAAGGAGAAATGCCAGCTGGTTTGCCCTCCATACTTTCACAGCGATTATGCCGGCCAAAAAGCAGAGGGGTGACATGCTCCAAGAGAGTGAAATAGAATCTGACTGCTCTCACTGCGCTCCAAGAGTGAAGAGAAGCTATCCAAGAACTTGATGAGTGTCTTTCCCAACAGGGGCTCCAGTTACGTGTCCCAAGCCCATTACCACTAGCATACCTGCTGTGAAGAGTAGGTGGCATTAGCAGGCAACTTGGATGCAGTTGAAATCCATCCCAGATCTAGGGAGGTCTGCTGAAACAATACACAGGTTTTCCATAGACCAAGTGTTTCTCAACCTTGGTCACGTCTGGGAATTGAAGTTGACAATGACCTTCTACCGCTGCACCATAGAGTATTTAGAAGAATAGTTTTAGAAAAATAGTTTAGTTTGGTTTTCTTTCTTATCATTGCACCTCGTACGATGAAATTAAATGCCATCTTCAGTGTACGTTATGACTGAAAATAAACACAAATGCACATCCTTCGCATCCTATACAATTGAACTGAAAACCCTTTGATATTGCTTGCACTATACAGCAGAATTCAACAGAGCTACTGCCCTGAGATAGAAGCTGTTTTTCAGCCCAGTTGTGCTTGTTTTTATTATACTGTACCGTCTGCCAGATGGTAATAGTTCAAAAAAGGGGGTGCCCAGGATGAGATGGATCTTTGAGAATGTTTTGAACTTTCTTGAGGCAACGGGAGCCATAAAGCTCTTCCAAAGAGGGGAGAGGGCAACCCATGACCCTCTGGGCAATGACGTTAACCCTCTGGAGCGCTGTCCTATAGGTCCCTGTGCAATTGGCAAACCATACAGAGGTGCAGTAAGTTAAGATATACTCTATGGTGCAGCGGTAGAAGGTCATCAGCAGTTTTTCATTCAGTTGTTGTTTTTTGAGAAGCGCTAATCCAAGGAGAGATGTCAATCACTCCCTTCCAAGTGAATGTCTTATCAGATTCATCCGGTTCTCACCACTTCAAGAGAACCCGGTTGTTAACTTGCTGAGCAGTTTGGAGAACTGGTTGTTGGAAGAAATCATTAGGGCAGAGAACCAGTATATTAAATTATTTGAATGCCACCACTGCTTATAACCATGTGACCATTTTGGTCTGTTGTGGCTTTATTTCTGAGATCACTCCTACCAGATCAATAAGGGAGCTAAGTGTGGGGAGACTTAGGGACACCCAAAGGCATCCAACCGTTTAGCTTGACCTTGCATTCTACTTTGTCATCTGTTTTTCACCCCAGGTCATGGGTATCTTGCAAAGTGTCCTAGTTTCATGGGCCAGCTATGTGGGTTTTGGGATTTTTCTTATAAGCAAGCTATTCTTGTTCCTAATATCCTGGCTAGTGGTTTAAGGTGCGAACTTCTGCCTCGCTAAGAATGTACGGTTCCAACCCCTTTCCTATTGCAGAGCAGCTCAAAGCAGCACCCCCACTCCCCACGACCCCCCTCCTTCCGCAGAGAAAAGTAAAAGCAGTTTTAAATCTTTGTCTGAGGCAGCACCCCCCCCCCCCGCCAACCCCCCTGACCTCCTCTCCTGTAGAGAGAGAGAAGACAGGAAGGAGCCAGGCTGCTTAAGGCAAAGAAATGAAGGCAAGAGAAGATGTTTTTATCAGAATTCATATTCCTCGCTCTCATCTCCATTCCATCCCTACCTGGGTCCTCTCTCCACATATGACCCTTCCTCTGATCCCCCAGGGCCTCCTCTGTACATACATCCCATCATCTCATCCTTCATGTCCCAGGGTCATGTGATCAATCCCTTTGGGGGACTTTTTGACTAGAAAAGTCAACGGGGAAGCCAGATTTACTTAACAACCGGGTTACTAACTTAACCACTGCAGTGATTCACTTAACAACTGTGGCTAGGAAGGTTGTACAATGGGGCAAAACTCACTTAACAAATGTCTCACTTAGCAATGGAAATTTGGAGCTCAATTGTGCTTGTCAGTCAAGGGCTACCAGTATAGTGTTGGGATTTAGAGAGTCATAATGTTGAATAGTCGCTAAAGAAGTGGTTGTAAGTAGAGGAACTATCTATACCTGTTTAATACACCTTAGCCCGTCCCTTGGCTTGAAAGCCAGGCAAAAGCCAGGCTGGATTTCTACTTGGATGGATGTGTTGTAGTTAGGCAGCAGCAGGTGCAGACGGCTAAGGAGAGCGAGGACTCAGATGAGGGGCCAGGCCCTTAGGAAGTGGACTGCTGCATTCAGAGATTGTAGGGGCTGGCAGCAGTGATGAGGAGGTTCCCGAGGAGCCTGTGCCAAGTGCGCGTGCACGCGGGGCTGCTCGCAGGAAACAGCAGCTGCAGCAGCACGGGCAACTCGAAAGTAAGGCTGCAAGGTAATAGCCCCTCCTTCAAGAAGATAAAACCCAGCTGTGAATAGGACATTCTTTGCAGGAAGCAAAAACGTTTTGAAACTCAGCTTCGTAGATATTGCAGTATCTTAAGTTGGTATTTGAAGACTCTTGTGTTATGAAATATTTCTTATCTGTTATTCTTGGCAGCCCCGCACAGTTTTATTTATTTTATTTATTTATTTGGTTTGTCAATTGCTTACAAGATAATAGGTATAAGTAAAAACATAGTTATGAATACATGGATACATATAAGAAAAATACAAAAAATATAAAAGAAACATTAGGACAGGGATGGTAGGCACGTTGGTGCGCTTATGCAGGCCCCCTATGGACCTCTTAGGAAAGGGGTGAGGTCAATAGTAGACAGTCTAAGGTTAAAGTTTTTGGGGTTTGGGGAAGAAACCAGAGAGTCAGGTAGAGTATTCCAGACATCAACCACTCTGTTGCTGAAGTCGTATTTCCTGCAATCAAGTTTGGTGCGATTAACCTTGAGTTTGTATCTATTGTGTGCTCTTGTGTTGTTATGGTTGAAGCTGAAGTATTCATTGACAGGTAGGACATTGCAATGTATGATTTTATATACCATACTTAGATCAGACCGAAGACGGCGTAATTCAAGGTTTTCTAGGTCTAGAATTTCAAGTCTGGTGGCATAAGGAATTCTGCAACGAGTAGAGGAGTGGAGAACTCTTCTTGTGAAATATTTCTGGACTTTCTCAACTGTGTTAATATTCAATACGTAATGCGGGTTCCAGACTGATGAGCTGTATTCGAGTATTGATCTAGCAAATGTTTTGTATGCTCTAGTTAGTAGTGTGATATTACCAGAGAAAAAGCTACGTAGGATTAGGTTAACAACTCTTAACACCTTTTTGGCAATGTAGTTACAGTGGGCTCTAGCACTTAAATCATTAGAGATGAGTACTCCAAGATCCTTGACAGAGTTTGTTGGAGTACTCATCTCTAATGATCTAAGTGCTAGAGCCCACTGTAACTAAATACCCAAAAAGGCGTTAAGAGTTGTTAACCTAATCTTATGATTAGGCGAGGCTTGTGCTTATCAAAGTTAATTAGTTTGCAGCAGCCTTTTAACCAGGGATTCGTAAGAATCATTAAAAGGTTTTTGTTCCCTTTGGTTCGTGTTTGTTTTATTGGAAAAGGGTTTGGGTCAGAACCAGGACGGGAGATCACACAGTCCCAACCTGGGGGGGTGGGTGTAAAACCAGTTCTGAATGATTGCTTAGGAAACCATCCAGAGATCTGTTTGAAGGTGACTTAATTTACATGAAAGGAATGACAGCAGAGCTGAAGGGGCTCAGGACGTGTAAATTGGGCTGGTGGGAAGGGATCTCTTTAAAAGCTTTCTCCTAAGCCACACCGGACTTTTAAAGATCAAATCAAAAGCTTCAGCAGACATAAATCTTGTTGTCAGGGCTATGTCTATATCCTAGGCATGATGGACGAGGCTACAGTGAATAATTCAAGGTGGAGAAGAGGCCAAAAAGTGTGTGAGAAAAGCCATTTTTGGGGGGAGGGGCAGAATTTGGTAGACTGGGGAGTTCAATATTAGACCTTAACAATATATCTTGGGATTATCTTGGGATTCTACACTGTACAGGAGAAATAGGAGGGAGGGAGAGAGAGAGATGGGGAAGCTCAAAGAACAAGAGGCAGATCCAGAAGAAGATGGAGACAACATCGAAGATACACTACAAAAGCATCAAATGACAATGGTTGAGGCCACCAGAAGAGTAAGAACCAGAACTTTGTATGTCCCTTGGTAGCCGAAGTGGTAAAAGAGGAGGAGGAGGAGGATGTATTTTTTAACAGCCCCCTTTCCTTAAAAAAAGGACAAGAAATGTACTATTATTTTTAGAATAGAAAAAAAAATTGTCACTTTAAATGTACACGAATCAGCATAATAAGAGACGCGGTGGCTAAGACACTAAGCTTGTTGATCAGAAAGGTCAGCAGTTCGGTGGTTCAAATCCCTAATGCCGCGTAACGGAGTGAATTCCTGTTACTTGTCCCAGCTTCTGCCAACCAAGCAGTTCGAAAGCACGTAAAAATGCAAGTAGAAAAACAGGGACCATTTCGGTGGGAAGGGAACAGCGTTCTGTGTGCCTTTGGCATTTAGTCATGCCGGCCACATGACCACGGAGACGTCTTTGGACAGCGCTGGCTCTTCAGCTTTGTAACAAAGATGAGCACCGCCCCCTAAGAGCCGGAAACGACTAGCACATATATGCGAGGGGAATCTTTATCTTTAATCAGCACACATTAAAATGAAATTTAGTTGCATTCAGCTCTCAAAAGGGTAACCATTATGCCTATACCCACCCACCCATATCATATCATATCATATTTTCAGCCATCGTATTTGAGGTTCGGAAAGTCACAAAAATCTGGGCTTAGAGACAGCATGTTGGAGAAGGTAGATAGATACAATTTTAAATATAGATATATATTGGGACATAACTTCTGCCAAATGGGATACATGTCAGCCCTGTGGTGGTCCAAAGGAAGAATCCAACACTCGCTCTTGAGACCATCCATGCCAATGTTGAGTTGTGTTCACTCACCTATCACAATGCACGTGAATTTGGCATCGGCGTCCTTCGAGACGGCGTAGGATTTGAGAGTTGTTTCAAAGACGGGCTGGGTCTCTTCGGTCAGCTGAGCAATGATTGCACAGAAGGTACCCCTAAAAAATATCAAAGGACCCCAATTAGAAGTTGAGCGAGCTGGGTTAAGGAGAACTTGGAAGAGCCATCTTCTCTCCAGACGCTTCCATTGAGTACTCAACACATTTCTAGCTGTTGGAAAATGTCTTCCCCCTTTCTTTAGAAACCTTCTGGAGAACTTAAGAGGCAAAGCACTGCAATGAAGCAATTCCAAGTTCATTCCACAGTTGAACAACTACAGGAACATTGCAACACACACACAAACTCATCCTGGTCATTCCAGGGGACAGATGTTGCCGCTGGGGCCCAGCAGCTGTAACATGGCAGACACATGGAAAGAGGCAACTGAGGGGGCAGCATCACCGACTAGGGTCTCTAATTGTCTTTAAAACTGATGCCGTTGGTTTGGTACTAACTTTGTAATTATTTGTCTCAGAGGATCAAAAGAAACAGGGCTGGGGTTGTGGCGAAATATTAAGAGGCAACCCAACTTCTCACGCGGAGAGTCCTACCAAATGGATCGGGAGAAATGCTCACCTAGAGGACAAGGACCTTAAAACTCCGTTGGAATATTTTACTTGAAATGATGCACGGGATCCTATGTTATGCATGTTTACTTGGGGGGGGGGCAGGGAGGTCTCATTGGTTTGAATGGGGCAAAGCCGATGAACAGTTCTGGACCTGGGTATGTCTAACGAAGAGAAGGATCAGAGGGAACAGGATAGCTGTCTTCCAGGACATGAGGGGTTGACAGAGAAGAAGAATTGACTTATTCCCCAAAGCACCAGCGGGCAGGACAAGCAGCAAAGGGTGGAAACTTATTACAGAGAGATCAAACCTAGAACTAAGGAGAAATTCCCCGACAGTGAAAACAATTAATCAGTAGAATAGCTTTCCACTAGAAGTTGTGGGTGTTCCATCAATGGAGGTTTTTAAGAAGAGATTGGACAGCCATTTGTCTATCGGATAGGGACTCCTGCTCGGGCTGGACTAGAAGATCTCTAAGACCCCTTCCAACTCTGTTATTCTGTATTCTGTAAATAAATAACTATGGACCATGGGCCAACAGGGAGAGTTTTTCCTCTCCCAGACTAGAAGTCAACCTGAGACACTAATCGATATCTGTTTTGGGAACAGTCTGTTCAAAAGCAAGAACTCCAACACCTGCTGTTGATGATTCCTGCAGATGTAGATCCGAGCTGCCCATGGGGGTCCTCTTTTATCCAGATGTACAAGTGAACAATGCCAATCGTGTAAGGTACATCAGACTCCACTACAACTGACAATACAGGATGACAGCACCTTTTTGGGGGTTGCTGTACTGCAATGCAATGGAGATCTATTATCGCCCCCCCCCCAAAAAAAAAATTAGCTCAGCCTCTTTCTGAAATGAAAATTCAAATGTGAGAAGAAATCTGGAAGTGGAGAATTTCACAAGCATTGCCCATTGTGCTTAAAGTCATCACCTCTGACTCAAGTGTGAAAGTCTTGACATCCAGAATGAAGCAATGGTCATCAATGCATCCTTCTCCGTTCCCATTGCGTGTCAAACCCAAGGGTACCTTAATAGATAGGATGCTGCTACCAATGCTTCCTTCTGTATTCCTGTAGCTGAAATATCTTTAGAACAGTGATCCCCAACCTTTTTTATGCCGCGGCCCGGTACCGGCATCAGCTGGGCGCCGCGGCCCGGTACCAGCATCAGCTGGGCGCCGTCATCTTTTTGATGAAAAAGTGCTTCCGGTGACCTCACCGGAAGCACTTTTTCATCAAAAAGATGGCGCGCCAGCGCTCTGGTGAGCTTTTCCGGGTAGAAATGGCTTTCTACCCAGAAAAGCTCACGGGCATGCGCCGCCATCTTTTTGATGAAAAAGTGCTTCCGGTGAGCTTTCTACCCGGAAAAGCTCACCGGAAGCACTTTTTCATCTAAAACAAGATGGCGGCGCCCAGCAAACCAGCGGCCCGGTAGGACTTGTTCCACGGACCGGTACCGGTCCGCGGACCGGTGGTTGGGGACCCCTGCTTTAGAAGGCAGGGTCCAAATGATATATGCAACATAGAAGGCAGCAACACCATAGAAAGAAGGGCATTCGAGCTGTTATCTTTTTTAAAAAAATAATTTATAATAAAACCAAAATTCTTTCTGGCCTCAGCTTGGTTTTGTCAATCAATACAGGAATAACCTTTTAAAAACTGCACTCGGAAAACTAAATGGGCCGCAGAAATGTGATGCTAGGAGATAGGAATCTTAAATATTTTTCTAGTCCCAACTGTAAACTAGAGAACTAAACATGTGTTTTCAGGAGGAAAGAGACACACTGAAATTCCCCGAAGTCCAAATTCTTCATCCCGTATCAGGTTTCCACACAATGTGGAAGATATGTACAGCACAGCCTTGGAAAAAAGAAGTACTGTCCATGTTATGTCTCCTTGGTCCTCTCTTTTTCCTGGTTTTAATCCCTATTTTTTTTTTTTCCCTTCCATGGTTATAGCATGTTCTCTGGGAATTGCATTGCAGCCGAAAGTTTTGTTTTGCACAACACAGAGTTTGTTGTCCCAGTTGCTTTCATGCATTTGTGTGTGCACACCCACTCTGTGTGTGTGTGTGTGTGTGTGTGTGGGATAAAGGTAGAGGGGGAGGGGAGATGATGAAATCACAGAATCCCCAGGCTTTGCTTGTGCAACTATGCTAACGTAAAGAAGATCGTGCATGGATAGAAACGGGTGCAAATTCATCTCAGACGAAAAATGCTGGATGATAAAAGAAAGCACGTCAGACTGCAGTCTACATTCACGGTGCAAAAAACAACGCCTACGGCTTTTGTGCAAGCCCACACACTCCACACAGTGAGAGGTCGTGCGCAAACAGTGACAAATCAAGTCGCAAAGTGTGTGGATGGGCTATCCAAGATTGCTTGGGGGAACAGATCGAGTGAAAATATATTATCCCTTTCAGGATAATACATTTTCAAGGTTACAGCTCCTATTTTTTTAGTCCCTTCGGACAAGACTCCATCAGCCAACTTGCAGAAGGCATGCTTGGCCTGCCACAGATCCTTGGGCTCAACTCTTGGCATCTCCACTTTGAAGGATGGTACAACAGGTGACAGAAAAGAATCTTTGCCAGGGATCTTTAAGAACCGATGCCCAGTTTGGATGAACAACTGATCATCGGCCGGATCTGATTTAGGGGAGCTTCCAAGGTTTATGTTCTCCCCTCTAGAAATTCAGCACTGTTCCCTGGTGCCTCACTTCCACCTTGACTGTCCCCATTACGTTTTCAGCAATGTCATGTTTATTTCGCAACAAGGAGCAAGATGGGGGAAGAATAAGGTTGGCAAGGAATCCCAGCAACCCCTAAATTCTGCCCCCTTACCAATAATCCCGTCCAAGTTGATTGTAAAGGACAAGCATTGATCTGGCTGATAAATCCAGGGTGGCCTCTCTTTACCATTTCCTCCTTCCTTGTCCACCCTGTTCAAGGTGGAAAGCCACCTATCTAAAGGAGAAAGCTTGTTGACTGGAAGATCCTACAGAGAAACGGTTCTCTGCTCTGTGAAATTAAGCTCTTGGCCAATGTAGTCTAGTTGTTGAGAAATGGGCCGTTTTCTTGCAGACGTTTCGTTACCCAGCTAGGCAATGGCATCACTACTGGAAGGGAGTGAGCTTTGCTCTCTGTTTATATATAAGTAGTTTGCCCTGTCAGTATTGGTAGGAGAGTTCTTGGTAGTTCCTGGATTGGACTGTTGTTTACTGTTTGATTGTTTGTCTAAATCGGTAGCTTCTTGATTGGAACATTGTTTACTGCTTGATTGTTGGTCTAGTGTCAATCTTGGTGCTTGTTGATCACTGAACAAGAAAGTGTTTTAGTCTTTTTGTTTCCTTTTTATCTTTTTGGTTTGTCTCTTTTGAACCATCAATGCCTCTCTTTTGGAAACTCTATAATACAAACAGAAAACAAACCTAACATTGAAGATGTTACATAATTGGGTAATAAAACGTCTGCAAGAAAACAATCATGCTCAGAGAACAGCAGGAACCCAACAATTCAAGTCTAAGCTACCGATATTCTCTTTTATTTGGCACTACTTGGACCAAGAGTCTCCAAACTTGGCAAGTTTTAAGACTTGTGGACTTCAACTCCCAGAATTCCTGAGCTAATGTGACTGGAGGAGGAATTTTGGGAGCTGAAGTCCACAAGTCTTAAAGCTGTCAGATTTGAAGACCTCAAGGCCCAGATTCAAATCTCCATTCAACCCAGGAGAACTTGAGTGATCTCCTTCTTCCAGCCCAAACAAGCTTATAAATCAAGGCTCTTCAAACTTGGCAAGTTTAAGGTTTATGGACTTCAACTCCCAGAATTCCTGAGCTAACATGACTGGAGGAGGAATTCTGGGAGTTGAAGTCCACAAGTCTTAAAGCTGTCAAGTTTGAAGACCCCTGTATGTAAATCTATTGCCAGATTTGAGCAAGGACCTCTTTCCAAACTGAGCCCCGTGTCTATGAAGCGGTTGGGCACTTGGTCCTTCAGCAAACAACAACTTGGCTTTAATGAACACTGAACAGAAACAGGTGGGAGGTGGGTATAAACTCCCTGGCAAAGTAGGCAGAGCTGTTAGTATCCCTGGACAACAGTGAGCCACACCAAAGTTTGGATGCCATCGAGTTGCAGTTGGGCAAGACGTAGGAGAAGATTTACCTTCCATAGCTGGTGGGGGACAACCGCCTGGGTAGCAAGCTAAGCAGAAACAGCAAACAAAAGGATTAGGCTTGAGAGAGAGAGAAAAGCAGAGAAAAGAGATGAAATCACAGCATACTTGAAACCAATCTTCTGGCCGAGGTCAAGGATATTAATATAATTCAGCTGCTTCTGACGACCAGGGAGGATAAGCAAAGGAGGTTGACCATGGTAACCGAAGCTCTGAATGAAGAACCTCATGGAGAGGAGCATAAGGCAGTTATCACAAGGCCAAATGTTCCCTCCCTCCCAACCACCAACAAAGCCCACTAAATTCTACAGAGGAATGATAAACTCAATCATCTTCACCTCTATAACTGTCTGGTTTGGTTCTGCAACCCAACAGGACAGACACAGACTCCAGAGAGTAATTAGGACTGCAAAAAAAAAACACCACACACACAATTCCTATCAACCTGCCTTCCATCGAGAACCTGTATCCTGCACGAGTCAAAAAGAGGGCTGTGAAAATATCTACAGACCCTGGACATAAATTGTTTCAACTTCTACCCTCAAAACAATGTTATAGGGCATTGCACACCAGAACTAGACACAAGGACAGTTTTTCCCCAAATGTGGTCACTCTGCTAAACAACTAATTCCCATAACACTGTCAAACTATTTACTAAGACTGTATTATTATTGTTGTTATTGTTGTTGTTGTTATTATTATTATTATTATTATTATTATTATTATTATTATTATTATTATTATTATTATTATTATTATCCTTCCTATTACCTATCTCCTTTTCTACTTATGACTATAACCTTGTTAGCTTTGCTGGCTGGGGAATTCTGAGAGTTGAAGTCTGCCAGGCTTAAAGTGGCCAAGGTTGGAGACTCCTATTCTATACTATTCTGAAACTTTGCGGCTGAAGACCTCTGCAGATAGGAGTTGTTCTTCTTCTGGTTCATCCAGTAAACCCAAGACAGAAACTGGGTCACCTAGACTAGAGACATGCTTGCAAGCAGCAGCTGCCTTTCTCTTCTCTCAGTAATTCCTGAACTGCAGAATGGAGTGTTTATGTCCATTCTCAGTCCTCCAGGTCATGGTTGTCCCAAAGGTGCTTTTTCAAGAGACAATTGGACTTTCTGGTTTTCTCTTGGAAGAAGTTTCGCTTCTCGTCCAAGAAGCTTCTTCAGCTCTGGTCCAAAGGTAAAGGTAAAGGTTCCCCTCGCACATACGTGCTAGTCGTTTCCGGCTCTAGGGGGTGGTGTTCATCTCCGTTACAAAGCCGAAGAGCCAGCGCTGTCTGAAGGCGTCTCTGTGGTCATGTGACTGGCAGGACTCAATGCCGAAGGCGCACGGAACGCTGTGACCTTCCTACCAAAGGGGTCCCTATTTATCTACTTGCATTTTTTACATGCTTTAAGAACTGCTAGGTTGGCAGAAGGTGGGACAAGTAAGGGGAGCTCACTCCGTTACATGGCGCTAGGGATTCAAACCGCCAAACTGCCGACCCTTCTGATTGATGAGCTCAGCATCTTAGCCACTGAGCCACCACGTCCCTCTGGTCGGGCATGGCTAAATTCTACAGAGATTCTCCATCATCCAGATCATGGCTGTCCCAAAGGGGCTTTTTTCAAGAGGCAACTCGACTTTCTGGTTTTTCTTGGAAGATGTTTCGCTTCTCATCCAGAGCTGAAGAAGCTTCTTGGATGAGAAGCGAATTGTCTTCAAAGAAAAACAAAGAAAATCCATTATAAGATATAATATCATAAGATACGGGAACTATTTCATCAATGGCTAGAGAGAAAAAATATGAAAGCTAGAAATAGCTAATAGACCAGTGAAATATAGAAAATAGGTTTATTATAGAAATAAACATGCTGAGGAGTGCTATAGTAATAGAGATATTGTGCATATTGATAAAATAAGAACAAACTAAAAATAGAGAATTAATACCAAAGTAATGAATGGGGATGTAAATTTTAATTGTTATTGCACAAGATATTTGTACCCAGACGAGACACCGTTAAATGGAAGATGAATTGTATGTACCTTCAATAAAAGTTTTAAAAATTTACAGAAAGAAAGAAAGAAAGAAAGAAAGAAAGAAAGAAAGAAAGAAAGAAAGAAAGAAAGAAAGAAAGAAAGAAAGAAAGAAAGAAAGAAAGAAAGAAAGAAAGAAAGGACAAAGGAAGTCCAGTTGCCTCTTGAAAAAAGCAACTTTGGTGCAGATTGGAGTACAGACACACATGGAACAATGAATGCAGCGTTAGCCGTGACATGACAGTTCAGTCTTAATCGGTTCCTAGGCGTCAACATACCCATTTGGGAAACCAGAGAGCGAGTTGAACACTATCTAGTGGAGGCCCCCATCAGAGTGCAGCATTCCGGAAAGCAGGCATATAAATAGCCCGCCTGTTCTTCCTTAGCCAGCTCTCCAACTTCTTCTCTCCTCCAACTGGCCTATTTGCAAGCCAGACTGTGACGCTTTCGTCGCGAGAAATGCCCTGCTTTCAATTTGTTTCTTTGAATGGATCCCAAAGTCCTTCTCCAAAACCCCAAAACTTTGACCGGATCTCAGGGCCATCGCTAGACAGCCAAGGGGTCGGAAAATAGGATTGAGATTGGGTGGACACTCACACGCAACAGCAACAGCTCCAGCTTTGGGACGTGGGAGAAGATTGTCCCATATTTTACCAGGGGAATACAACCAATCTAGGTTCTACGTGACCTCTTTGGGCATTTCCTATCTTAGAACAAGGGCCTCCAACCTTGGCCACTTTAAGCCTGGTGGACTTCAACTCCCAGAATTCCCCAGCTAGCTTTGCTGGGAGTTGAAGTCCACCAGGCTTAAAGTGGCCAAGGTTGGAGGCCCTGTCTTAGAAGGTAAGGTCTGGAAGAAGTGAAGGACATGCCCACTTGCCTGGAGAGAGGCAACTGTCATTGATCTGGCTTCAGTCTAGGGGAGGCAGAGGTGATGTGATCTTGTCACTCAACATTTTTAGAAATGTGAGGTTTGAGGATGGAGGCAGGAGGCCGGGGTAAAGAATGAAGAGACAGAAGGGTGTCACAGGGTGGATTGGAACTATAGGATTCTTAAAAGTATGAATGTTATCACAAAAGCCTGGGTCAGTCTCTATCTGGTTTGAAAGATATAACATCACAATAACAACCAGAAGGGTGAGGGGAAGGCAAGGAAGAGGAAGAAGAGCGAGAAGAGGGAGAAGAGAGAGGGGGGGAGAAGAAGAGGGAGAGGAGGAGGAAGAGGAGGAGGAGGAGGAGGAGGAGGAGAGGAGAGAAAGAGAGAAAGAGAAAGAGAAGAGGAGGAGGAGGAGGAGGAGGAGGAGGAGGAGGAGGAGGAGGAGGAGAGGAGGAGGAGGAGAAGGAGAGAGGAGAAGGAGAAGGAGAAGGAGAAGGAGAAGAAGAAGAAGAAGAAGAAGAAGAAGAAGAAGAAGAAGAAGAAGAAGAAGAAGAAGAAGAAGAAGAAGAAGAAGAAGAAGAAGAAGAAGAAGAAGAAGGAGAGGAGCAGGAAAGAGAGAAGAAACAGGGAAGGAAAAGTAGGAAGAGGACTATAATGACAAACTATCCTGGACTGTGTAAAACTCCTGAGAACGATAAAACTTTCAATAACCATTTGGAAGAGATTCTTCGTTAAACATTTTTGCTTAATTCTCCCCTTTTGCTAATACAGCAAAACCCCAAACCCTAAAAAAAAAAACACCACCTGCTTTACAGCCAGTACATTCCTAATCCATTTTTACAGTGAAACCAACTCACGAAAGAGTTCCCTGAACTTCCCCACTGGTTATAATCTTTTTACGGATGGCCGTAAAAATGGTAGATCCTTTCCTATTCGGAAATACAAGAAGCTTTTGCCGCATTTCCCCCCACTGTGTCTGAGTGTTTATGTGTGAACACCATGTTTCTAAGGAGTTTCTCAGAGCAAGGCTCCAGGTAGGGAAGTCATGCCATCACAGGATTAACATCAAGCACGTGTGTAATTTTTATACTTTTATCTTGATTTTTCACCGCTTAATTCAGGGAAGCACACACCTGCGTTTCTGCTTTATCCTCTCAATAGGGTTTTAAGGTAGGCCAGGGTGAGATATAAAAACTGGCCCGAGGTCATTAAAATGAGAGTCATAGGAACAAAATCCAGATTTTGCAAACCCTTGTTTACTAGATTTGTTTGCTACTTCCTACAATATCATGATCCGCCAGACCATTAGAACTTTGTCACCCACGAACCATTACATGTTAGACTGCTTTAATATAAAGAAGTATCCCTTCCAGGTTCAAAGTAGACCCACAATTGGATCATCATGAGTCCAAAAGTTGAGCTAGATCCTCTTCTTAATTCAAAGAAGCCTTATTATACTGTTTGAAATGGAATACGTTCTCCTGCTTGATCAGGGGGCTGGACTAGAAGACCTCCAAGGTCCCTTCCAGCTCTATTCTGATTCTGATTCAACCTACCCAACAATATTTGCCCAAAAATAACAGAGCAAAAAGGACTTCATCATCTTTTTTTAAAGGAAATTCAAATTCTGAAGCAAGCAAAGACAATGCTAATCCATGCCTAAATTAAAATGACTTTGATACGACTTGTCACTTGCAAGACTCCTGGCTTGACACCAAAGCTGCCAAGGATAATGTGTATTTGTTTGTGTGTGTATCCACACACAGATAAATCCATGCAGGTGTTTTTTGGTTTTTTTTTTAATGCCAACGTTTTCAAAGCCTTCCTCCTTGGGCTGAAAGTGTGTGACTGGCTTTGTCTCTTTTGGAAGGACTAGAATTCAAGATCTCCTGGTTTCTAGCATGGTGATTTTAACCACTGCACCAAAGGGGCTCTCTGTATCAAGATCACACGATCTCGAGATCACACGATCTACTTCAGAAAGCAAGCCCCTAAACAGCCCCCTTGTTTTCCTATCCTGTGGAAATTTATGGCCTTTCCTGAAGAAGCCTAGATCAATATATGGGAAAAGAGAATAAGTCACCCAGTTGGTTCGCTGTCTGTGGCAGGACTAGAACTCTCAGCTCCCAGTTTCTAACCTGGTGCCTTTAAACCACAGCATCAAAAGGGTCAAAAATGATCGAGAACTTTTGCACCGTTCTAGTCAAATGGGATTCCTAGTACATTTATAAGCTATCAGGTTTGGTAGGATTTAATTCCCCAGCAAATGACTTTGCAGAGGCAACTTTCAAGGGAAGAGCTCTCTTGGTCTACTCAGCCGTAAACACACCGCCCAGTTCAGTGCAACTTATTGCTCCTGGCTCAGCTGGGACAGAAACACTGTACCAAAATAAAAATAAATGAAATAAAATTAAAATTAAAAAAAAAAAAATCCAAGCCGTGCACTCAGAGCTCCTTCCCAAAAGATTGTCACGGGAGAAAACAAGACGAAAAGCCACTTTCGGTGTTGTTGTTAGTTGCATCCATCACAACCCCCTGAACAACATTCCTCCAGGCCTTCCTGTCCTCTACCATCTTCTGGAAGCAGCTAATTCAGGAAACTCTTTCATACTTTTCAGAAGTCCCTTAAGACTTTACAAGAATGAATAGAAACACCCCGTATTTTAGCTATCTGGGGTTCTAGGGGAAAAAAAAAAAGTTTACAGCTTCATTCAGAAGCCCAGAGCTGCATCTGGCCTTCTCTATCCCTCCCCTTTCTCTCCCCTTCCCCAGGGCTGTCTTAAGGCATGGGCCTGATGGGCCCTTGCCCGTGGGCCCCACGAGCAAAGGGCCCCCCCATACTAACCTGTGTATGTTAACCCTTCCATGCACCTTGTATCCTATAAATACAGCAACGTATTTATTACATTTTACTGCATTTCTGTATTAACACTAACACGAAAATAATTAAATTTCATCGACAGGTTGATTCCTGGGAGTTGTCCTAGGGCCCCCACTGCACTGCTTTGCGGCGGGGGGGGTCCATAATGCTGTGCAGACGGGCCTGCCCTTCCCCCAGCCCTCCCTCCCTCCAGTTCTGTGACTTAGACACCCGCACAGCAAGCTGTTTCTTGGCCCTCCTCCCCTACGGATTGGTGGTCTCGTTCTGGCTTGCTTGGGACACAGCTGGCGAAAACGCCCCCCCTTTTCAACTCCGGGATCCTCGCCCCTTCCCTATTTCTTCCAAAGTCGGGGGGAAACCTTGCTGGGACCGCAGCGGGAGAAGGAAGGGAAGGGGGTCTTGGGACCCCCAAGAAGTGGGACAGGGTAGGTCGTGTTTCTAGGGAAACCCTACAAGCAGCCCCAGCCCGACAGAAACAGACACACACACACACACACACCGTTCTCTTTGTAGGGTCCCAGCCCTTCCCGCAACGCCGGCTCCTCGGGGGTGGGGTACCTTGCCTGCCCCCTGCAAGAAGCAGGGGAAAGGGGGAGAGGCTACGTTTTCGGCCCCTTGGCTTTCACCCCCACAGCATGCCCGGCCCGCTGGAATCGGCAGCTCGGAACCTCGCTTAGAGCAGCGGACCCCCCCCCCCCAAAAAAAAACCACCTGCCTCTTGTGGCCGCGAATTCCGCAAGCCACGGCTCTTCCCAAGGAGTCCTTGCTCCGTCCTTACCGCCTTCCACCTGCTCTGGTGCCCGGGAAGGGAGGCTTCCCACCTTGGGGACCCCTTCTCCCCTCCCTCCAAGGAGGCTTCCCACCTTGGGGACCCCTTCTCCCCTCCTCCAAGGCGCGGCGCCCTTGGGCTTTCAAGGGGGCCTGGAGCTGCGTTCCCGGGCGGGGAAGGGGGGGTTTCCTTCCTCGTCCCGCCTTTCCCCTCCGCGGCCCCCGCACCTAAGCCTACCTGTTGGCGGGGCGCACGCTAAGCAGGTAGTTGCGCCTATCCGGCCGGTACTCCACCAGGGGCCCGTTATCCTCGCCGTCGCTGCCGGGCCCGGGGCAGTAGCCCAAGGAAGACCCGTTGCCCGAGTAGGAGCGGCCCAGAGGTCTCCGCCGGGAACCCATCGCGATCGGCAGCCCCGGCGGGGCCAAAGCGGGGTCCGGAGCTCACACGCGGGGGGGTCCCGGCCGGTTCCCAGTCGGGGGCTTGAATGCGTTGCGGGGCCGCTCCGCGCAGCGCCCCAGCCGCCGTCAATCACCCCGGGGAGGCCCGCGAACCCGGCTATTTATAGTCGGCCCACTTGGGGCCGTCACTCAGGCGGAGCTGGGGGAGGGTGCCGGGCTAGGGGGCTCGGCCAGTCGGCCGGCCGGGCTACGAGGCAAGAGAGGCCGCCGGGGGAGTGGGGAGTGGGGTGGTCTCTACGCTGCAGGGAAGTCGCGGTGCGTCTCCTAAAGGGGTCTTTGGGGAGGGGGGCGCTTTGACCCTCCTTTTCCCAGCGCTTGTTTCCTCCCCAAAAAAAACCGGATCGCCCCTCCCCTCTGAAGCAGGTTACCCCCCGCATAGAAACTTTTCTGAACCGCATCGCAGCAGTTTTGGAAGGGACCTTGGAGGTCTTCTAGTCCAACCCCCCTGAACTAGAACCAGCGGTTCTGCTTCTAGTTCAACCGCTGCTGCTCGCCGCTTCCAGCCTTCCTTGTTAGAATCGCGGCACCCCCTCCTCGCTCTTTCCAGCGGTGCCTTCTCCCTTTTGCGTAACCTGTTTGTAAAGACAAGGAACCTGTATTAAGGGCGCATCGGAACTTTGGGGAGCTGGCCTTCGGGTTCTTTTCACGGGAGGGAAATGTCCTGATTTTGCGCCTAGGCCTTGGCTGACACAACTGTAGTGACCTACTAGGTTGTCAGAAGAAACACCCGATAAGAGTTCTCTAGGACAGGGGTCTCCAACCTTGGCCACTTGAACACTTGTGGACTTCAACTCCCAGAATTCCTCAGCCAGCTGGCTGGGGAATTCTGGGAGTTGAAGTCCTCCAGGCTTAAAGTTGGCATGGTTGGAGACCCCTGCTCTAGGAGACAAACTTCTTGCACTCACCACACACACACACACACCGTACACAAAATGCAAGGAAAATGGGGTGAGGGCCTGCTGTAATGGAACAGTAGCCTTGAGGATTTTTGGAGTAAACTGTGCCTTTGTATCCCTTCTGGGTCCAAGATGCAAAACTGAGCTATTCCAATTACAGTTTTGGGGGATAATCTGAACCGTTCTCTGAACTGGGACTACCTGTGGATGAAAGGGTTAAAGCTAGCCTGGTGACTGTCCCCGTTGTGCACCTCCAAAACTATCATCCCCAGCCAGCATGGCCAAGAACCCAGCTTCCAGAACCCCACACTTGGGCCCCTTTCCCATTAAGCCTTATCACCTCTCTACCACCTTCACATTTCCGATTGGGATTGGCTAACTTTGGGATCCAGTAAGGCCATGCAATCCAGCCAGCCAGTAGAGACAGGCAGATAACCTGTTCAGCTGTGAGATTTATCTCCATTCAACCCTCCAGTGCACAAGGTCTCCAAACTTGGCAACTTTTAAGACTTGTGGACTTCAACTCGCCGAATTCTCCAGCCAGCCATGTCTGTTTGTTTGTTTGTTTTTCTCTTAACCTCCTAAAGTGGAGAGAGATTGCAGAGGAAGGGATTATAAGAGAGTAAGCTATGCTTGGCTGGAGGATTCTGGGAGTTGAAGTCCATGAGTCTTAAAGTTGCCAAGTTTGGGGACCCCCTGCTCCAGTGGGTGAATGGAGCCAGTGGGTGGGAGAGTCAGCTCCTGTTGTTGTTTTTCCTCCCAATTCTGGCATTACAATCCAATCCAACGACAAGACCCACTTTAAACTGCATCATGTGCCGTGGAGGTATGCAGAAGAGGCTGAGCAGAAGGCCTATGGCATCACCGCCCTGGCTGGCTGCCCACCCTGAACCTACCTCCCTGCCTTTGGCTCGTACACTTGTAAACTTTAGGAGCTGCAAACGCAGACGGCGGCCTGCCAGGGTGGGCTCTTTTGTATCGGATTAAAAAGACAAGAGTTTCTTTCCCTCTACAGCTTAAATTGTACATGGCACTTTTTTTTTTATGAGCCGTGTCCGCAGTGGTGGGGTGGTGAGGTGGAGGTGATTTAAAAGGGTCCATGCAGACACCCAGGAGGAATTACCATCCCTGTCCTATTGTTTATTTTTCTTATATGTATCCATTTCATGTATTCATAACTATGTTTATACTTATAACTATTATCTTGTAAGCGATTGACAAATAAAATAAATAAAATAAATCTTGTCTTTTTTCTCCTTCTTAAAAAAACAACAACGATAACTTCCTCCAAGGGAACGCTGGTCCAGATTTAATCTCCCTCATCTCCGTGGCCTGATTAAAAAATAATAATCTTAAACTGTTCTTGGTCCCAGAATCAAAAGAAACTCTCTCTTCTCTAGCCTGCAAAACTCCTGTGATTTGGACGAGGCTTCCTGCAACCTACCAAAACAACAACAACAAAACATCCTTTACAAATTGCACCAGATACAGTTTCGCAAAACGTGTTGAGTCACGCTGGAGCAAACCACATTTTTGCCGTAGGTTGTGTGTAGGGAACATCAGTTTCTGGAAAAGTTCCTTCACTCTTAGGAAGCTTCTTTTGGAACCCTTAGCCCATCCTTCCTCTCTACACGCACGCACACAAACGCACATGTAACACTGTGAAAGGCAACTGTGTCAACTTTTTTGGCAGGTGTTTGGAATCCCAAATGGAACAGGACTGGCTTACTGTATCTCCAAGTAAGAGAAGCATTATCAATAACAGCTGGCTCCATAATACAGTACAATTGGAGGGGAATCCACACTTCAATATGCACATATGCTACAATACAAGAATATACACCATGGTGCAAATACTACAACCCCTCCCTACCCCAAACTACTAACACACAATGCCTTGAACCACATACTGAGCAAATTTAGTGGTGCTCTCTGAGCTGGGTTGCTTTGTTGCAGATTTTTCATTACTCAACTAAGCCACAAAGTTTTAGCACTGATGATGTTCCCTAGTTGGGTGATGCAATGTCTGCAAGAAAACAACCAGGCTCAGAGAGCACCAAGGACCCCATAATGTAACCCTGAGCTACAAAATGTTTACTGCAATTTAACCCAGTGTGCTATATATGAATTCATCCTGATTGATGAGTTTATCATGCAGGCTATTGTCTGAATCCAGAGAACTGGAATAATGCACTAAATTGTTAACCCTGTATGAATTGGGCAGCCATATAAATTTGTTTTTTAAAAAAACCAGGATGAAGTTAATCAGGGTGTGTCCTGCCTAAAACCAGCTAAATGCTTCTTTATCTTAGAGAGATTCTCTAACTGCATAGTTCCCACAGTGATAGGGATGTTAAAGTGGGTTGGGGTCCCGAAGGGGCCGATGTGCTTAAAGAGGGCTGTGAAAATATTTACAGACCTCTCACATCCTGGACATTAAACTGTTTCAACTTCTACCCTCAAAATGACGCTGTAGAGCACTGCACACCAGAACAACTAGACACAAGGACAGCTTTTTCCCCAACACCACCACTCTACTAAATGAGTAATTCCCGCAATATGGTCAAACTACTTACTAAGACTATTTTACTATTATTCTTCTCATCCTTCCTAGTACCTAATCTCCTCCCACCGATGACCTTGTTGCTTATATCTTTACGATTTATATTATTTTATTTAGTTTCCTAATATGATTTAGATTGCTTATTTAGTATCCTATGACTGTCACTCAGTATTGTATCTTATGATTTTTGATGTGTTTTATTTTTTTCTTATGTACACTGAGAGCCTATGCACCAAAGACAAATTCCTTGTGTGTCCAATCACACTTGGCCAATAAAGAATTATTCTATTCTATTCTATTCTATTCTATTCTATTCTATTCTATTTCTATTTCTATTTCTATTTCTATTCTATTTCTATTCTATTCTTAATTGCTGTTCTATTCCATTCCATTCCATTTTTATTTCTATTCTATTCCATTCTCTATTTATTCTATTTTTAACTGCTATTCTATTCCATTCCATTCTTATTTCTATTCTATTCTATTCTCTATTCTATTCTATTCCATTCCATTCTTAATTGCTATTCCATTCCATTCCGTTCTTATTTCTATTCTATTCCATTCTCTATTCTATTCTTAATTGCTATTCTATTCCATTCCGTTCCATTCAGAAGAGGCCTGGAACTATTCAATCCAAGCCATCTTTTTCGAAACCAAGAATTAGCATGTGCTGACCTCCCCTGGCAGCTGCGGGAAGGTGGCTTCTCTGAAAAGGAGGAGTCTAATCCACAGTTAGACAGACAGAAGGCAGAAGTTGGGAGAAGAGGAGGGCTCCTGAAGACTCCTGCAAACTCTCCTGCCATGCTTAGAAGCCATGACATAATAACACAACAATAAAGGACCTCTACCTGCCTGTCACGTCTCAACCGCTTCGCCTTCTTTCAGCAATTGTGTGAAATGTATCAATGCTCCCAGGATACCAGAATCTGAGACACGGAGAAAATTAGTTACAGATACAAGTAGTCCTTCACTAATTGAACCCAAACTTCATGTTGCTAAGTGAAACATTTGTTAAGCGAGTGTGCCCTATTTTACGGCTTTTGTTGCCACCGTTGTTAAGTTGAATCATTGCATTTGTTAACATGGTTGTGTCTGATTTTATGAGGGTGGTTGTTGTTGGTTTTTTTGCTACCGTTGTTGTGTGAGTCTGGCTTCTCATCCCGGCTTATGGGTGGAGCATTTGCCACCACATGCCATCAAAGTCAGTAAAAATTATTTAGAAATGCTTTTGCCCTACTAAAAGAAACAGCAGGGAAATTAGCAGGCCCATTACAAAAGGGCACATTAAAAAGTTGGATCTGGACCAATTTCGCTTCTTTTGCTGTGAATGCTAATACGCTTATCGCAGAAGGGCATGTTTTTACAACAGGTTTTAACGACCAATTCCCCAAGATATTGTATGAACATTTAACTTCTAATAAGACAGCTCTGAATACAATATAGACATAATATTAAAGGCAATCCTGTGTGCATTTATTCAGAAGGAGCCATACTGAAAACAGTGGAGGTTTTTTTCTCAACTGACTCAGCCACATACTCCCCATGTCCTTCGAAGAGTTGTGACGCCCACATATGATTTATCACTAAAGACATAAGGGCGATCTGCCCTCCTGATGAGGCATCAAGAAAACCTCCTGAGTTAACCAGATTTTTCCCAAACACAAGCACAGATGGCAATTTCAGAAACACACACACACACACACAGACACACGCACATTAAAATCTCTTTGCTTTTCTGCTTGCATTGAGATTTGTGTGGGGGTCTGTGTACGCGCACCTTGGTGTCAGGCTGATGAAAGAGGGAAGTGATTAAACCTTACAGAAAATTGAGATTAAATGTGCTGCAAGAGGTCGCTGCTAGGATGTTCTCATTTTGGGCAGAAAAACAGCTTAATGAACTGCAGGGAGAGAGAAAAAACAGAGGGGGAGCTGGAGAGGATTTTGCCAAACTCAGTGCCGCTGGAAACTTTCCTTTGGCGTTTTGTTTAGAGTAGCCTTTCTCAACCTTGGTCACTTTTAAGATGTCTGGACTTCAACTCCCAGAATTCCCCAGCCAGCATTAAGTTGCTAAGGGAATCCACCCATCTTAAAGTTGCTAAGATTAAAAAAATACCTTTGTATCTTTTATTGTTATCCAAGGTTCAAGGACCCACGATGCTTCACAACATCACATCATATCCCCTGCCGCTCTGATTCTTAGAAGCTCTTGTCTGTCTTGATGTGATAGTATTAAGCCAACTTCTCTTCTGTCTGTCTCGTTTTGTATAATTTCTGACAAAAGCATGGCTGGTTGGGGAATTCTAGGAGCTGAAGTCCACAAGTCTTTAAAAAGGTTGCCAAGGTTGTGCAATCTTGCACCAGTCTTCTCCAGCAGCCTAGATCAGGGGTCGCCAGCCTTTTGGACCTCAGGGATCACCAAACTCATCATTTTAAGTCCCGCGGACTACTAATATGAATTTTGACTGACGGTGGCTTGCTGACGTTGGCAGGAAAGTGGGTCCCATATCCCAGAGCTGCAGGAGTCACAGGACTGACCCTTTGGTCATCCTGGAGCAGCTGCTCCTCCACCCGGGTGCACCGGCCTGCCATGGACTGGAGGAGAATGGCCGAGAAATCAGAGAATGGCCGAGTTTACACCCCGCACGCTAAACCACACATGCAATATACATATACATATACATATACATATACATATACATATACATATACATATACATATACATATACATATACATATACATATATATATATATATATATATATATATATATATATATATATATATATTTTAGTTTTAGTATCTGGGGAAGATGTGCATTTAAACCAGACGGCTGTTGGAAGGTTGTTATATGGTTGTTACATTTTACGGTGTAAACCATCCAGGCTGGAGAGCATACAAATAGTTGAAATAAGTAAGCCATAACTAGGAGTTGTTGCTGTTTTAATCATACTATGCGAAGTTAACAATGATCATGTTGTACTTGTAGCTTAATATGCATGGCAGGCTTTAATGCTTTATTCAAACATCCCGGTTAAAATAGATTTCCTTAGGGCATTGCATAAACTTAACATGTGTGTAAACTAAACTCTGTGTCTACTTATTGGCTGGGTTTGCATAACTAATGATAGCTTGAGCGGAGCGAACACTGAGCATTAAGCTAAGTTAATTCTGTGTGGCTTGGCATCTTCTTCAAAGCCAGCCTGCTTAGTTGGTTTCTCAAAAAATCTTGCGCAACAATACCCCTCAAACAGGTTAATTCAGTAAGCAAGGGAGGCATGTTCTTGTGTATTCCTAACCACCACAACATGAGGTGCACAGCTAATCACAAATTTCTTATCTCCCCTTGTTGAAACAGATAAAAGTGAGGTGTAGAATGTAAGGTTGGAAGATTATCAAACCCAACACGCTGCCGACTGCCAGAATCTTTCTCGCATTAAATTATTTAAAACAAAGAAAACAAAACTAGCAACAAGTTATTTCCGTGTTGAATCACCCAACTAGGCCCAGAACGTCCCACACTGAGTGGCGACATCTCCCTACTTCTGTAAGTCTACTTAGTTCTAGCTTTCAGATAGTATTGTAGCTGTAATTCTCATTCTTTCTAACTTTTTTACTGTTTGTAAGCTGCCCAGAATTGCCTTAGCGGTAACAGGGGAAGCAGGTAAATAGAATCATAGAATGCAAAGATTGAAAGCTACCTTGGAGATTGATATGCTGCCTATCTCACTCTGAAAAGCATAAGGTAAGGACATAAGCTACTCCACATAATGGTAGTTAATGTGATTCTTTAATTGTGTTCATGGCTGCAAATAGTTAAGTTTTTGTTAAATTCTTGTTGGTTTTTATTTCTATAAACTAACTAGAGTCACTTCAGGTAATCGTTGGCCTTATGAAATGTCTGCGTAAGCAGGTAGACAGACAGACATTGGTCTGACTCCCAGATCTGCCTCCAATGATAAGAAGAGATCAGATCAGATATCAGAAGAGACACGTGAATTTTTGAGGGAGCTATGATTACACAAACACACACTGGCATAGTTTGCTTAAGTGTGTTTTACCCAAGGCACCATCTATTAGGTCACACAGCCAACGAAACTATAAAGCTACAGCTGAGAAACCAGAATGGCCGAGTTTACACCCCGCACGCTAAACCACAAACAAGCCAGGCCCAACTGTGGTTTAGCATGTTGGGCAAACCTGACCAATAGACTAGCAAGCAAGACTAGCGAGCGAACCTTACCGACAGACTAGGAAGCACATGCAAGTTTTTCCAAATCAACAATGAGAACTATAAAGCTACACTTCGTTGTTAGGTTGACTGGCCCCTGTTGCCTGTGAAAACGAGGGTAATAAGAATCCCATAATTTAGAAGTCAGAAACTTTCTCCGCTGCGGGGACCATTGGCCATCAGAGCTCTCTAAACCCCCATTGTGTCTTCTTGAAAGCAATCTAATGGGTTGGAGAGAGGCTGGAGCTGACATGATGCCAGCCTTCTCTCCAAGCCCCCAGAAACCCTCCATTTTCGGAGATAAAAGAAGTCATTAGCAAGGCACAAAAGGGCATCACAATTATGTCAATGTGCCTCTCCTTTGAAATGAATGGAATAACCTTTTATATAATCCCATTAGCATTTTCAGGGGGAAATGGTGGCATTTGAGCAGATAGTTAAAAGAATGCTGCTTCTTGTCTTGGCAGAAAGGCCAAAAGTATTATCTGATTTACTATCTCAGAATTGATATTCAACAATGTAGGGGAGCCTGGGGTGAACAGGGAGTCAGCTCCAATCTACCAAGAGGTTGAGGGGGGGGGTGTTTATTTTTTGCAAAGTATCCTAGCTGCACATCTTGCATTTTCTCAGCAAGGGAAAAGTTTTGAAAAGACATTGTAAAACTAATGTGACTATTGCCGTTATTATACAATGATGGTTTGATTATGAGCCGTCAAATCATTTTCTGCTTCTGTCGTAAGTGTCTCTTTTTTTCTTCTTCTTCGGCTACTGGGTTTTTTTATTTAATTTACTTAAGATGTTTTGGAGGACTGTAGTTGGTTTGTGTGTTACTTAGTTGGGTAATAAAATGTGTGCAAGCTTACAACCAAGCTCAGAGAGCACCAATCCAACCCTAAACTACAATTATCCTCTTCTGTTATAACTTTGCTTTGGTGGCATATGATACTTTCCTTGCTATTTGTTTTGGATTGATATCTCTGGACTACATTTACATTCTGGATCTTGGATCTGGATTTCTGATTTCATTTTTCTTATGAAACGTTTTGTTATCTTGTTCTGTTCCATCTAATCCTTGGCATGCCTAACCTGGCTTGCTCAGGCAGGCATGAAGGAAGCCATTGACCTCATTCAAGCACAGATCACAACCGATAAGCATTTGGCCACACCCTGCAGGAGATTAAGATATCCATTTCTCCCCTTAGTACCCCACCCCACCCAAATAGATCCTGGGCCCCATCCCCAACGCCTCTTGAGAGTCCACTCTTTGACATGATGTGTCACAGGAGTCACTGCAAATGAGCTAGGAGGCAATATAAAATTTCTTAAATAAATAAATAACATCCGTTTCAAACAAAGTATTTCTGCAACTGTACCGTTCATAAGTGAATCAAGCATTAGTATCTACAATAAACTCTCTGTATTGGACAGAATGAAAAACAGAAAGAGAAAGAGAGGTGTGTTATGACACACAAAAAAAAGATCTTTACTATGAGTTCTTGGCATAATTGAAGATCTTACTAAAACAGAAGCACCAAAAGAAATCATGAGAGCACATAAGATTTTAATTGCAAGATGCTAGCTGCGTACCCTCCACCTGTCTGGAATTTCAGGAAGCTTCTTGGCACAATTTGGAGCTGATAATTGAAATATTATCTACGATAGCTTATGCAAATAAATCAGAGAATTAGAACTGCTCAGAATAATTTAGCCTCTGCTTTCCTTACAGACTAGCTCATATCAAACATCTCAAAGCAATTCACAAGACTAAAATCCAATATAAATATCCAGTAATGATGAAAGTAAACCATACCCCATCTCACAACGAGATAATTGAGCAGCTGGGGAGGCAGCCGGCTTCTAAGATGACTAAGACAGACTCATGCCATGGTGGCATCAGGAAGAACCATTGGGGCCAAGGTGATTATGGTCCCCACCTTTATAAAAGTGCAACCAGGTTCAACGTGACACTCATCACTTTACAATGTTCCTGAGGTCAAACAAAGCATCAGTGAGTGCTAGGACTGTTGGAAAGTTGGCATTGTGACCACCATCCATCTTCACACGTTCTGCAGCTTGTGTGGCTCTCCACCTTCTGGAGCGAACACCAAAGGTGCTGGACTACAAAACCCAGCGCTTTCCACAGCACCAGGGGCTTGCTGGCAGTACAGTTCCTTACCATAGCACATGGGTCTCTCGGGAGATTTTTCCAAGACCTTCTCGGTTATCCATTCAGGGCCAAGTTGAGTTGAGTTCAGGGAGGAGGAAAGGATGCTCCCTTGAACCCTGGATGGACTGGAAAAGGGTGCTTGAACTTCAGGGACTATGCTGGGTGCAGAGAGGGTGGATGAAGCTGCTCTGCAGGACACCTATGTTTCGCTGGGTGCACGGCCAGAGTCTATGCCGTGCTTGCCATGCCCTGGCTACAATAATATGACTTCCCTGCAATAACGGGCCATGCCTGCAACGCCAGGCCATACCTGCAATAACATACCATACCTGCCAGGGCAGCCATGCCATGCCATGCCTGCAATAACATACCAGGCCATACCTGCCATACCCTGCCAATCAAGGCCAAGCCATGCCTTCAATAACATAACATACCTGCCATGCCATGTTAGTCGGGGCCACGCCATACCAGCAAAAACATACCATGCCATACCAGCCATATCTGCCATGCCATGCCAGTCAGGGCTGTGCCATGCCAGCAATAACATACCAGGCCATACCTGCCATGCCAGCAATAACATACCAGGCCAAACTTGCCAGGCCATGCCAGTCAGGGCCATGCCATGCCTTCAGTACCATACCCTACCATGCCAGTCTGGGCCATGCCATGCCTTCAGTACCATACCCTACCATGCCAGTCAGGGCCATGCCATGCCTTCAGTACCATACCCTACCATGCCAGTCTGGGCCATGCCATGCCTTCAGTACCATACCCTACCATGCCAGTCTGGGCCATGCCATGCCTTCAGTACCATACCCTACCATGCCAGTCAGGGCCATGCCATGCCTTCAGTACCATACCCTACCATGCCAGTCTGGGCCATGCCATGCCTTCAGTACCATACCCTACCATGCCAGTCAGGGCCATGCCATGCCTTCAGTACCATACCCTACCATGCCAGTCTGGGCCATGCCATGCCTTCAGTACCATACCCTACCATGCCAGTCAGGGCCATGCCATGCCTTCAGTACCATACCCTACCATGCCAGTCTGGGCCATGCCATGCCTTCAGTACCATACCCTACCATGCCAGTCAGGGCCATGCCATGCCTTCAGTACCATACCCTACCATGCCAGTCTGGGCCATGCCATGCCTTCAGTACCATACCCTACCATGCCAGTCTGGGCCATGCCATGCCTTCAGTACCATACCCTACCATGCCAGTCTGGGCCATGCCATGCCTTCAGTACCATACCCTACCATGCCAGTCAGGGCCATGCCATGCCTTCAGTACCATACCCTACCATGCCAGTCTGGGCCATGCCATGCCTGCCACAACCTACAATGCCTGCCAGGCCAGGCCGGCCCAGGCCAGCCACCCCACCCCCATGCCGTCCTCCTAAGGCCGGACCGGAGCCAAGGCTGCCAGACCCGGCGTGTCCCCTCTCCCCTGACCTCCTCCATCCTGGGGCAGCCCCCGGCCCCCAGCTTCTCGGGCCGGTCCTTCGGGGAGGAGGGGGCTGGCGGGGAGGGGCACCCTCACTCGGGGCGGGGAAGCGCCCTGAGGAGGAGGAGGGCCGCCGTGTGTGTGTGTCGTGCGAGCGAGCGGGAGAGAGACCGAGCGAGGGAAGGGCTGGCGGGGCCCGGCCCGGCGGCGGCGGCGGCGTCCCTGAGGCGATCGAGCGGCCCTGTCCTGGCCCGGGAGGCCCCGCCCCTCCCCCGCGCCCGCCCCTCCCCCGCGCCCGCCGCCGCCATGTTGAGGCGGTCGCTGCCCGGCGCTGCTGGGTGAGGCCTGCGCGGGCCCGGGCGGCGGCGGCGGAGCCCGCGGCGGAGCAGCCCGGTCGGTAAGTGGGGGGCGAGAGGCTTGGCCCGAGGACAGGCGGCAGGGCAGGGCCGCTCTTCGGGGCCCTCGGCGGGACAGCCCCGGGGCCCTCCCGGCTGCTTTGGCAGCTCACCCCGCGGCGGAGCGCTCGGCCTCGGCTGCGGGGCGGCTGGCCACGGGGCCGGGGCCCGGGAGAGAGGGGGCGTCGGCCGCTCTGGACGACCCGCTGGGCCAGGCTGGCAGAGGCGGCCTCGCTCCGCTCCCTCCCTTCCTCCGTCTCTTGTCTGCGGGGAAGCGGCAGCGGCGGCGGCGGCTGCTGTGCCAGGCTGGGTCGCCTGTGCCCCGGCTGGGGGTCCTCGGGGGAGGCCTGGCCCTCCTTCCTGGGCACTATGAATCTCTGCAGCCCCCCCACCCCACCCACTCCCCCAATATATGGGACCCCCCATGAGCAGCTTCGTCCTGCAGCCAGGCTGGCACTTGTGCCAGGCTGGTGCTTGCAAGACCTGCGCCAACTTTGGTGGCAGCTGCCCAGGCTCCCCAATGCCCCTTCTTCCTGCCACTCTCCTCATCCTCCTGACCATCATCATCATCGCAGATCCCCTGACCACCGTTCTCACTAGATCCCTTGACACGGGTGTCATCGTCCCCCCATGCTGAAATGCACTTCTAAGCAGCAGGACCCCCCTCCCCCGTTTGCAAACCCTCATAGGTGCAGGCGTTGCACCCCCAAACCACCCCTCACCTTTATGCAACCCCTGTGTGTGTGTGTGTGCATGTCTCTTCTCCTGCCACACTCCCCTCATGTTGCACCCACTGGGCTGACCATGCATCGCTTTGCTTCCCCGTCCTTAATGGCCTGCTATCTGCAGAAGATTAAGAACAGTTTTGCATTGGTCCATTTGACTTGTACCCAGATGCACTGATGGTACCCACTGACCCGATGGCCTTTTTGTAAGCCACCCAACTCCCGGCGGGCTCTGGGCAAGGCCGACTTGGCCAAGGAGAGCCATGCCCCATCCAGGCTTCCAGCTCTACGCAGGAAACCCCGGGGGAGCTGTCCATATTCGTCTTGTTCTTGTCCCCCCCTCGTTTCTTTTTGACTCCCCATCTTTTATTAAATGTTTGTTTCTCTCTTCCTGCTCCCGTGCCATTGCATTAATGCTCCTTCCGATTTAGTGCATGGCGTTTTAGAGCAGCAGCCAATAATGTTTATGTGAGTTTAGCGGAGGAACAAGATACCATGATATTGTGGTTTGTTTGTTTTCCTGCCCCCATAAAGGGAACTTGTTATATAATGGGCTTCGGTTCGCAGGCTGCAAAGCTTTTCACATTAACTAAGTAGAAAATAACTTGGAGGATGCCAATCTCCTTCCCCTCCACCAGCTGAAATTTAGTCCTTGTATTTCTGCAGAAAGATCAGTTAGATCGGATGGAATATGAAATCTTTTAAATAGTGCTGGGGGTTTCCTTTATTTTCCTTCCAGCTGTTGAAATTAGCCACTGTTTTCTTAATTCATGGCATTTGCACACAGTATAGGACTATTATTAATCTATGCCAGATAGCTGCATTATATTATCCCAGTATGTCTGATACCAGTGAGGATGTATATGAGGCTAAGATTGCAGCTGAACAACAGTTTGGGAAGTCATGAACTGATGGTACTGGTTAAGGTGCTGGCCTAGAAACTAGGAGACTGTGAGTTCTAGTCCCTCCTTACGCATAAAGATTTAGCAGGGTAACTTTGGGCCAGTACCTTCTCAACCCAACCTACCTCACAGAGTTGTTAGGGAGAAAATAGGAGGAAGAAGGAGCATTAGGTATGTTTGCCTCCTTCAGTTACTTATAAAGTAATAAAAGAGGGATTAAATTCTAATAAATAATAAAGTAGAGTTCTGTTCATGTTAATAGAATAACAGAGCTGGGAGGGACCTTGTAGGTCATCTAGCCCAACCCCCTGCTCAAGCAGGAAGCTTCTACCACTTCAGACAAATGGCTGTCCAATCTGTTCTTAAAACCTCCACTGTTGGAGCATCCACAACTTCTGGAGGCAAGTTGTTCCACTGATTAATTCTTCTAAATGTTCATGGTCCCTTGCTCCCAAGTAAGTAGATTAAAGCACTGGGGCTTATTATATTTATATCACTATTTTTCTGGGTAGTCAAAGGAAGTATTTGTTGAGTTTCCCTTCATCAGTGGACCAAATCCAGATGTGTTCAACTTCAGCAAGGTGGCATTATCACAGATTTGCATTGTGATTGTCATATGAAGACAGACTTGTTAAGTGCAGCAAGAATGACCTTTGTCTAAAATAAACTGACCCTATTTACATTTCACCATAAGCGATGATTTATGGAACAAGCTATCATGACTTGGATTGTATATTCTGGCAAGCAGTAAACCACAGTTCAGAAGCACAATGGTTGGCTCACACAGCATGGTGAACCAAAACAGATCTGAACCTAGCGATAGAGAAGGATAAGGAAAAAAATTCAAGGAAATGTCTTCACTAGGGTACTCTTGGCTGCTGGTGAATTCAGCTTTAAAAACAGGTCCGAAACGCTTCTGAACAAGGAACCTTTTCTCCTGTTTATGATTTTATCCTTGAACCGGCCCTTTTAAACTTGTGTTGATAAAATATTATCTACCACAAAGCTGTCCTTCACTAGGCAGCCTTTTTCATGTTTTCAGCCTGGATAAGATTGGTTGTATTTTTCGGCCTTTCTGTGGTTGGAGGAAATTGGCGAACCGTGAGAATGCCTGGGCTATAATGTGGTTTGTTTGTTTTGGGGGTTAGGTTGATGCTGAAATTATCCATTATGGATCAGCCTATTAATGTGCAGCCCATTATGGCCTGTTCATCAAATGGTGCTTGTAAAATCTTAGCTTGATGTGAACCCAGTGAGAAAGTGAAAATGACCGGTGTTCATTTTAAAAAATGCTGTGAAGTTTCTGTATCATTTGCTATTCGGTGTTTTCCTTCTCTCGACATTTGACAGTATCAAATCTCTGCCGTTGTTTCACCTGTAGATGAATATTGTCTAAGAGCAGATACTTTTACAGGTGATTAGAGTTTCACAGGCCCGATGGCAATTTTGAAACCAGCTTATCTGACATGAATGCATCAATGAAGTTGTTCCATTCATTTTTTGTGGGGCTTTGTTGTAGCCGGAAGGAATTTGTGTCTCCTCTTTGTGGGGCCATAGGTGTTGGTTGGTTGTTTTGGACAATCCATAAACTCTGTTCAATTTTGCACTGATTTCCTGAGGCTGCATAGCATTTGGTAGGTGGGAAGCTAGAGCAACTACAGAGTGATAAGAAGGCTGTCCTGGCAGAACAAATAAAAGAACACGCTGGGATTTTTCGATAGGATGCTTGAAAGCCGCAGCTTAATCTGAAGCACCTCCAAGATGGGATAGGGAATGTTATCGATTTGAATATTCAGAAAACTACTCCTTCTGACTCAAGTTCCTGCATCACATTAAGCTGTGGTTTGCTTTATACGTAGTTCACTGAAGATAACTACTAGTGTTAGTGAGTCCGTATGGTGCAAAGTTGTGCACACAACTCCAGAAGTTGTGGGTGCGCCATCACTGGAGGGTTTGTAAGAAGAGACTGGACAGCCATCTATCTGAAATGCTATAGAGTCTCCTGCTTGATCAGGGGGTTGGACTAGAAGACCTCCAAGGCCCCTTCCAACTCTTTGATTCTGTATAAACCCAACATGCTAAGCTAAAATCAAACACACTGCATCGTAATTGTGGCTTAGTGAAAGCGTGAGACCCTTCACTGAGCAGCCACCCCGAGACTATAGACAGATTTATTTCCCCTCCTCAATATCAGAATTTTGGAAACATGGGAGAATATACAGGAGTACAGGAGTGGGCTTAGAGCCCCGTTGTAGATGTGCTTGTTCTGGGATACAGCAGTGGGATCCATAAAATCAAAATGATTAAGTTTGGAGTGGACTTGGACTCTTTATTTATTCGTATCCTGCCTTTATTATTTTTGCAAATAAACTTCAAGGTGGCGAACATATCCAACACACGTTTCTCCTCCAATTTCCCCTCCCACAACAACAACCCTGTGATGTGGGTTAAGGAGAGAGAGGGGAGAGGGAGAGAGAGAAAGGAGAGAGAGAGAGAGAGAGAGAGAGCATAAAAGCTGCATTACATTGATATGTACGAGGTTAGCAATCGCAGGGCTTATTATTATTATTTTTACAGTAAATGAAATATGAGACAGAGAAGGACGGGAGCTTTAAATCCCTGGCACCATGTCCTGCAGGGTGCTCAGGTTTAAGTCTTCCCTTCTCACCCATTAGCATTGGGGAAAAGGTCTTCCTTGGGCCTCCAGGAGATATCACCTGCTGGGTTAGCGGGGATAATGAAAATTTCAAAACAAGCGAAAGTTTAAAGCTCTCTCTCGCTCTCTCTCCATTAGGCAGAATGCTGAGGACTCATTCCCTCCCTCCCTCCCTCCCCTCCCTCCCTCCCTCCCTCCCTCCCTCCCTCCCTCCCTGTTTCTTTTTTCTTTTTAATTTTTTAAAATCCAACCCATTCATTCATTTAGTGACGGCCTGGCATGAAGTGAAACCTTAAGCATGCCATCCCAAGCGGTTCATGAGTTTGCAGCAAGAAAATGGAAGACTTCCTTGTTCCTGTGTGGTCAGCGTTGACCGTTCCGGAAGGAAGGTCACAGTGGCTGGCTGGCTGGCTCTTCCAAGACCTTTGTACTGTACCATCCAGGGCTGGAAGATTTTTGACTTGTTTTGTTTTTTTCCCCCTGTGCATGCAAACCCGGGGAAGATCAAGTGTCCTCATTGTTTCACAGTCCTGGGCTTCCTTCGTGGCTTGGGCCCAACTGCCAGAAGTCGGTGTACACAACGCACACTTCAGTTCCTTCACTCCTTCGCTTTGGCCCAAACCGGGCAACGAAAAAGTTGCCGATGGCACCAGCAGCAGCAAAAAAAAAAAAAAAAAGGACAGCAGAAAAGCCTTGCGGGATAATGACAGGAAACGGGGTGGGTGGGTGGGGAAATGAAACTAGAAGGTGTCTGATATAATGGGAAGCGGAGCTGAAGTACTACAACTGTCTCTCTTAACAGCGGAAATTTGGGGCTCAATTGTGGCCGTAAGTCGAGAACTGCTTGTACTTCAGTTCCCCTTTCCATGATGGAAGTGACTTTTGCCCCTATTATATGACTCTTCTTGACCCGGTTGTTAAGTGAATCGTGGTAGTTCTTAAGCGAATCTGGCTTCCTCCGTTGACTTTGCTGGTCAGGGGGCCACCAAAGGGGAATCACATGACCCCAGGACACTGCAACCGTCATAAATAGGAGTCCGTTGCCAAGCGGCTGAATTTCGATCACGAGATTGTGAGGATGCTGCAACGATCGTAAGTGTGAATAACAGTCGTCAGTCACTTTTTTGAATGCCGTTATAACTTCGAATGGTCACGAAACAAATAGTTGTAAGTCGAGGGCTACCTACAAAATGCAGCAGTCTGCCCTTCCATGGGAAAACAGATAACAGATAATCAGAGTTGGAAGGGACCTTGTAGGTCATCTAGTCCATCCCCCCCCCTGCCCAAGCGGGAGACCCTACACCATTTCTGACAGATGGCAGTCCAGTCTCTTCTTGAAGGGCTCAAGTGATGACGCTCCCACAACTTCCGAAGGCAACTTCTGTTCCATGGGTTGATGGTTCTCCCTGTCAGAACGTTTCTCCTTATTTCCAGGTTAAATCAGTTTCCAGCCATTATTCCTCATCTGGTGCTTTAGAAAATAGCTTGACCCCTTCCTCCTCTCTGGGGCAGCCCCTCAAATATTGGAAAACTGCTATCCTGTCTCCCCTGGTCCTTCTCTTCCTTAGACTAGCCAGGCCCAGTTCCTGTAACCATTCATTGTATGTTTTAGCCTCCAGTCCCCTCATTCTCCTGGTTGCTCTTCTCTGCACTTTTTCTAGAGACTCAACATCTTTTTTATAGTGTGGTGACCAAAACTGGATGCAGGACTCTAGGTGTGGCCTTACTAAGGCTTTATAGAGTGGCATTAGTACCTCCCTTGATCCTGACTGTATCCCTCTGTTAATACAACTTAGGATTGCCTCGGCTTTTTTGGCTGCTGCTGCACATGGCTGGCTCCTATTTAAAGTTCCAGTGTTGGTCTCTGCTGCCCACATCTCTCACTCAAGTTTACGTCCGCATTGAACAAGATGCTTCAGGAACTTGAGTGGGAATGTGGAAAGAGATCACCTTACGGCCAGGGCTGCGATTCAACCGGTATAACAACCGGTTCAGTGAGCCTGCACTTTGTGCGCACGCAGCATTAGAAAAAAAACCGCTGCTTTTTCCAGCTCCAAAACTGACCTTCTGCTTCAGTCAGAAAATCAGCTGAAAGAGCGGCTGTTCTCTGTGCCGCACCAAACAGCTGAGCTGAAAACCCTGGAAATCAAGGACAGCCTAGGGAAAGGTTGGGTGGGCGAGGCCAGATTGTCCCCATAACGACCAGTTCGCCTGAACCGGGCCAAACCGGTAAAATCCCACCTCTGCGTACGACGGTCTTTGCTTCCCATCTTTCTCAGGTGCTGCTCCTGTGCGAATGGAGCTATCAGGATTCCAGTAATTGCTCTTAATTAAATCATGATTCTCGAGCCAAGCTTCGCAGGCAAAAACTCTGGTGTTTTAGTTACAATCTTTTAAAGAGTTGGAATGTACTTTTTGCTTCCCCCACCCCCACCCATTTTTTTATGGCATCTACTAAACACAGGGATAGGAGTGTTTTATGAGTTGACAGGGACAACTCACCATGGCCAAGTCGCTGCGGCCAACTCGCCGCTGGATAAGTGCCCACAGCCTACTCGCCATGGGACTAGTCCCTGCAGGACAATTTTAACAATTCTAATGAATTGTTTAAAATAAATAAAAATTATTTTAACTTGCCATTCGCGTTTCATTCTGTCCCTCCTTTGGCATCCTTTCTTTTAATGATTCTATTCCACCATTTCTTTGATGTTAGTGTAACTCTTGTCCTGAAGCCCGTTCGCCGTGGCAAATGGTCATAAACCCCCTTCTCCTGTTGTATCACCTTCAGTATAGAAAAGAAATATGGGCGCCTCTTTTCCCTTGATGGGGCAGAGAAGAGGTTTAAATAGGCAAGAGGCTTACTGGAACAAGCACAGCATCTTCTAGTGCAAGGCTGACCTACCTTGGCAACTAAGACTTGTGGACTTCAACTCCCAGAATTCCACAGGTCTTAAATGTCCACGGGTCTCAAAGTTGCCATGGCTGGACACCCTTCTTCGAATGCCTCCTGCTGGCTGGGGAATTCTGGGGAGTTGAAGCCCACCTGTCTTAAAAGCTGTCTAGCTTTGAAAAACACTGCCGAATAAAACAATTTTTATTGTGGCCGAGTTCGAGCTTTAGTAGGCTGGAATCTGGTACTTCAAAATGAAGCAGATTTTAATGTGCCTGCTAAACCAAGACAACAAATAAAAGTACATTATAGCCCTGCAGGATATAGGGGAGTAGTCAACAGTTGGTATTTTATCATCTTCATTTCCCAGTTACAAGATAGGCAGTCAGTTTCCCTGTAAACAATTTGAAGTGTGGGAGCAATTCTAAACAAGGACTTCGATGCAAATAGCCCTGCCACCTAGCAGTTACAGGGACTGAAAACCGGCATATCAGGTAGAGAACATTTTTGCTTATATACGAGAGCTGATAGCGAAGTTCTCTTGACTCCCTAGAATTTGCATCTGCCTGGGTCCCTTTCAAAGTGCTATAGTACCAGTGCTTTGTCAAAAGGCAACTGGACTTTGTTTTTCCTTGAAGAGGTTTCGCTTCTCATCCAAGAAGCTTCTTCAGTTCTGACTGAACAGTAGAGGATGGAACGATTTATATTCCTTGCAGTCCTCTGGTCGTTAGTGCTCTCTCTGAGAGTCATTCAAAGTTTATCTGTGCCCTCAAGGTCACCTGAATAGTGCAAATGGGTGTGTGGAGCCTAAGATGATACACAGGCAGTCCTCAATAATCACAACTTAACTTAATCTCAACTTAATAATCACAATTGAGCCCCCAATTCCTGTTGTTAAGCCACAGTTGTTAAGTGAGTGAGTTAAATGAGTTTTGCTTTTACGCATTTCCTTGCCGTAGTTATGAAACAAAAACACCGCACTTTGTTAAGATAGTAACATGGCGATTAAGTTAATCTGGCTTCCCCATTGACTTTGCTTAGCAGAAGGTCTTAACATGATCCCAGGACACTTTATAAACTCATTTATAAACATTCTTAATATGAGCCAGTAATCAGCGAGTCCAAATTTTGATCACACGACCACAAGGATGCCACAGCGGTTGTAAGTGTGAAAAATGGTCCTAAATCACTCTTTTTTAGTGCTGTTGTAACTTCAAACTTAAGGAATGGTTGTAAGTCAAGCTTTGGAAGCCATATTGAGATCCGATGCTCCCACGCTGCCACAATTGAGCCTGGGAAAGGGGGAGTATATCTAGTTAGACAACATAAAACTCTTTTGCTGATTCAAGGTCAGGTAGTGTTGCACATAGTGAAAAGGAAGTCTTACTTTGGGGCGGATAGTGATTGGGCCATGTGATGTGGTGATGGGTATAGGGGATGGATTTGTAGTTTTTACTTATTGCAAGGAAGCCTGGAACTTTTCAGATTCAGGATTCCACAGATGTGCCAGTCACTATCCCAATTTTGAGAGATGTCTGTCTCGGAATTATTGGCTGGAATGGAGGTTTGCTGGAACGCTGACAACTACATGTATTTGAAGGAAATGCACATTTGCAGTGTTGCTTCTGACGGCCTTTTCTTTTTCTTTTCTTTTTGCAGCTTTCATCATGGGGGACATGAAAACTCCCGACTTCGACGACCTGTTGGCTGCTTTTGACATTCCTGACCCAACCAGCCTTGACGCCAAGGAAGGCATCCAAACAGCTGGCGAGGAGAATGACAACCACCTCAAGCAGACCGGCATCGGCATAGACGAGAACACTGCTTTGTCCCATGCCGCCCCTCCGGCCTCTGACGTTCCCGTCGTGAGCGTCATTGTGAAAAACACCTGTCGCCAGGAATCCTTCGAGACAGAAAAGGATGGCAACCACCTCGCACCGGGCCTGTTGCACAACGGATTCCGTGGCTCGGATCTTCCACTAGAGACTCACAGCTATCGGAAGTTCGATTCGGCGTTCGTCAATGGGGACGGCTTGAGGAACTACCCAGAGAAGTTGGAACCAGCCAAATCAGAGCCTTTACCAACTTTTAGTCAGTTCAGTCCCATCTCCAGCCCGGAGCCGGACGATGTCCTTAAAGAAAACAGTATAGTAGACAAACCTAAACTTGCCCAGACTCCTTATTTCCCACCCCATCCCATGTATATTCCATCGGGATCGTCCGTCTTAGATTTGCTCAGTAGGACTATGCCGGAGACGGAATTCAGTCGGTTTATATCCACTGGCCCATCGCTGCTAGATCTCTTAAGTAAGAAACTGCCCGAACCGGAGCTCAGTATGTTTGATCAATATTGTAAAAGAGAGCCGAAGATCGACATCCACGGCCTTCAGGAGAACAGGGCCGACGTCACCACCAAGAGAGAGCTTGACAAGAGTCCAGAGAAGTGTGACGGGGCTGGCAAAGATCTCGCGGACACCCACGGTTCCTTCGGTGAAGGGCTTCCTCTTGGCAACTTCCAGGGCAATAACCTGGAGGAAGGTAAAGGTCCTGTGCCCGAGATGACCTTCTCTTCCTCAGTCCCACCTCGCCAGCGTCTCAAGCCCACTCACTCCAAGCTGTCCTCTTGCGTGGCTGCCCTGGTAGCCCTCCAGGCCAAAAAGGTGGCGGGTATCTCCAAGGAGGATCAGGTGAACGTGACCAGGGAGCCTCCCGCCTCCTTTAAGGATGGCATTAAGGGGAGCCCCAAAATGCCCAAATCGCCCAAGAGCCCCAGAAGCCCCCTGGAAATAGTGAGGAAGGTCAGCAGGCAGCCCGACTCTCCCCGGAGTGTGTGCAGCGACAGCAGCGGCAAAGGTTCTCCTTCGGTGGCCACTGGCTCCCCGCCAGCCATTCCCAAAGTCCGGATCAAGACCATCAAAACCTCTTCAGGTGAAATTAAAAGGATGGTCACGAGAATCTTGCCCGAAGCAGGCGACCTGGGTAAATCCCCTTACGATTCGCCCGCAGACGGCTCGATGGTCGAATCCTTCCCTTCTCCAGAAGCAGCCTCTTCCCTGGAAGCCGAGCCAGGCAAGGATTTCGCAACAGCAACCACCCTGGAACCAAATTTAGCCAGCCCCCAAATCAACCCTTCGATTTCAGACATTCCCTTAAGCGGCGTCTCACTCGGTGCATCGCACTTGGCCAACAGCGAGACGACGAAAGGAGGCCTCGCGGGACAGCCGTTGAGCAAAAAGCAGCAGCCAGGCACCGCGGCCCAGCTCTGCAACCCCGCCAGCCTCCTCCCCAAGGCCGTGCACCTGGCCAATCTCAACCTGGTGCCCCACAGCGTTGCCGCATCCGTGGCGGCCAGGTCCTCCGTCCAGCGGCGCAGCCAGCCCCAACTGGCCCCGGTGACCGTGCCGCTCGTGCAGCAGGTCAAGAAGTCCTCCCCCCTCGTGGTGGAGGCGTTCAACAAAGTGTTGCATGGTGCCAACCCAGTGCCAATCTACACGCCCAACCTCAGCCCTCCCCTCGAGAGCAGTATTCACGTTCCCGCCGCCGGCTACGGCTGCCTGGAATGTGGGGATTCGTTTGCCTTAGAAAAAAGCCTGACGCAACATTACAGCCGGAGGAGCGTGCACATCGAAGTCTTGTGCACTCAGTGTTCAGCCACGCTGCTGTTCTTCAACAAGTGCAATTTGCTCAAACACGCGCGGGATCACAAGAGCAAAGGCTTCATCATGCAGTGTTCGCAGCTCTTCATGAAGCCCATTAATGTAGACCAAATGTTCTCGCCGTCCCCCACCAGCTCGTCGGTCTCGTCGAGCCCACCCGCCGCACGGCTCTCCTCCTTGCCCCAGAAGCCCTGCGTGGCCCCAGGAAGCGGGGCGGGCAGCACGAGCGTTACCCAGCCGGCCCTGCCTCTCTACACAGACCCCTTGAGACTCATTCGCTATGGATTAAAGTGTTTTGAATGTAATAAGCAGGCCTTGGACTATATCGCCCTAGCAGCCCATTATCAGAGGACATCAGAAGACAACGAGGGCCTGGTAAGTCACGTTTTGGGCCTCTTGAGTTAATTCCTTCCCATTTGGCTTCTTAATCACTGGGAAAAGACCTCCAGCCCACGCAAGGGGTCCTCGACTTGCGACCACAACTGAGCCCAACATTTCAGTTGCTGAGACATTTGTTACGTGGATTTTGCTCCATTTTACGACCTTGTGGCAAGAGCTGTGGTGGCACAGTGGTTAGAATGCAGTACTGCAAGCTACTTCTACTGACTGCCGACTGCCAGCAGTTCGGCAGTTCGATTCTGATCAACTCAAGGTTGACTCAGCCTTCCATCCTTCTGAGGTCGGTAAAATGAGGACCCAGATTGCTGGGGGCAAGAGGCTGACTCTTGTAAACTGCCCCGAGAGTATGATAAAGCACTATGAAGTAGTATATAAGTCTATTTCTAAGTTGGGAGGGAGGGAGGAAGGCTGAGTCAACCTTGAGCCAGTCAAATTCGAACTCTTGGCAGTGGGCAGAATTAGTCTGTAATACTTGCCAGAAGGTCGCAAAAGATTATCACATGAGCCCGGGACACTGCAATTGTCATACATTTGAACCCTTTGCTAACCATCCGAATTCTGATCACATAACCACGGGGATGTGTGAACAGTGATCATAAAGTCACCTTTTTTCAGTGCTGTTGTAACTTTGAACAGTCACTAAACAAACTGTTGTAAGTCGAGGACTATCTACATTAAGCTGGGAAGGGTAAAAAAAAAAAAGAGATGCGCACTTTTCAATAAAGTAGATGAATTTCCAGGTATGATCTAGTGTACCTATGGATCTGAATTTGGGTTGAATGCTATTTAGTGCAGCTGTTCATGATGTGACTCCATTTGTTCTAGAAAGTATCAGCTCTGCAGTCCCTCCTATGCCAGTTGCGTTTCATGTGGAAGCTTTTCAGAGTTCATTTCTGTTCTCCATTTATATTTGGGAGAGAGAAAAAGGACAAAGTCATTTAGCACAATCCATAGATCCATGATGGCGAACCTATGCAGGGGTGGGATTCCACCAGTTCGCACCTATTCGCTAGAACCGGTTGCTAACATTCTAAGCACTTCGGAGAACCGGTTGTTAGAAGAAATTACTGGCCTAATCCTGTAAGAAAGGCAGGAAGGAAACATTCTGGTGTTGCTTACAGAAACTGCCTCTTCATTAAACCTTATTACATTCTTGGCAGGACTAGACTTCCTGTCTCAGGAACTTCTCTGGAGTTTTTTTCCTTCCTTTGCTGGTACTTTGCTTGTGCGGAGTGAACATTTAAAGTTACAATGGCACTGAAAAAAGTGACTTATGACCCTTTTTCACACTTACGACTGTTGCAGCATCCCCACAGTCATGAGAGGCCAGGCGAGGAGATGCGTGCCTCGATGTGAGTGATGTTGAGTTGGCCACGCCCAGCCAGTCACATGACTACCAAGCCATGACCATCCAGTCACATGACCACCAAGCCACGCCCACCCCCTAAGCCACGCCCACAGAACCGGTTGTTAAAAAATTTGAATCCCACCCCTGAACCTATGGCGTGCATACTGGAAGTGGCATGTGAGCCCTCGCCCAGAGCAGGTCTACTGTGCATGTGTGCGCACCGCCCGCCCAACAGATGATTGTCGGGTCTCTGGCACGCAGGGGCAAGGGGGTCGTAGGAGGCGTGCAGCGTGCGCGGGAGGGGTTGTGCATGCATGCGCAGGGAGCAGGGGTCCCCGTGCACATTGCCTTCTGGGTACTGGCATGTGAGTTAGCCACCACTGCCAGAGCTAGTCGTCTTAACCAACCGCGGAAGGTGTCAGAGCTCCGATGCACATGTGAAAAAAACAGACAGCTCTCCTAGCTAAGAGCTACAGCCGACATAAACCAGCAGCCCTCCCTCCCTCCAGCTGTCAGTTGTACGGTGGTTGCGAGTTGGCCCCTTTGCATTTGCTGCTTCCTGTTCAGCCAAACCTTCAGGTAGCGGTTCCGATGGTTTTGACCAATTTCCTGTTCCGTGCTGCCGTTTTCCTCCTCCCGTTTGTTGTACCATGAAAGTTTCAACCTCTTTTGTAGAAGGCGGCCTTCGATTAGCCGTGTGGGGCCTCGCATGCAGCTCCTTTTTCTTCTTCTTTTTTTTCTCCTTCCAATCTGCGTAGGCTTCTGGGAAGACAGTGTTATAATTGTGGCCTCGCTGAGGCTAATCAGCTTCTGTTTAGGGGAAGAGGCGAGCGCCCCGTGTCTGTGAGTCTTCAGAAACTGGTGCAAATGAGATTAAAACGAGAGGAAGACAAAATAAGCTTTAGAGCAGTGGTGGCTAAGCTTTTGGGGCTCCTGGGCCAAAAATGGTGCGAGTGCTTGCATGCTTCCGCTTGCGGGCCAGCACCCAGAAGGCAATGTGCGCCCCCCATGGTCCCCATGCATGTGCAAACAATCCCCACCCACCCACGCCACCCCCTTACTTGTACCGCACCTCACAGGTGATTTTCGGCTAGTTTGAGGCCTCTTTTGGCCTCCCAGAGGCTTGAGGAAGGCTTCTGCAGACTTTGCAGGCCAAAAACTAGGCCCGTTTCGTCACTTCCAGTGTTTTTTGAAAAAGTGATGAAACAGGGCTAGTTTTCGGCCTGCAGAAGCCTTCCTCAAGCCTTTGGGAGGCCCCAAAAGGCCTCAAACCGGCACGCGCTTGCACCGTGAGGTAACTTTGCCTGCAGCTCACGGGGTGGCACAAATGGCTCTGCGTGCCGCCTGTGGCACGTGTGTCATAGGTTCGCCATCCCGGCCTTCGAGCCAAGTGGGTGTCAGCGAGCAATGCAGATCCTGCAAATAATAATAGGCAGGGGAGATCACAAGGCTGGAGATTTCCATTGCAGCCGTACGGGTAGTCCTCGACTTACAACAGTTTGTTTAGTGGCCGCTCGAAGTTACGCCGGCACTGAAAAATGCGACTTACGACCGGTTTTCAGCGAGGACCTTTCCAGCATCCCCCACGGTCACGTGATCCAAATTCAAAGGCTTGGCAACTGGTTCATATTTATGACGGTGGTAGTGTCTTTTGGGGCCTTTTGTGATCCCCCTTTTGCGACCTTCTGACGAGCAGAGTCAACGGGGGGAAAGCCAAGATCCACTTAACAACCAGGTTACTCCCTTGAGAACTGCAGCGATTCGCTTAACAGCCGTGGGAAGAAAAAGTCGTAAAACGAGGGCAAAAACTTTAGCTTAAACAGACACCTCGCTTAGCAACAGAAATTGGAGGGAGGGCCCCTCCATTACGGTTGTAAGTCGAGGACTACCTGTAAGACACCGAGAAGGGAGCGCTCTCCTTATGGACCCAAAGCTGCTTAAAATGTTTCCGGCATATTTGGTTGGGATACCTGTGTATTGAATCAGTACATTGGTCTATGAATTGTTTGTTTGTTTGTTTAAGATTTGAGGGGTCTTCATAGATCTTCATTTAAATCACAGGTCCCCAAACTTGGCAACTTTAAGACTTGTGGACTTCAACTTGTGGAATTCCTCCTCCAGGTCTTGTTAGTTCAGGAATTCTGGGAGTTGAAGTCCACAAGTCTTAAAGCTGTCAAGTTTGAAGACTCTTGGTCCAAGTAGTGCCAAATAAAAGAGAATATCGGTAGCTTAGACTTGAACTGTTGGGTTCCTGGTGTTCTCTGAGCATGAATGTTTTCTTGCAGACGTTTTATTACACAACTAGGTAACATCTTCAATGTTAGGCTTGCTTTCTGTTTGTATTATAGAGCTTCCAAAAGAGAGGCATTGATGGTTCAAAAGAGACAAACCAAAAAGCTAAAAAGGAAACAAAAAGACCAAAACACTTCCTTGTTTGAAGATCAGCAAGCACCAAGATTGATACCACACCAGGTGTCTTCAACTTGGCAGCTTTAAGACTTGTGGACATCCAGCTCCCAGAATTCCTCCTCCAGCTATGTTAGCTCAGGAATTCTGGGAGTTGAAGTCCACATGTCTTAAAGTTGCCAAGGTTGGAGACCCCTGTTCTAGTCCAACCCCCCTGCCCAAGTCAGATACCCTACACCAGGCCTCTTCAACTTGACAGCTTTAAGACTTGTGGACACCCAACTCCCAGAATTCCTCCTCTGGTCATGTTAGCTCAGGAATTCTGGGAGCTGAAGTCCACATGTCTTAAACTTGCCAAGTTTCAAGACCCTTGCATTAAACCAACAAACCAAGCACGCAGTTTCTACCCCCATCACCTTCAGATGGAGTTCAGACCACGTGAATAATTCCCATCTGGCCACTTGCATTATTTCCCAGGTCGTCATCTACCCAGCCCCCCCAAATGTTAACTGCGGTCAGATCACCAAAAGCCTTTGATATTTGAATTTTACCTGGTACCGTCTCAAAAAAACCACCAGTAGTATTTGGGAGGAAATTGTGATCTGGAAAGAAAAAAAACAATTCTCAGTAAAACAACCCACAGTGTAACCTGGTTCATACATTGTGCTAAGCCAGGGCATCTCCAAACATGGCAACTTTAAAACTTGTGGATTTCTGCTAGCTGGGGAATTCTGGGAGTTGAAGTCCACAAGGTTTAAAGTTGCCGAGTTTGGGGAACCCCTGATTTAAATGGTTAAGAGAACAGTTAAAAAATAAAGACGTTCGTTCCCCAGGCCTGCCCTTTATTGCATCTCTATGGAAAACGCAGACGGGCATGTTGAAATGGAGCTCCCAGTGATATGCTCAGGAGTGGCTGAACATCTGTTTTTTGTCTTTCTCCCTCCCTCGAAGCTTCTACATCTGGGAAGCTCCACGTTCCAGCTCTCCAGATCCTTAGAAGCTGCAGCCTTGAAAGCGGCTTCACTCCCACGTTTTGGTTTCTTTGTTTGTTTTCCTCCTCTTCTCTCTGCCTCTGCTTGCTGATCTCTAAAAGGCTTTTAATATCTCATCTAGGGAAGGATTGGGAGCGGGAGCGTTCATGGATGACCCTTCCATTGGTGCAAAGGCAACTTTTCAACGGTGTTGCTTTACACGCAGCCTTTGACTTGCAACCGTTTTGTTCAGCGAGCGTTCAAAGTTACAATGGCACTGGGAAAAGTTGACTTAGGACCATTGTTCCCACACTTATGACCCTATGGTCACATGACTTACATTCGGATGCTTAACAATCAACTCACAATGATCACAGTTTCAGTGTTACATGATCGGGGTGGGATTCTACCAGTTTGCACCTATTCGGTAGAACCGATTGCTAACATTCTAAGCAGTTTGGAGAACCAGTTGTTAGAAGAAATTACTGGCCTAATCCTGTAAGAAAGGCAGGAAGGAAACATTCTGGTGTTGCTTACAGAAACTGCCTCTCCATTAACCCTTATTACATTCTTGGCAGGACTAAATTTCCTGTCTCAGGAACCTCTCTGGAGTTTTTTTCCCCCCTCCTTTGCTGGTACTTTGCTTGTGTGGAGTGACCATTCAAAGTTACAATGGCACTGAAAAAAGTGACTTATGACCCTTTTTCACATTTACGACTGTTGCAGCATCCCCACAGTCATGAGAGGCCAGGCGAGGAGATGCGTGCCTCGACGTGAGTGATATTGAGTTGGCCACACCCAGCCAATAACATGACCACCAAGCCACGTCCACCCGGTCACATGACCACCAAGCCACACCCACCAACCAAGCCACGCCCTCAGAACCGGTTGTTTAACATTTTGAATTCCCACCCCTGTACGTGGTCCCCTTTTGCGACTTGCCTGGGTTGGGGAAAGCAGATTCATTGAACAAAGATGTTACTGACTTAACAATTGCAGCTATTCACTTAACAACCATGGCAAGAAAGCTCGCAAAATGGGGCAAAACTAACTTTAACAGATGTCTCCCTTAGCAGCAGGAAATCGGGGCTCAATAAGTCAAGGACTGCCTGTACTGTGTCGGGTAGAGACGGGTGCCACTCAGTGGTGGGATTCAGCCGGTTAGCGGCACTTTGAGAGAACCGGTTGTTAACCTTCGGAGCAGTTTGGTGAACTGGTTGTTGGAAGAAATCATTAGGGCAGAGAACCAGTTGTTTAAATTATTTGAGTCCCACCACTGGTGCCTCTCAGTGGATCAGCGTGATTGTTTGTGTACGGAGTAAGGAGTCTTACGTCCTTTGCATTTTGACCAAAAAAAAAAAAAAATACAATGACCCCAGGAACATGCAGCGAACAGGTCTTGCCAATCAGAAGATCTCTGCCAGGTTCCCCTTGAAGACGACCTGGGGTAGAAATGCTTATGAGCCTCCTTCGTGCAATTTGGAAAGCTGTGTTTATTTCTGAAACTTAGAAAATGAATGGGGTAGGAAGGGAAGCGGGTGCTGCATGCAAATGACTTAATCCATACTACACAACAGTGTATGTGCTGCCTTTTTAATAGCAGCTGTCAGGGGAGTTTGCAATAAAATTTACAATGAAAAAATAAACACAAAGGGGCAAAATAAAGCCATAAATTTGAACAATCTGCTAGAAGCATCACAAAAGGGGAAAAAAAAGCAGAAACAGAGCTAAAGAAGCCACACATTTTGAACTGGCTTTAAGGAACGTTTCTTGTTGGGTTTTAACCAAGCCACGTTTCTTGTTGGGTTTTAACCAAGCTTGTTGCTATTTTGTCTAGGGAAATGTTCTATGCAACCTTTATTTAGAGGGGTGGGTGTTGATCCTACATTTATCAGCCAGCTTTGGTGAGCAAAGGATCTGAAACACATAAATAATCATAAGATTATTGCAGCAAAGTACAAGGAAGAATTGAATGTTCTGGGATTTTAAAAAGAAAACCAGTGATACGGTAGCAAAAAGAAAATAGAATGGTGCTAGGTATGTTTTGGAAAGTATTGCAGAACTCGGGATTGGAGGGTTAGGTTGATTTTTCTCTTTCCTCCCCCAAAAATGTTTTTAATGTTCCACAGGCTAAATAGACATTACATAACTACACCCTTACTTTGCAGATTGTTTAGGCAGGCAGGCAGGCAGGCAGTCAATCGAAATATGAATTTACAACGTCAGTGAAAGGGTAATTTCAGCAGATAATTCTCTCTGGCTGAGTATTCTGCCGTTAAACTCCCGGCTGGCAGGATGGCTTTGTATTTGGGCTGTCATTGTCATGCCTTCCCCTGTCAAGGTTAAAATTAAATACCTGATTAAACCGATAGGCTTTTTTCTCACCCCAGAAATCGAGAGTGGCAGAGAAGAAGTGTCTTTGCTCTCGAGAGGCATTAATACACAGGCAGCTTTGGCATTTGTTCCGAGGAGGGAAGACGAATAAATTGGAGTTCTCATCTACCTCACTGAGCTGGGCAGTCAGAAGTTTGATTTCTGAGTCTTATCTGCCCCAGATAAGACTATCTGCTTATCTATCAACAGGCAGCGGCAGGATTTGGGGCACTGTTATCTTTTGTCGTCGTTTTTCCTCTTGGTCAAACAAGGAAGCCTTTTCAAGCATCTCATAGTATCTTCATAGCATCTTCATAGTAGAAGTCTGAAGATCGCAACTCCACCAGCCAGCCTGCTGGGGGATAGCTACCATTCTGAGGGGGGTCCTCAGAGGTTCTCTGAGCTTGGCTGCTTTCTGGTAGACCAGTGGGGTCAAACTCAATTTCATTGAGGGCTGCATCAGGGTTGTGCTCGACCTGGGCTCCATTTTGGGCTGCAATGGCCTCCTGCAACCCTCTACGAGCAAAAACAGCCGGGACAGCATCCTGTAACATTCTGCCAGTGAAAATGGAGCTGGGGAGGGCCACGAGCTCCATTTCCACCAGCAGAGGCCCCATGGGCTGGTCCTTTGCTGTTTCCAGATCTGGGCCCCGGGCCTTCAGTTTGACACCCCTGTTGCAGACGTTTTCAGTCCAGCACTGATGACGTTCCCTAGTTTGGTCGTGAAACGTCTGCAAGAAAAACCAACAAGCCTCAGGGAGCACCAAGGAGATCCCTCACTTCAACCCCGAACGACAAAATACTCTTCGTCTCTTGGAGCTACCATCCTTACAGGAATGCCTGCAATTAAGGCACGGAGTCTCCCTCCAGGACAGTATCTCCAACTTGGCCCCCCCTTGAAGCTGGTGTGGACTCCCAGAATTCCCCAGCCGAGCAGTCCATCAGAAACAGTCCATCAAAGGTGCCTCTCTATTTCCTCTCTCCTAGACATGCCAAGTGTGTCAGATGGTGTTGCCGAACAAATGCAGTTATTGTGCTCATCAGAGAATCCACGCCCATAAATCTCCCTATTGCTGCCCTGAGTGCGGGGCCATTTGCCGGTCCGCCTACTTCCAAACCCACGTCAAAGAGAACTGCCTGCATTACTCCCGCAAAGTCGGTTACAGGTCAGTGTTAAGCCCGAGTGAGGAACCCGGGATGGGGTGGCGGGTGGGGGAAGCAAGACTCTGTTTTATGCATTTAAAAAAAAGAGCAAACCAGGGTGAAGGACTTCCCTTCTTCCTCCCTTCTGGAGCTTTTAAGCATCCTTGGCAGACCCGCCTTCTAGAGACAAGCTGCAAGAAAATTGTCTTTAAAAAATAATAATAATTCTACAAAGCGGTGGTTGCCAACTGGTGGGCCGGGGAGCACTGGTGGACTGCGAGAAAATTTTGGTGGTCCACAGAGAAATGTCCCCCCCACCCCACCCAGCAATTAATCCAGGCTGTGCGGGAACACAAGGCTGCGCCACCCACATGGCTCACCCACCCATTGGCTCCCACCCTTCAGCCGAGCACAAACCTTACCTTGAGTAGAGCCACGCAAGCTGGAACTGGAAGGTAAGACCAACAGCAGGGGAGGGAAATCTGCCCCAGGGTGGCTTGCTGACGTCGGTGGAGAAGTCGGTCCCCTATTCCAGAGCTACAGGAGTCACAGGACTTTGGTCATCCCGGAGCAGCTCCTCCCATCCATGGCAGGCCGGTACACCCAGGTGGAACAGCTGCTCCAGGATGACCAAAGAGCCAGTCCTGTGACTCTTGCAGCTCTGGGATATGGGACCAACTTTCCAACCAACGTCAACAAGCCACCATCAGTCAAAAATTCATATGAGTGGTCCGTGGCATTTAAAATTCTGAGTTTGGTGGTCCCTGAGGTCCAAAAGGTTGGCGGCCCCTGCTCCGAAGGCCAGGTTTTGGGGCAGATTGCAGGAGTCTCGCTTAAGGATTCGTTCTCATTTTTATTTTTTTTAGCAGTGATCCTGACTATCTTTAATTTTACTTTATTTTTAGCTGACCCCCCAAAGTAGAGGAAACTTCAGCGTAGTCTGTCTCAGGTGATTTCGCCAGCCTTAACACCTGTTAAAAGGGATTTTTCTTTGATAGGTTTTTTTTGCATCCGCTGACTTTCTCAGAAACCGCAGCGAGTGAACAATGTCTCACATTTACTCATTTCTGGCAGAGAATGGTTCCTCTTCTTCTGGTGCAGGAGTGACCAGCAGAGAAGAAGGAGCAAGGGTTAACTCAGATTAATATTTTCTGTCTGGCTGGGTTTGGCTTCAGATAATTGATATGGTGGTGTGGGTCTCCTTTTTTCCCTTCCCTCTTACTCCAACTGGCCATATCTCAACCTCGGATGTCTAGCCATTATCTGCAGCAAGCTATCTAGGTTGCTATCCTACAACCTCTGGACATTCACGGGTTCTTCCAGGGTGATCCTGTAAAGGAAACGTGGGCCTCTTTCCGTTCCCTGAATGTCTCTAGAAACGATGCTGGCAGATGTTGTGCCTCCAAGCTGAGTGTGTCCTCCTCTCCTTCTCCCCAGATGCAGCCACTGCGGGGTGGTTTTCATGTCCCAGGCTATGCTGAAAGTCCACATTCACGAGAAGCACTGCGAAGTCTTCCACAAGTGTTCGTTCTGCCCCATGGCCTTCAAGTCTGCAGACAGCACCACCGCTCACATTAACAGCCAGCACCCTGCAGAGCCTCACAAGACATCTCAGTAAGTGGTCTGCTCAGGTCCGTGGGGCCTTCTTTTTACACCATTACACAGTTCTGGAGTTTCTTCCGTCTCCTTCATTTGAGCCATGGTGGCGCAATGGTTAGAATGCAATATTACAGACAAACTCTGCCCACTGCCAGGAGTTCGATTCTGACTGGCTCAAGGTTGACTCCTCCCTCCCTCCTTCCCTCCTTCCCAGTGGTTAGAATGCAGTATTACAGATTAACTCTGCCCACTGCCAGGAGTTCAATCCTGGCCGGCTCAAGGTTGACCCTTCCTTCCTTCCTTCCCTCCCTCCCCCCTCCCTCCCTCCCTCCCTCCCTTCCTTCCCAGTGGTTAGAATGCAGTATTACAGATTAACTCTGCCACTGCCAGGAGTTCAATCCTGGTCGGCTCAAGGTTGACCCTTCCTTCCTTCCTTCCCTCCCCCACTCCCTCCCTTCCTTCCTTCCTAGTGGTTAGAATGCAGTATTACAGATTATCTCTGCCCACTGCCAGGAGTTCAATCCTAGCCGGCTCAAGGTTGACCCTTCCTTCCTTCCTTCCTTCCTTCCTTCCTTCCTTCCTTCCTTCCTTCCTTCCTTCCTTCCTTCCTTCCTTCCTTCTTTCCCAGTGGTTAGAATGCAGTATTACAGATTAACTCTGCCCGCTGCCAGAAGTTCGACTCAGCCTTCCATCCTTCCAAGATCGGTAAAATGAGGAGCCAGATTGTTCGGGTCAATACATAAACATCTGGGTGCTTCAGGTGTTTTGGGATTGCATCCAAAGTGCCTTTGCTCTCCGTTTAACATAAATTACTATTATTATTGTTTGTCGCACAGTCAGCCGGACGTTTAGACCAGATTTGGCACCTCCTGAGTCCTTCCCAAGGATACGGGAGAGGCAGATGTTGTTGCATGGTGTTAAAGGTATCCTCTCGGGGTGTAAACTGTTCCGAGTGAAGCTGCCTTTTGCAATTGACTGGTGGTGAAGTTGTCAACGCCTGTGGTGTTCCGTTGGGACTCCAGAGGTTTTAAAATTGCACCCAGTATGCCCGTTGGTGCTGTCTTTCCTTTCTTTTGCTCCCATCGATACGCAACCACATCTGCCTAACCCAGGAAGGACTCAGCAGATAGATCAAAGTGCCAAATACAGTTTAAACTTTCTTTTTTTAAAAAAATTATGTTGATGATGATTTGTTCATTCATGAAAGTTCTCATTTCTCCACTACTGCCCCAGGGTGATCTACAAATGTTCCTGTGAGACAGTCTTCAACAAGAAGAGACTTCTGCAAGAGCACTTCCAGCAAAACGCCAACCGAATGATGGTGGGCGTGTTCAAGTGCCCCCACTGCCAACTGGTGTATATGCAGAAGCTGCAGTTAATGCAGCACGTCAAGGTTGGTAGCTCAAGGGCCGCTCCCACCTTTCGGGGTCCTCCCTTGAAACTCTTCGAAGCTGCCTTTTTATTTCCCCACATCTGACGAACATTTTCTTCATTGGCAGCCTCTCCTCATATTTGTCTCTTTAAGATTTAGGTTGCTTAACTGTAATTTAAACGTAAGCCACCATTGACTGGATTCAAAGAACAAGCTTATAAGTTGCAGAGCACAGTGGTTGGGTTGGCACACCCTACTAGTCATTGGTGGGATTCAAATTATTTTATCGGTGGGCAGGGTGTGGCTTGGTGGGAGTGACAGGGAAAGGATACTGTAAAAAACTCCATTCCCTCCCCACCCCACTGACCTGCTTTCCAGCTCTGTTTCTCCTGTGCAGGGCAACCAAAGAAGACCCAGACGACCAGCTGGGACTCAATGGGAGGCAGAGAATAGATGGGGGTGGGACCAGTCAGAGGTGGTATTTACCAGTTCTCCGAACTACCCAAATTTTCCACTACCGGTTCTCCAGAACCAGTCAGAACTGGCTGAATACACCCTCTGCTGCTAGTCCAGACCAGATGCATTACAATTTAGCATAACCAGGACAGCCTCCTAAACTTACCTTAATTATTTATTAAGGGCGGTGGTGGTGCAGTGGTGAGTGTGCAGTACTGCAGGCCACTTCTGCTGACTGCCAGCTGACTGCAGTTTGGCAGTTTGAGTCTTACCAGGCCCAAGGTTGACTCGGCCTTGCCTCCTTCCCGAGATCGACAAAATGAGAACCCAAATTGTTAGGGGCAAATACACGGATTCTGTAAACTGCTTAGAGAGGGCTATGAAGCACTGTGAAGCGGTATATAAGTCTAAAGGCTATTGCTGTTTATTTATTTAGCATCTCTGTGTCAGCAACCTGCAATTTATACACCTCCCCTGATGTAACGTCACACCCCCAAATGCCCTCCAGTTCTCTGCATCCGTGATGGGTCTTGAACAGGGTGGTTACCAGTGCAAGCTGGGTGTTATGGTCGTATTAGGCATATATTGTGCCAACTGTCCTGATTTCCAGGGCCCTGATGGACCCAGTTCAAAGTTCTGGATGACCTTTTAAATCCAAGATCTCCAAACTTGGCAACTTTAAGACGTGCACTTCAACTCCCAGAATTCCTCAGCCAGCAGAGTTGAAGGCCACACGGAACTTAAAAGTTGCCAAGTTCGGAAGACTTCTGGTTTAAAAAAAAAACATCCACAATTTTGATCTGGGTCCAGAAATGACCCGGAAATCAGGACACCTGGCACAATATATGCATAATACGATCATGACACCCAGCTCTAGTTGGCAACCTGGTCTTGATCAGTGGTCGCCAACTGGTGGGCTGGGGACCTCTGGTGGTCCACAAGAAAATTTGGGTGGTCTGCAGAGAAATGTCCCCCCCCCCCCCAAAGCAATTAATCCAGGCTGCGTGCGCAGGAACACAAGGCTGTACCGCCCACATGGCCCTCCACCCACCTGCTGGCCCCCACCCTTCAGCCGAGTACAAACCTTACCTTGAGTAGAGCCACACGATCTGGAACTGGAAGGTAAGACCAACAGCAGGGGAGGGAAATCTGCCCCAGGGTGGCTTGCTGACGTCGGTGGAGAAGTCGGTCCCATATTCCAGAGCTGCAGTAGTCACAGGACTGGCCCTTTGGTCATCCCGGAGCAGCTCCTCCCATCCATGGCAGGCCGTTACACCCAGGTGAAACAGCTGCTCCAGGATGACCAAAGTGCCAGTCCTGTGACTCTTGCAGCTCTGGAATATGGGACCAACTTTCCAACCAACGTCAACAAGCCACCATCAGTCAAAAGTTCATATGAGCGGTCCGCGGGGTTTAAAATGATGAGCTTGGTGGTCCCTGAGGCCCAAAAAGTTGGTCACTCCTGGCCTAAATCGTAGATCTAGAAATAAGAGAAGCTACTGGCATCCTCAGCAGTTCGTTGCCGTCTGAGTCGTCCCACGCTCTGGCCTTTCCGCATGGATCGTGCTTGCCGGCTGATCTCGATCCCTTGACTTTCCACCAGAGCATCCACGGAGTCCCGGAAAATCCCGAAGATTTCACCAGCGCTCGGCAGAAGGTCGAGACAGCCGCCACCGGCAGCCCCGTCCTTCCCACGTCCAAGGAACTGTCCATCGTCAATGGTACTTCTCAGCCGACCTCTTGGCCCGCGAAAGGCGTAAGCCCGGAATCCAAGCCCAAGTCCAAAGCGGGCAGTTGGACGTGTCGGGTGTGCTCGCAGTGGATCCCCGATCGTGAAACTTACGTGTCCCACATGAGGAAAAGCCACGGGAAGGTAACCGACTTGGCCTGAAGCGTAGGAGCCTCTGGGCTTTTTCCCCCATCGCTTTAATACGGTTGCGTCTTTTCACTTCCTAGCAAAGCCGCGGAAACGGGAAGGAGGAGAAGATGCCTGCTTGTGTATTCTTCCCCTTCCTCCTGGTTATTTTATTTTATTTCGTCTGGCATAACAGAACACAGTGTTAAGTCTTGTTTTTATTTTCGGTACTCATGCTGAATGTCTTCGGAGGTTCTCAGTCCTCCAGCTTCATGGTTGTCTTTAAGCTGCCTTTTTTCCTTCCCCAAGAGGCAACTGGACCTTCCTCCTTGTTTTTCTTCAAAAGACGTTTCGCTTCTCATCCAAGAAGCTTCTTCAGCTCTGACTTGGATGGTGGAAGAAAGGAAGCATTTCCTCAGGGTGACAAACCTCCAAGTGGCCTCAAGGACTCCCTGAAAGAATGCAAATGACCAGCTGTCTGCAAGGAATTAAGATCCTTTCCCCACCGTCCAGTCAGAGCTGAAGAAACTTCTATCCCGCTGCATAAACCGAGGGATAGAATCAGGATCAGGTAAAGTATTAATACCACTTCATAATGCCTCAGTAAGATGATTAGGGGACTGGGGGCTAAAGCACATAAAGAACAGTTGCTGGAATTGGGTATGTCTAGTTTAATGAAAAGAAGGACTAGGGGTGACAGGATAGCTGTCAGTCTGTGCTCCATTCAAAATCCAAGAAAGAAATACTTAGACTCCATAGATTAGAGAAAAGAATTCTTTTAATGAAAAAAGAAGTGGTAGCATCAAGTAGGGTTCTGAATCTGAGAAATTAGGCATGCAAATCACATAGACAAAGTGATGGAATTGTTCCCACCCCCCATAGTTCAAAAGATTCTTCCAATTAAAAGTTCTGAATATGATCATGTGGACATCTTCAGGTGGTGATGAGGCCTCTGTCCGTTGACCTTGGCATATTTTGATAAAGGTTTGCAGCTGCGAAAGAAAGCTAAGCGAGAAATAGAAACCTAAAAGCAGGAATTTATACTCCCCCCCCCCACTCCTCATTTACACCACACAAGAATGTAACACCTCCAGCTCTCTTCCCAGACAATCCCCCCTCCTCCCCCCGTTACTTATGGCAGCCGAAAGATGCAAAGCAACAGTAGAAGATCTTGAAGGCTGACAGTAGCAGTCTTCCAGTATTTGAGGGACTCCTACAAAGATGAGGAGGGTCAACCTATTTTCCAAAGCACCTGAAGGCAGGACAAGAAGCAGTGGATGGAAGTTAATCAAGGAGAGAAGCAACTTAGAACTGAGCAGAAATTTCCTGACAGTTAGAACAGTTAATCAGTGGAACAACTTGCCTCCAGAAGTTGCAAATGCTCCAACACTGGAAGTTTTTAAGAAGAGATTGGATAACCATTTATTTGTCTGAAGTGGTGTAGGGCTTACTGCCAGAGCAGGGGGTTGGACTAGAAGACCTCCAAGGTCCCTTCCAGCTCTGTTATTCTACTTCTAAACTAACCCTTCCAATCCTCTTGCAGAACATGAAGAGGTTTCCCTGCCGGCAGTGCGAGAGGTCCTTCGGTGCCTCCAACAGTCTGCACAGACACGTTCGCAATAATCACGACACAGCAAAGAAACTTTACCCTTGCTGGTGAGTCCGAGAGGGAAGGAATGATGTTCTTTGCACACGTCACAGGGTCCTGCCTAATTCAACGGAGGGATCACCTGCTATTTACCTTGGATCGTTTTAGTTTCCGGGAGAACCTGTGGTTTCCCAATAATGAAAGCATTCTAGCTACCTCTGGAGGAACTATGAGGAGTTCCGTGTGCGCTCGCCCTGTTTCAATGAGAGGAGGCAGGAGCTGCAGCTCTTTCTGCTTCATTTAATGAGCCCTGGTGGCGCAGTGGTTAGAATCCAGTATTGCAGGCTAACTCTGCCCACTGCCAGGAGTTCAGTCCTGACCGGCTCAAGGTGGACTCAACCTTCCATCTTTCCAAAGTTGGTAAAATGAGGACCCCGATTGTTGGGGGCAAGAGGTTGACTCTATAAACCCCTTAGAGAGGGCTGAAAAGGCACTGTGAAGCGGTATATAAGTCTGATTGCTATTGCTATTAATCTCAGAACCTATTGCAAGTGAAACATTTGCAGTTTTCAGATTTAAGCACTTACGGCTTCAGAATAAAATAAAATAAGAACACAAGGCCTGCATCTTTCCATTCAAATTAATCACCAAGAAAGCAAATTTCCAGGAAGCAGGTGGCACTTCAATTAGTGGTTTGTTTTTAATATTTCATTAAAACTAGGTATTTTTGGTACATCTTAATTACTCAACAAAAAAAACTAATGGAGGGTGTTTTCTGGCAATTATTCCTAAATACCAAAAGCTGCTTTCCATCACTGATCCCATTTTGTAGTTTTAGTGGTCTCTTAATTACCCTTTCAAACGAGAAGTGAGCCTATCTGAAGCCAGCCTGAGAAAAACCTATCTTGGCTAGAGAAGATTCCAGTTTAAGAAAGGCTGTTCCACTGCCAACACCTGTTTCTTTGCCCTTCTGTACATTTCCTTTTCTAACTCCTAGTGACATTTCATTCATGTTACTCAGTCTGGCTAATGGGGATTCTTTGTGGAGTTTAAATCCATACCAAGACATCATTTAAATTTTAAAACCTCCTTCACTGACAACTGACTAACCTAGAAAACAGTGCCCAGTTATGTCTGTGGAAGCTATCTCAGATTAGAGTCCGTCCCTGCTATTCTTCCCGTGGAAAGCATTTTAAGGAGGAGAAGAAAAAAAGTTGTTATTTTAATTGAACTACAGATGGGGAACTCGAAGTGTTGCTTTATCTGGTGCATGTGAACAGAGCACGTCTCAGTTCATATCTAATTTTGGGATTTTTAAAGGCCTCCCCTCGGTGGCCTCCTGGATTCCTGACACATGATGTTAACAAAGGTAAAACTGTGGTTCCCACCAAGACCCCAGACAAAACATTAACCCTCCCATTGCAAACTTTTGATTTCCCTCTGAAAAAGGAGCTGTTCTTATCAGCTCTGAAAGCTGTGATCCAAGGTCATTTACCCCTGGAATTCAGCACTAGTTTCCAAGCTACTAGCGGTAGAATCTTTGTCTCTGTATGTAGGGTCTTAGAAAAGTAAGTCTTGTTCCTGGGAGTTTTTGCTGTGAAATCGCAACATTTGTGCTCAAGAGACTTTCTCCCAAACGAAACTTAGCTTACCGTTTTCACATCTGTTGAGAAAGTTGCACGGCTGTCCTTCAAGGATGTATTCAGAAGATTCAGAACAGATGTGAAGTCACGGTCCACATATTGACTCAATCTTAAGATTTGTTTATTTGCAGCAAACTTGTGTCAATGCACGTTCCTGATCTAGGATTGAGGCAAGCATGTCTCACCCTAAAAATAATAATAATGATAATAATAACCCTGCAATCTTGCATTTCACACTGCTTTTCCAAAATTAAGGATGCTGCTGTTTCCGTTTCCAGCATTTGGGAATCAATTTTGAGTCATTCCTTCTGCTGAGTCTTATGAAGAGAGCCTGAAAGAAGACGATCCAGTCCCTGTTCTGTGTTGTCTCAATCTCAGCAACTTTAAGATGTGTGCTGGGTGTCAGGATTCCGACTACCCTCATTAAATCATGAGCCTCAAGCCAAGCTTCAAAAGAATCCAAAAGATTTATGAGTTGACACTGGGAAGGGAAATCCACCAAATCTTAAAACGGTCCCCAGGTTCCTTCCAACTCTGGGCTTCTGTGAAAATTGGGGTGAGTGGGCTGCAGAGTGAAAATAAAATGTGGTAGCAGAGGGTGAGACGGAGAAATCCAGTTGTATTGATGGCATTATCTTTTGTTGTGCATTTTGCAGGTATTGCACAGACGAAATCCAGACATTTCCTCAGCCATCGATGCTGGAGAGTCACATGAGCCTCATGCACGGCATCAAAAATCCAGATCTTTCCCAGATATCCAAAGACTTGACAAAAGTAATTGCAATGCTTTTGCTAAAATATGGAAGTGGGGTAGCTCAGATTCTCTCTTTTGAGTTTGCCCTCCTTTCAGGAGGGGCCCTCTGGTTCTCTTTCCAAGAGGACCACTGGCCTTTAAATAAGATGTAGTGGACTTTTCCTTGTGGGTTCTGAAGACATTGCCAGCCCTATCAAAAGATATTTCTTGTGCCATAATGAAAATTTACCTGTTTCTGCAATGATCTGGGTGTAATTTAACCTTTTTTTAAAAAAAATCCCTTAGTTCCGAGATACTTGGTCCCAGGCAGACCCAAAGTAACTTAAAACTATATTACATTCCAAGTAGGGCTGTCTGAAACCACTTGCAGTTTAACATAAAATATGCTGCTTTATTTCAAGAGGCGTGTGTTAGATCATTTCTTTTAATTGAATGAAAATCCTAGAAAACCTTCCGAGATTGACAAGTGATAACCAGGGATATGAAGAAATACAGCCTGGAGAAAATTAATCCTTGAGGTATTCTGTTTGGATTGGCCTTTGGTTATTTTCCCAGCAAAGCGCTGGGGGCAATCATTCAGTTAGTTATGTCCCGGGGGCTCCGTTTTCGCTGACAGAGGGCTGCAGGAGGATGTCCCAGCCAAAAACGGAGCTCGGGAGCCCGTTTTCGCTGGCAGAGGGCTGCAGGAGGATGTCCCAGCCAAAAACGGAGCTCGGGAGCCCGTTTTCGCTGGCAGAGGGCTGCAGGAGGATGTCCCAGCCAAAAACGGAGCTCAGGACCCGTTTTCGCTGGCAGAGGCACCGTGGGCCAGATCTAAGCATCCCATGGGCCGGATTCGGCCTGCAGGCCTTGAGTTTGACACCCCTGGCTTAGGGTGCCATGGACAGCTTGGGAATGGGGTGCGAGGAAGAGGAAGAGATAAGGTTCTTATTGCTCTTAGCGGGCCTCGTTCGGAGAGTGGGCTGATGGGTAAGATAAGCGCACGGCTTTGTTTTGCAGACAAAATCTCCAAAGAGAGTAACCGCCGATGGTCCGAGTCCAGTGGAAGCGGCCGCATCCGGATCAGACGATCCGCCAGCAAAGAAACTGAAAGCAGCCCGCTGGAAATGTGCAAAGTGCGGCTTTGCGACAGCCGCCGAGACTGAATTTCTGGAACACATACCTCGACACAAGTCAGACAGTTCCACTTTCCAGTGCCTGCTCTGCGGCTTGTGTTACACGTCACACCTGTCTTTGAACAGGCACCTCTTTATCGTTCATAAAGTCAAAGATCCGGAAGAAGAAGAGGAGGAGGAGGAGGAGGAAGAAGAAGAAGAAGAGCCAGAACAAGAGAGTGCAAAAAGGATTCCGGAAATGGAAACGAGAGAGAATGGACTGGGCGAAGCCAACGGCGAGGCCAGCCACAGCAGGGCAGAAGGAGATCCTTCCAAGAACAGAGACTCGGAGCGCAACCCCACGCCCTGCAGCAAAGAGAAAGCCAGTTCTCAGAACAAACCCACAAAGTCTCCTTCTATTTAAGAGTCCGCTCAGCTGCCCCAGAAACCTTGCTTGAAGGAGGGAGGGAGAGAGGGAGGTTGTTCCCTTTGATGGGCGTACGGTTCAGTTCCTTTTGATTGGGAAGAGAAATTAGCAGAGCCACCAACTCCCTAACACTAGATGAGTCATGGAAGGGGAAACGAGAGAGAGAGATACAGAGAAATTAGAACATTCTTTCTCAATCTTGGCCGCTTTAAGAGAAGTGGACTTCAACTCCTAAAGTTCTGGAAGTTGAAGTCCACAACCTCTTAAAAGCGGCCAAGATTGAGAAAGACTGGCATATAGGATAACCACGGCAAGCTTTTCCCCAGCAAAAAACCGAAGCATTCACCTGCTGCCCAAGGCCTTTTGCCTGTTAGCTCAGATTTTAAATTAAGAATACAGTCCTTTCTCCCACTCCCCCTTAGCTCCGGGATGCCAGGAAGCTTCTGGCCATACCACCACTCACTGACGGTTCTTTCCTTTTAAAACAAAAGTCCCCCAAGCCTGAAAAATTACCGTTCAGACACTGAATGAAACCTGCTTTTTTTTCTTTCTCCTAGAAGACACATTTCCAGCACTATTCAGTAGCAGGTGTTTCTTTCTTTCTTTTTTTATTTCATTTTTGAGAAAACATTACTTAATCTTTGTTGCAGGGGAAAATCAGTTGCATATCCGCTTTGAGTATTCGTCCCCTCCTTTTACACACACACACACACACACACACACACACACACATGCCTGGAAGTATTGGTCACACATGGCGGTGGATTCTCAGACACCCTTCTCTCTTGCACCTAGGACTTCCCATAAAAGTTGGAGGCACAGGTATTTTAAACCTGCCCAGGTAAAGATTGACATCCCTCGTAAGAAAGAATAAGGACAGGGGCGGGGAAATGTGAGGCTTGCACTTCCGCATCTTTGGGCAGTCTCTTCCATGGTTAGTACCCCCTCTTCCTCAGATCGGACAGCGGCGTTGATCCACTCCCCTGTTCTGTCGATGATCAGAGCTGCTCCCAGTCCTGGTTGAAAGATACCGAGGGCCGGGAGAGGGTCAGATTGGCTTGCTTTATCTTCCTTCTAGTATGGCTGGGAGTTGGAAGTCCGCGGGTCTCAACCTCGCCGTAGTTGCTCACCTCTACCCTTCAGAACGTCCCCTGCTTGTCGGTTCAGAAAATTCAAGAATATGGGGCTGATGAAGTTTATTCCATGAGGAGCGTGGCATCGCAATCTGGATCCTTCCTCACGTGCACCTGCTCTTCCAAAGCACACCCTTTCTCTCCTCACCCCTTTCCAGGTTGTTCTTTTTGGTCTTGGTTGCCCCCCCACCCACCCCCCATCGATTGGAGATTGCTTTCCTCCCTTCAACCTTGACTCATCCCCCCGTCTGTGGCTTCCACCCCACTCCCGCCCTGCCCCATGTGCTTTTTTTCCCCCTCACGCTTCGTTGCCATATTTACTTTCCGTTTGTTCGTTCGTTTGTTTTAATATACGGTTGTTATGTTTCAAGTCGGATACCCTGCTCATTGTTTACTATAAATAATTTAAAAAGGAAAAAAAAAAAAGTACCCTATTTATCATACTTGCCATTTGAATTTGCTCACTTTCTCGTCCGGACGTGTTTTGATAAAACCCTTTGTATTTTTTGATACCGTGTACATTTTAGTCTATAGGGAATGTTTTACAAGTTAGCCTAGCTATAGTTAACAATAGCAGGGGGGCAAGGGAGGGCACTCCTCCCAAGCCATCACATATCTATTTAATCTGCAGTGGCCTCTGTGCCTTGCTATAATGTTTACTTCAAAGTATTTCAAATAAAACCATCTAATAATGGAGTGGCTTTCCAACCTCCCTTCTCTGACCTTGCAGCTTTCCCAAATCCACAGGAACCTTTCAGACCCGATGCTGAACATCCGTAAGGGAGCCTCAAGTAGCGTAGTTCACCTTGATCTCAGTGTTCTGACCTCAGCTTCACGAAATCATGAAGCAAGACTCCTCGTCCCCTTTTATTTAGGCTAATGTGAATTCCTCTCGTTCACGTCCAGCAAAGTCCCCAGCAAACAGTCTTTCAAGAGTGAATTACAATCACAGACCTTATCAGGCTTGGAGAGTTGCCAGGCCGATAGCTTCCATGTACCAGAAAATAATTGGCAAGGAGTCGCAAACAAATCTTCACCCTAATGAAATGTACTAATTGTCTCCTGCACACACCGTTCCCCTTTTGCTCCTCTGTATTCCCTATTGGGGAGCGGGCATTCACTGTTCACCTTTACTCCCGAATCGACCCTTGTTCCTTAACTGCTCCCTTCTCCTGGTAGCTCTGCGCATGTGCACATTGGGAACAGGCTCCAGCTGTTCTTCTGCCCGACTGATCTCCGATTCCAAAGGCAGCTGATAACTGTCGGACGGCCCTGGCTCCATCTCTGCCTCCGATGCAGAGCACTCGTCAGAGCCTTCCCCAGACTCCAGGACTGGCCCATGTTCCTCCCCAGCTGGCCGCTGGCAGGCCACAACACTCAGTGTTTAGAGCAGGGGTGTCAAACTCAAGGCCTGTAGGGTGGATCTGGCCCGTGGCGTACTGAGATTTGGCCCACGGAGCCGCCCTAGAAACAGCAAAGGACCGGACTGCGCTGCCTCTGCCAATGAAAACAGTTTTCGCTGGCAGAGGGTTGCAGGAGGCCGTTGCAGCCAAAAACGGAGCTCGGGAGCCCATTTTGTCTGGCAGAGCGCTTGGACCACCACAGGTGCCCCCGATACGAGTGGTCCCCATTGGAATTGAGTTTGACACCCCTGGCTTAGAGGCTGTAATGCAGAATACAGGTAATTCTCGGCTTAGCAACCAAAGTTACAACAGCACTGAAAAGGGGTGACTTACAACCGTTTTTCACAATGGTGACTGTTGCCGCATCCCTACAGTCAGGTGATCCAAATTCAGATGCTTGACAACTCCCTGTTGCCATGTCTTGGAGATTTTGCAACCACCAATGCCAGATTCACTTAACAACCGTATTCCTAACTGAACAACTGCAACGATTCACTTAGGAACGATGAAAGGATATAACATAGGGCGAAACTCAATTGTCTCCCTTAGCCACAGGAACTTTGGGCTCGGTTTTGGTCCTAAGTTGAGAACTACCTGGGTAGCCTTTCACAAGAGCTACGTCCCTGAAGTAGATACTGCCCGCACCCTGCATTCACATGACAGTCAACCACAAGAGAATCCATTCTATCTTCGCTGACTTATGTGAACGCTTGAGTGAACATGTGTATGTGTTGTGGAAAAAAAAGAGCAAAGTGAATATTACTTGACAATCCATCAACTGGTCACATTTGCATAGGGGTATAAATATTGCTGAAGCAGGAAGATGGGGGAAATAACCACAGGGCTGGTCATCTTTTAATAACTAAGATTTTAGTTTATTGTCATTGCACCTCGTACAATGAAATTAAATACCATCCTCAGTGTACATTATGACTACGAAAATAAAACACACATCCTTCACATTCTATACAATTGAATTGAAAACTATTGATTTTGCATTAATATTGCACTATACAGTAGAATTCAACCGAGCTACTGCCCTGGGATAGAAGCTGTTTTTCAGCCTATTTGTCCTTGTTTTTATTATCCTGTGCCAGATGGTAATAGTTCAAAAAAGGGGGTGCCCAGGATGAGATGGATCTTTGAGGATGTTTTGAACTTTCTTAAGGCAACAGGAGCTATAAAGCTCTTCCAAAGAGGGGAGAGGGCAACCAATGATCTTCTGGGCAATGACGTTAACCTTCTGGAGCGCTGTCTTATCTGCCACTGTGCAATTGGCAAATCCTACAGAGGTGCAGTAAGTTAAGATACTCTATGATGCAGCGGTAGAAGGTCACCATTGTGTCAGGCACAAAAACCAGATCCACACTTAAGTGCATTATTACTAAAAAGCCTACATACAGTAATCTTCTCCAGATTACCACCTGGTTGCAGTTAGATAAGATTCTGCCACTCCTTCATGTTCATCTTGGCAAGACTGAAGGAAAAGCGTACTGCACAAGATCAGGTCTGGATTTGGAGGGAGGAGAGATGAATTCATTCTTTTCCTTCAAAGCATGAAGTGAAAGAAAGCATTTTAAAAAGAAACCCTTCTAATAATTACAATACAATGTCCAATCAGTTGCTTTAGTTTAGTTTACTTTCTTGTCATTGCACCTCGTACAACGAAATCAAACACCACCTTCAGTGCACATCATGATCATGAAAATAAACACAAACACACATCCTTCACACTCCACACATTGGACCAAAAACCCGCAACACCGCACTAACACTGCACTATACAGCAGAATCCAAAAGAGCTACTGCACTTAGAAGCTGTTTTTCAGCCCATTTGTACTTGTTTTTATTATACTGTACCGTCTGCTAGATGCTAATAGTTCGAAAAAAGGGGTGCCCAGGATGAGATGGATCTTTGAGAACTTTCTTAAGGCAGCAGGAGCTATAAAGCTCTTCCAAAGAGGGGAGAGGGCAACCCATGATCCTCTGGGCAATGATGTTAACCCTCTGGAGTGCTGTCCCATCTGCCACTGTGCAATTGGCAAATCATACAGAGGTGCAGTAAGTTAAGATACTCTCTATGGTACAGCGCAGTGGTGGGATTCAATTTTTTTTTACTACCGGTTCTGTGGGCGTGGCAGGGGAAGGATATTTTAAAATCTCCAGTCAGAGTTGGTATTTGCCGGTTCTCTGAACTACTCAAAATTTCCGCTACCAGTTCTCCAGAACTGGTCAGAACCTGCTGAATACCACCTCTGGTACAGCGGTAGGTCACCAGCAGTTTTTCATTCAGTTCTTGTTTCCTGAGAAGTCTCAGGTAGTATAATCTCTGCTGGGCCCTTTTGACCAGGGCTGCAATGTGAGCACCCCAGGTCAGGTCCTCTTTTATGGTAGCACCCAGAAACTTAAAACTGGCCACTTGCTCCACTCCATCTCCATGGATAAGCAAGGGCTGGGTTTCTGTTCTGTTCCTTCTATAATCTACTATAAGCTCCTTGGTTTTATTGGTGTTGAGGACCAAGTTATTGTCTCCACACCACAAAAGCACTTCATGTCGGTAGGTACTGTATCATCTGCAAATTTAGTAATAGTATTACTAGCCAGAGTGGGAATGCAGTTGCTCAGTTCAAAATAACCGCAAAATTGTTTTGCCAATCAAATTTTCACCAGCTCTGGACATAGGGACACAGCAATGACTGGCTGGGGAATTGTGCGAATTTTAGTCCATGGTTTTTAAACGTTCCCAAAGTTTTTTTTTTTTTTTAAATCAACACACCTCTGGGAGGTTGAAAAACAAAACAAATCAGGCAGTGACAGACTACTTTCCAATTCTAACTAAGAAGGCTCTTCCTAAAGTCACCAAGATTGCCACCTATCATTCAAAGGAGATTTTCACCTTTCTCTTAAAAGACACTTGAAACTGGATTCGTTAGGAATTTGCAAGGGGAATCTTATTGCATTGCAACAAGGCACGCCAGGTCCGCCGAGAAATGTGCAAAAAAATAAATAAATAAAAAACTTCCTTTCATTTGAAATCCGATTTTCAGATTAAAGGCCAAAAAAAAAAAAAAAATAGCCGGGAGGACTTCGCATCAAACCCTCCTTAACCCCTCCCCCCAAAAAGCCGCTCTTTCCCCCCAGCTCACACTCTACTCCGCGTGCAGAACCGGAAGTGACGTCGTCGTCGTCGTCGTCGTCCCCCGGCAGGCCTCAACACGGGCTGGTCTAGACGGGCCTCGAGATCTTACGTTCCACCTCCCACCCTCTCCACCAGCTTGGCCGGATATTGGTGTCGGCGGCCGGAAGCGGAAGTGTGAGACGGTCGGGGCTCCCGGCTGCAGCCACTTTGACCGCCGGGATGCTGTCGCTGGACTTTCTGGACGATGTTCGGCGGATGAATAAGCGGCAGGTTCGCGGGGGCTCCGGGAGGAGGAGGAGGAGCGGGGGGCGAGGGTCGCGGAGGAAGGCCTGCTCCCCGCTGCGGGGGCGGCTGCGCGCCTGCCGTCGTCGGTCCCCCCTCCCACGCGGGGTGAGGTCGGCTGGACACCCCCGCCCACCCCCTGCCCGTTGAGTTGGTAAAACCGGTGTGCATGCTGGGTACGTCACGTGACCAAGCGGGGCTGCTCTCCCCCCCCCCTTTTCTGCTGCAAGATCAGCCCAGCCTCCTTCCAGGAGGGCTGGACTACAGATCCCATCCTCCCCAGCAGGCGTGGCCGTGGGTTAAGGAGTGTGGAAGGTCCAGGTCCAGTGCAAGGTACTTAGGAAGACGGCAAGGGGTCAGAAGAACCAATGGAGGGGGCTGATAGTCTGTCCTTTCTGTGTGGTGCGTTTGTGTGCATCAGTATAACCGGAGTTGGAAGGGACCTTGGAGGTCTTCTAGTCTGACCCCTTGCTCAGGCAGGAGAGCCTATGCCACTTCAGACAAATGATTGTCCAATCTCATCTTGTGAAAACCTCCAGTGTTGGAGCATTTACAACGCCTGGAGAGAAGGTGATGCACTGATTAACAGAATAGCAGACTTGGAAGGGACCTTGGAGGTCTTCTAGCCCAACCCCTTGCTCAGGCAGGAAACCCTATGCCATTTCAGACAAATTGTTGTCCAACCTCTTCTTAAAAACTTCCAGTGATGGAGCACCCACAACTTCTGAAGGCAAATCATTCCGCTGATTAATTGTTTCTCACGGTCAGGAGATTTCTCCTTAGTTCTAAGTTGCTTCTCTCCTTGATTAGTTTCCACCCGTTGCTGCTTCTCCTGCCTTCAAGGTCTGCGTTTTGGGGTAAAATACAGCGGTTAAGTATGTTCCTCTCCATGAGTTATAAATAAAAAATAACAATATAATACCATGATTAATGTGTGAGCAGGATGAAGGAACTTGAATTGCACAGCAGGAAGAACGGGCAGGCTGCGGGGACCCTGAATGGGAAAGGAGACGGATAACAGAAACCAGGGGTTTGTTGCCTTCCCGATCTAAATCTCACCAAAAGGTTTTTCCTTGAATCTCACCTTCATTACGTGTGATTCAAGGCACTGAACATACCTATCTAATGCTTGGGCTCCTAACCACAATCCTGTGAGGTGGGAGAAAGGGCTGGCCCAAAGTCACCCAGTCAGCTTTCATGCCAAAGGTGGGACTAGAACTCACCTTCTCCTGGTGATTGGCCCAAGTTACCCAGTCAGCTTTCATGCTTAAGGTGGGACTAGAACTCACCGTCTCCTGGTGATTGGCCCAAGTTACCCAGTCAGCTTTCATGCCGAAGGTGGGACTAGAACTCACCGTCTCCTGGTGATTGGCCCAAGTCACCCATCCAGCTTTATCTAATGTGGGACTAGAACTCACCGTCTACTGGTGATTGGCCCAAAGTCACCCATCCAGCTTTGTCTAAGGTGGGACTAGAACTCACCGTCTCCTGGTGATTGGCCCAAAGTCACCCATCCAGCTTTGTCTAAGGTGGGACTAGAACTCACCGTCTCCTGGTGACTGGCCCAAAGTCACCCATCCAGCTTTATCTAAGGTGGGACTAGAACTCACCGTCTCCTGGTGATTGGCCCAAGTCACCCATCCAGCTTTATCTAAGGTGGGACTAGAACTCACCGTCTCCTGGTGACTGGCCCAAAGTCACCCATCCAGCTTTATCTAAGGTGGGACTAGAACTCACCGTCTCCTGGTGACTGGCCCAAAGTCACCCAGTCAGTTGTTTTTTTTTAACAAGTTTTATTCAGTTTTTCATATTAAAAACAAAAATCTCTTTTTAATGGACAACATATTTCCGGGTCATCACCTTTACATACAAATATGACAGCAATTATACATTCATACATGCATACTTAACTGTATTATTACCTTTTCCATCTCAAATTTTCAGTAAGGAGAGAAACAAACACATTCATTCTGGCCCCTTTCATTAATCTCAGTCGAAACATCTTTTTGTTTCAATTATTTCAAATATAATCCTTTAATATTTCTTTTAAAAATAAAGATAAACAATATGTGTTTGCATAATAATGATGATAATGATAATAAAAAAGTTACCAATGTCTCTCCTTGCTTTTAATAGTCTATGTCAACTTATTAATTTAGTTGGTTCTTTAGTCTGTCATATTCCCTTTCCATTACACATTCTTTTTATAAATTCTAGATTAATACAAATTTTAACACTAAAAAGGTGGCTCATCGCAATATACCCAAGGAAGAGCGCATTGCACGGGAGGGTCTTTGTGGTTTGCAAAGGACCGTCCTGAATTCCCAGTGATAATCCTTCTCCCCCTCACCCCTATCTAGCTGTATTACCAGGTTCTGAATTTTGGGATGATCGTTTCCTCAGCGCTGATGATCTGGAAGGGGTTAATGGTGGCAACGGGCAGCGAGAGTCCCATTGTCGTCGTACTGAGGTAAAACATTTCTGGTAATCTGGGGCTCAACCCATCCTACTGTGTGTGAGATTAGGAAGCGGGAACTGGCCATGATAGCTTGGAGAGCACCTGGCTTCTGCTAGCGTGATCTTTGAACAAGTGTAATCTTGACCAAAGGGCACAGTTTAGTTTTACAGCCTGTCTTGTGAGTGGTTTATGAGTCCTACTTGAGCTACACTGCCATCTTTCTTGCAGAGAATCTGTTTTCAAACAGGCTTATGACCACAACTGAGGCCAGAACTTCTGCTGCTAAGCAAGCTGGTTTATTTTATTTTAGTTTACTTTATTGTTATTGCACCTCGTACAATGAAATCAAACACCATCTTCAGGGCACATCAATGACCATGAAAATAAACACAAACACGCATCCTTCGCACTCCACACATTGAACCAAAAAAAACCCCACACCACACCAACACTGCAGTACACAGCAGAATTCAAAAGAGCTCCTGCCCTGGGATAGAAGCTGTTTTTCAGCCCATTTGTCCTTGTTTTTATTATCCTATACCGTCTGCCAGATGGTAATAGTTCAAAAAAAAAAAAAAAAAGGAGGCGCCCAGGATGAGGTGGTTGCCAGTGAATTGTGCCTGATTTTACGGCCTTTGGGGCCATTGCTGTGAAGTAAATCCCTGCAATTATTAAATGAATAATGCGGTCGTTAAATGAATCAGGCTTCTCCCGTTGATTTTCCATGTCCAAAGCTGGCTGGGAAGATCGCAAACGGCAGCCATGTGACTTCAGGACGCTGCCACAGATTTAAATGCTTTCCACACATCCAAAGTTGGATCGTGTGACTGTGGGGATGCCATCGCGATTGTGCGAAGACCAGTCACTGTTTGCTTTTTTTTTTCTGTGCTTCTGCAACTTCAGACGGTCATTAAATAAAAGATTGTAAGTCAAGGACTGCCTGTATTGGCTGAATGATCAATGCAAAGTTGATTGCTTTCCATGTATTCTGAGCAAGAAGATCGGTAGGCAGCTGCCTTTGAAGCAGCTGCTAGCCTTACAGCAGCTGTCTCCAAACTTGATAGCTTTAAGACTTGTGGACTTCAACTCCCAGAATTCCTCCTCCAGTCATGTTAGCTCAGGAATTCTGGGAGTTGAAGTCCAAGAGTCTTAAAGTTGCCAAGTTTGAAGACCCTTGGATTAGACAGACAGAGACAGATAGATATAGACAGATTAGACAGATTAGATAGATAGATAGATTGATTGATTGATTGATTGATTGATTGATTGATTGATTGATAGATGATTGATAGATAGATAGATAGATGATAGATAGATAGATAGATGATAGATAGATAGATAGATAGATAGATGATAGATGATAGATAGATAGATAGATAGATAGATAGATAGATAGATAGATAGATAGATGATAGATGATAGATAGATAGATAGATAGATAGATAGATAGATAATGGAGATGGAGATAGAGATAGATACTGTAGACCAGGGGTCTCCAAACTTGATAGCTTTAAGACTTATGGACTTCAACTCCCAGAATTCCTCCTCCAGTCATGTTAGCTCAGGAATTCTGGGAGTTGAAGTCCACAAGTCTTAAAGTTGCCAAATTTGAAGACCCTTGGATTAGACAGACAGATAGATATAGACAGATTAGATAGATAGATAGATAGATAGATAGATAGATAGATAGATAGATGATAGATAGATGATAGATAGATAGATAGATAGATAGATAGATAGATAGATAGATAGATAGATAGATAGAGATAGATAGATAGATAGATAGATGATAGATAGATAGATAATGGAGATGGAGATAGATACTGTAGACCAGGGGTCTCCAAACTTGATAGCTTTAAGACTTGTGGACTTCAACTCCCAGAATTCCTCCTCCAGTCATGTTAGCTCAGGAATTCTGGGAGTCAAAGTCCACAATCCTTAAAACTTGCCAAGTTTGAAGACCCTTGCCTTACAGGGACAGTGATGCAAATCCATTCCAGATTATATCCCCTAAAAACCTATGTGCATTCATCACAAAGCTCCACATTTCCCCTACCTTTTCTTTACAGAAATGAAAAGGCACTCCTTACCTTGCCATTGAGTTGATGTGACATCAGAGAGAAAACAGATGGGGAAGAATTAGAAAAGAAAGCATTTATTTGCACCCTTGAAATAAGGGGGAGCTGTTGCTGAGTACAAAATGAGCAAGCAAAACTGTTCCATCTGTTGTGGAAGGCAGCTGGCGGGGAAGACAGAAAGACACAATCTGTGTGCAACAACTTGGCATTTATGGTTGCAGAGCGGGCTGTACATGTCTGTGCCAGAAAATCAGAAGGCAGCCTCCTTGTCTTAATTCCTCTAGTAAATGGACCCAGGGTGTAACTCTCTAGTGCAAGGGTCTTGAAACTTGGCAAGTTTACGACTTGTGGACTTTTAACTCCCAGAATTCCTGAGTTAACATGACTGGAGGAGGAATTCTGGGAGTTGAAGTCCACAGGTCTTAAAAGTTGCCAAAGTTGGAGGCCTCTGCTCTAATCCTCTAAAACTGACAGGGCTACTCCCACCTGAAGGCAAAAATGCAGAATTTGAGGTGATTTTTTTTAAAAAAAAAAAACTATTATTATTAACAGATGCTTTTTAATCTTCCAGTGGTAGCATGGAACCCGCCTTCCATAGAGGCGATCTTCTGTTCTTGACCAACCGCGTCGAACAGCCAATCAGAGTGGGGGAAATCGTTGTCTTTAGGATAGAAGGGAGAGAAATCCCAATCGTGCATCGGGTCCTGAAAATCCATGAAAAGTACGTCTCGGGCTTTGGATGGTTGGTAGTCGCAGGGGTTTGTTGCTGTGTCAGTTTTCATTCTGTCCTTCCACAAGTGCTGTCCTTATTCTAGTCTTTTACGATGACGTGGAGCAGTGGTGGTATTCTACTAGTTCGGCCTGGTTTGGACGAACCGGTAGTAAAAAAATGTTACCATTCGGCCAAACCAGTAGTAAAAAAAACAGCTATCAGTTCGGCCGAATCGGTATTTTTTTTTTTCTCCCAATGATCAGCTGTTCCGATGATCAGCTCCTCCACGATACCCCTCGCTATCTTATTGCTTTGCCCAGGAGGCTTCCCTGAGGCCCAAGAGGCAAAAAAAACAGGGGGGACGGGGTGCTGCACAAAAAAAAGAAGCCACACCCACCCAGTCACATGGCCGCACCCACCTGGACACGCCCACAGGACTGTTAGTAAAAATATTTGCATCCCATTCCTGGTGTGGAGGATTGGAAGCGGGTTCTATCCTCGTCCATTCCTTCTCTCTTGCAATTCATAATTCTGATCATGCTTGGTGTGGGTTGGAGGAAACTATGTTTTACCTGAACCAGCAAACTCTGGTTTAAATGAAACCCTCCAGCCAAGATTTGTAAACAAAGCACAATTGTCTACCTGTGGAATCTTTTTGTTGTTGCATAAAAAATATTTTTATTACGCGTTTTCCTTTATAATACATCATATTTTCAACTTTACATCGACAGTCCAACTCTTTCCATCTCTTTCCTTCTCCTCTCCTCCCCTCTGCTTCCCTCTCCTTCCCTCTTCTCCTCTCCTCCCCTCTGCTTCCCTCTTTCCTTCTCCTTTCTTCCCCTCCGCTTCCCTCTCCCTCCCTCTTTCCTTCTCCTCTCCTCCCCTCTGCTTCCCTCTGCTTCCCTCTTCTCCTCTCCTCCCCTCTGCTTCCCTCTTTCCTTCTCCTTTCTTCCCCTCCGCTTCCCTCTCCTTCTCCTCTCCTCCTCTCCGCTTCCCTCTCCCTCCCTCTTTCCTTTCCTCTCCTCCCCTCCGCTTCCCTCTCCTTCCCTCTTTCCTTCTCCTTTCTTCCCCTCCGCTTCCCTCTCCTTCCCTCTTTCCTTCTCCTCTCCTCCCCTCCGCTTCCCTCTCCCTCCCTCTTTCCTTCTCCTCTCCTCCCCTCCGCTTCCCTCTCTTTCCCTCTTTCCTTCTCCTCTCCTCCCCTCCCCTCCACTTCCCTCTCCCTCCCTCTTTCTCCTCTCCTCCCCTCCGCTTCCCTCTCCTTCCCTCTTTCCTTCTCCTCTCCTCCCCTTTGCTTCCCTCTCCTTCCCTCTTTCCTTCTCTCTCTCCCTTCCGTTTCCCTCTCTTTCCTTCTCTCCTCCCCTCCCCTTCCCTCTCCTTCCCTCTTTCCTTCTCCTCTCCTCCCCTCTGCTTCCCTCTCCTTCCCTCTTTCTAGCCAAGATTTGTAAACAAAGCACAATTTGTCTACCTGTGGAATCTTGTTAGGAAGCACAGTACAAGCCAGAGTTTGCTACAAACTGTGATTCGGTTAAACAAGGATCCTTCCATCACACTTGGAGGATGATAGCAGAAGATTAAGGAAAGTTACCCCTGAATGCAATTAATACAGTTTGGAAATAATGTGGAAGAACTGACACGAATGGTGTTATTTGAGGAAGGGAGTAGACTAGCTTTGCCAAATCTTTACCATTCCGGATTAGTGTGGGATTTAGTGTCTGGGCCTAGGATCCTGAAATAGGCTTAACTTTGTGGAAGGGAAAAGTGGGATAATTCCAGGCATCCACACCAGAGGTGGGATTCAGCTGGTTCTGACCAGTTCTACAGAACTGGTAGCGGAAATTTTGAGTAGTTTGGAGAACCGGCCAATCCCACCTCTGACTGGCCCCGCCAACCCCATCTATTCTCCACCTCCGGAGTCCCAGTCGATTGGCTGGGTCTCCTTTCGTTGCCCTGCACAGGAGAAGGGAGCTGGAAAGCAGGTTAGTGGGATGGAGAGGGAATGGGGTTTTTGTAGTAACCTTCCCCTGTCACGCCCACCGAGCCACGCCCACAGAACCGGTAGTAAAAAAAAAATTGAATCCACCACTGGTCCACACCCTTAATAACCCACTTACGATACTCAGGGGAAGAAACCAATTTAAAAGCTTGAGCTTGCCTACTGATATAAGGTGACATATTCATTTAGCATCGACATTCCTCCTCACAATGTGATTGCATTCTGTTTTGCCTACTCGTTCATCGTGGGCCTTTTTTTTTTTTTTTTTCCTTACGCCAGACAAAACGGCGACATCAAGTTTTTGACCAAAGGCGACAACAATGCAGTTGATGATCGAGGCTTGTACAAACAAGGACAACACTGGCTGGAGAAGAAAGACGTGGTTGGAAGAACAAGAGGGTGAGTGAGGCGCCAGCCAGCTGGTGGGCATTGTCATAACCTCAGCATAACCTCTCCCTTGCGGAGTTCCGTTCTGTCCCCTGCAGTTGGTTGGTATCTTCCTGTTTCCCCAAAGGTGCTTTTTTCAAAAGGCAACTGAATTTTCTTGGGGGGGGGGGGGGATTTCCTTGAAAAACATTTCACTTCTCACCCAAGAAGCTTCTGTTCAGCCTTTTGCAGCATAAAATCAGCACCAGAAAAGTAAACACAGATGGCTGAGGCTTCATTTAAACTTCTTTATAAACACATGAAGTAAATTTTACAATACCAGTTGTAGATTTCACCAACATGGAGCAAACTCAAACAGAGGTAGACATATTACAGGTTCAGAGTTTCAGCACCAACCCAGGAGCTCAGAAACAGACATCAGTTTCACTTTAGTTCAGCAGGCAAGCATTATACATAGCAGAGGAGAAGCAGTTTCATTTCCAATAGACAGACTCTGAGCTTAACATAGCTGCAGAGCTTAATATAGAGCCACGCCTAAGCTACTTTTAGTTTCAGTTTCCAAACAGTCCTCATTGGCTGACTTAGTTGCTAGGCCTATTCATTGGCTGACCTTGTTACCATGCTCTGTTCCAGTTCATGAATATACTCTTGACAGCTTCTTCACTTCTGACTGAATGGTGGGGAATGGACGGATTTATATTTGGAGTCATGTGGTCATTAAGCACCCTGAAAATTGATTTTCAGGGGGGAAAAAACAACCCCAAGAATGTCCAGTTGCCTTTTGAAAAGCACCGTTGGGATAACCATGACCTGGTGTGTCTTTATTTCTGCCCATTTCCAAGATTTTTTTTTGGAACGTTGACTTTACCTGTCTGTCTTCCTCATGAAGTCTCTCTTCCTTTTTCATCTGGGTTGTGGATAACTTAGGCCCTCTGGTTTGGGGCTCCCCTGCTTCCGTATAATGCCTTGTTTCTGAGTTTCATGAAAACCCTTTTTAAAACCTGCATGTGAGGAAGGAGGCATCCCACTGTCTTATCAAAATTCTTATGTCTGTTGCTTCTTTGTTTCTCTCTATCAATACACCTAGGAAGTACTGGATATCCCAAAGATGCTTTTTCAAGACTTTCTTTCTTTTTCTTTACTTTTTTTCTTTTAAACAAAACTTTATTAAGTAAATTATTAAAAAGATTCAACGTGGTGTAATCATCACGACAATCCTTGTTGTCACACATTATGACATAAAATACATTCTTTAAATACATTTATACAGCTATATATTTCTATGATATTTCCCAGTTTTAGTCATCCATTTTGCCGTCCCTATTCTCTCTTGATTTTAGATCCTTCCTTTTTTTCCCCACCATTGATAAAATTCATTCCATATTTTATAGTGTTCTATCTCGTCCTTATCTTTCATTTCCCAAGTTAATTTGTCCCTCTCGGCGCATGACCATCTCTTTTTTTTATTATGTCATTTTCATCGGGAATTGCTTTGTTTTTCCACATTTGGTTTCCACAGCTGGTCATTTGCATCCATCTAGAGGGTCCTTGAAGGTTTGTCTGTGTCCTCAGGGTTATCGGCAAATGACCAGCTGTCCGCAGGGAATATAAATCCTTCCATTCCCCACCATCCTGGCAGAGTTGAAGAAGCTTCTTGGATGAGAAGCGAAACATCTTCAAAAGAAAAAAAACTAGAAAGCCCAGTTGCCTCCTGATACAGCATCTTTGGGACAACCATGACCTGGATGACTGAGAATCTCTATGGACTTCTTATTATATCAGCCAGTATACTTCCTAAAGTGGATGGCTTTATTTTTCTGTTTCAGGTTTGTGCCCTACATCGGAATAGTAACCATCCTAATGAATGATTACCCTAAATTCAAGGTAGGACGTTCGGTTCATTTGCTGTCTCGTGGCAACGCGCTGCATCGGCAAAAAAAAAGCACCATTCAGACAATGCATGGAGGCGGGTGGGTTCAGGGTCTCTCTCTCTCATCGAACTCCAGCTGAAACATCCCAAACCACATTCAAGCAGGCAGTTGACTCTCAATGATGGTTTGGTGAAAATGACCCCTGTTTCTGGCTGTTTTAGGTCTTGGAATTGGGTTTGGTTTGGGAGAGAGATTGTGGGTTGAGAAAGGCCAGAGAACTTTAAAAAATAAAATAAAGCACACTGCTCTGACCGAAGCCTTGTTCAAATCAAACAAACACAAAAGTATAATACAACCCTTTTTAATGCGGCGCTGTGAATTCTGTGCATTCACAGCCAAGAATCATTCAAAACTAATTGTCCCAGAAAAGAGCAAGCCCTTTCAAGGTTGCGAAAGGCTGCCGAGAACAAAAGACTAACTGTAGATAAATATCCAAAGCCGGAAGTTTGAAAAAACAAACCGGAGCAAGCAGGGCTTCCATGAGGACTCTGAGTAGAAAGAACAACTTTGCTTCCTGCAAAGAAGCCAACCCCAAAGGCTGGCTTTTATCCCTTATGGGAAGGGGCCATTACCTTCCAGCCTTACTCCAGAGTCGCCCGTGCTGCTTCAGCTGCTCTTTCCCTCGAGTAGTCCTGTACGCACGCACACACACCGAGTACAGGCTCCCCGGGGTCCTCTTTGTCACTGCTGACTCCACAACCTCCAAAGGCAACACCCCACTCTCCAATAGTCCTGGCCCCCATCCCTGCATCACACGCAGGCCCATCATCCAAGTCCTCGGTCTTAGAGACCTCAGCCATCTGAACCACAACACACACTGAACTTCAAAGTAAAATAGACAAGGCACACCAAATCCCTGTAACGTGTTTTTTTTTTTTTTGAAGTTTAAACTTTTCAAGGAAGGATGCATGTTTCAACCACCAGCCTTGCCTTGTTTGAAGTTTGCTTTTGCTAATTTGAGCCCGTCCAGCCGACGAATCCTCCTTCGGTTTCCCTTTGCATTTTTCATCTGAGCATAACCATGCGTTCAAGTTCGCAAATCAGTCGTGCGCTAGCAATGGGCCGCACCCCCATTCCCGTGGGCTTATTCTTGAAATCTTGATGAAAAGATTAAAAGGAAGCCTGCTGCAGGATGTGAACCCACCCACCGAAGTGGCAAACCACAGGCCTTAAGATTGTGCCACTTAGGGTGTTTTTATGATTTGGCTTTCATGCCTAAAGTGGGATTAGAATCGCTGTTGAAATCCCCGCGTCGCATTTTGAAACCCTTTGGGGGAAACGCTCCACCAATATTTTCTGTCTTGCTCTTTTCTCCCCACCAGTACACTGTCCTTTTCCTCTTGGGCTTGTTCGTCCTGGTCCATCGAGAGTAGCCCATCAGCAGCAGAGGCGAGGACCAACTCCTCCAAGTAGGCTGGGATGTTGAAGTCCATTTTGCTGCTTCATGATCCGGATTTGGGCGGGTTTTTTTGTTTTGTTTCGTTTCGTTTTCTACGACTGCTGTGTCACGGGCAGGTTGATCTCAGTATTTTGAAAGAGTTTGTCACACTTTAGCATTTTTTGTACCTCGGTGAATTTTTATATTAAAAAAAAAAAAAGATTTTAAAGCCAAAACCTTTTTTTTTTTTTTTTTTTTTTCTAAGCTTACCAGTTTTTTTCTTCCACTGATTCCGTTGAAAAGTATGAAAACCTTGTTTCTGGTGAATAGCTGGAGATGCCCGTCTGCTTCCAGATAAGAATAAAGTCATCTTTAGGACCAGCAAATCGCAACTATCAATCCCGGTTTTAAAAAATCACAAGGGGGTGTGGTGCCACTCCACTTCTGAGCTGAGAGGCCGGGGACCTAACGCTGGGGTTTTGCACAGTCAAAAATTTTGGCTTTTTAATTGTTAGTGTGAACATGCTTGAAGAAGAGCCTTGGTGGCGCAATGGTTAGAATGCAGTATTGCAGGCTAGCTCACTGCACACTGCCATCAGTTCGATCCTGACCAGCTCAAGGTTGACTCAGCCTTCCATCCTTTCCGAAGTCGGTAAAATGAGGACCCAGATTATTGAGGGCAAGAGGCTGACTTTTGTAAACCACTGTAAAGCCCTGTGAAGCGGTATGTAAGTAAGCGCTATTGCTATGCTGGTGTTCTGACCCAAAACCCTTTTCCAATAAGACAAACACGAACCAAAGGGAATAGAAACCTTTTCGTGATTCTTAGGAATCTCCCGGTTAAAAGGCTGCTGAAAACTAATTAACTTTGAGAAGCACAAGCCTCGCCAAAACTGAGGAACAAAATACCTGTCTCAGAGGCACGGCATGTCCCTTCTGGCAGCAGGTGTGGGGCAAGAGTCAATCCCTTTGGGAGGAGAAAGATGGTTCAAGATTCAAGCACCGTAGCTGTTCCCGCTGCATTTTAGCTCTGGGTGGTTATGCAACCTGCGATGCCGTGTTTTTCTTCAGCCACCTCCGCTTTTTAGCAAAGCTGCGGTAAAACACAGCCCCGTGGGTGGCTTAATTTTATCCGGTTGTGACTGCCATTGAGGAGGCTGTCAACACTTCCCTCCAGTCGCTGCTGACTCAAAGAAAGGGCCGTTTCTTGCACAAGAGGCATAACTGGGTCAGGCCGGGAAGTTAGCAGTTGGTGGAACCCTGGCTAATTGATTCTGCCACCCAACCAGGGATCTTCTCTTTGGGATTGGTTGAATAAATATCCACCATCACTGTCGTGCCCCTGTTCAGAGTCTGAATCCAAGGAGGAGGATGAACAGCTGACAGGGAATGGGAGTGTGGCTCCGTTGGCTGTGGAGGAGGCTGGGGAAGGGCAAAATCTGGCTGGGCAGAGCAGGGAAGAGGTAGAACAAGGGAGAGGGAGTTCAGAGGAAGAACCAGGCCCACTTCCTCTTCATCCTAGGGCACTCAGGGAGGAACGGAGAAGGGAGCAACATGGGTTGCATGGCTTACGGAAGAGGAAAGGGCCCTGATTCCCTTCATTAGCCACACCTGGGAATGAAAGTTTAAAAGAACTGAATGCTGACTGCTGCAGCTGCTGGGAGCAAACGTGACTTTATCCTGTGTTGTCATTGCTTATCTGTGTTCCTGGTGTCTTCCCAACCATGTTGAGTTATTGCTGTGCCTTCACGTCTGGAATTCTTGCTCCTGCCCTGCCAAACTAATTACCTCAGTTTGGTTTGATCGGACTTAAAGTTACAGTTTGGGTTGACCATGTTTTGGACTTGATTCTCTGCAGCCAAAGGCTGTTCCTGGGAGAGTTTTTCTCCAGCCAGAAGATAACTTGGACACTGGGGACAAAGTTGGAGCTAATAAAGGGACTCCTACTGATTATCTGACTGTGTTGCCTTTGTGCCCCGCCACGGATCATCACAATCACCTGGAAGATACCTGCCCCCTCCAATCCTCCCAGCTGACCTAAAGACAAATCAAGGAGCCGTGCTCTCTCTCTCAACACTGATTTTATTCTTGTAACCACCTTGTGGAGGCAGCTGGTTAGTTAAGAGGACAAAGGCCGAATTGTGGTCCACGTTAACATTTATTCAGCCTTTCCCTCTTCTAAATCCCAGAGGTGCTACCTTTCTTTTGTGTCTCTTTTTTTTTCACTCCCTTGGTTTGAATGCAGATGTTGCTAATCAACACTTTTGCAGCATTCAGTGGAAAAGCTGTTATCCTTTTTTTATGCAGAAGGGACAGCTAATTGCTGTGAAGAGAGGTGTCGGCCCCTCAAAAACAGATGACTACTAATTCTCTTCTTTTTTAAAAAAACAAACAAACAAAACTTGCATTAAAACACACCTCTCCCCACCCCACTCCTCTCCCCACCCATTTCGCTTCTAAGATGTAGGATTTCAGAAAGAACAAAACGGGATATTTTCTGCCCACTGCAGGGAAGTCGTCTGGGCAGATACACAAGGAGTCCTGGACTTAGGACCACAATTGAGCCAAACATTTTATGTCGTTAAGTGAGTTTTGCCCTGTTTTATGACCTATCTTGCCACAGCTGTTAAGTGAATCACCGCAGTTGATAAGTTAGGAACACGGTTGTTAAGTGAACCTTGGCTTCCCCCTTGATTTGGCTTGTCAGGAGGTCACAAAAGGGGACCATGTGACCTTGGGATGCTGTGACCATCGTAAGTGAACCAGTTGCCAATCGGCCGAATTTTGATCATGTAACCAGGGGGATGCTACAAAGATCGTAAGTGTGGGGAAACGGTCATAAGTCCCCTTTTTTCAGTGCTGTTGTAACTTTGAACGCTCACTAAATGAAGTGTTGGAAATCAAGGACCACTATACTATTTTGTTGCATCCTTCAGCCTCCCAAATGTTTAGATAGATGATGTGCCATAATCCAGGACTGGAAGTCTGGATTTGCTTTAATGTCAGAATTCCAGCAGTTACCCCAATTAATTAGAATTCTTGATTGGCCAAGTGTGATTGGACACAAGGAATTTGTCTTGGTGCAAATGCTCTCAGTGTACATAAAAGAAAAGCTACATTCATCAAGAATCATAAGGTTCAACACTTAATGATAGTCAGAGGGTACAATAAGATAGAATTAGAATAGAATAGAATTCTTTTATTGGCTAAGTGTGATTGGACACACAAGGAATTTGTCTTGGTGCAAATGCTCTCAGTGTACATAAAAGAAAAGATGCATTTATCAAGAATCATAAGGTACAACACTTAATGATAGTCAGAGGGTACAATAAGAATAGAATTAGAATAGAATAGAATTCTTTTATTGGCTAAGTGTGATTGGACACACAAGGAATTTGTCTTGGAGCAAATGCTCTCAGTGTACATCAAAGAAGATACATTCATCAAGAGTCAAGAATCATCAGGTACAACACTTAATGATAGTCATAGGGTACAATAAGAATAGAAATAGAATAAGAATAGAATAGAATAGAATAGGTTTATTGGCCAAGTGTGATTAGACACACAAGGAATTTGTCTTGGTGCAGATGCTCTCGGTGTACATAAGAGAAGAGATACATTCATCAAGAGTCACAATCATCAGGCACAACACTTAATAATAGTCATAGGGTGCAATAAGCAATCGAATCATACTAGGAAACAGTCCATATAAATTATGAGTCTCAAGCCAAACTTCCAAAACCTAAAAAGGATTTATTGGGAGTTAACATGTCCGGCACTGCCTGGGTGCAACCGACTCTGAGACACATCATTCACTGTCACCCTTGACCCTGGTTTTCCTCCACCCCCTGGGTGGATCACAATTCATATTCTCCAATGGGACACATCCATAGCCAAGAGTCACCAATCACCTCCAGTTAGAATTTTGCGCAGCAGCAACTTCAGTCACCTAGTTAACTATCTTTGAAAAACTATTTATGGAATGCACTTTCGCTTTCCAAGCTGCCACACTGCTCCCCCTCCCTTTCTGTTGGCAACTCTAAAAAGACCATAGAAATATTTCATGAGTTGAGATTTAGCTGCCCAAACTGGGGTCCCTTGATCTCGCTCCCCACACCTCCTTCCTCTAATCCTCGGGTGGACGGGTGGACTTGGGTCTCTTTGATGCTAGCTAAGCCACTTCCGACAGTTAAACCTCTCCACAAACACACACACACACACACACACACAATCCTGCAGGAATTTAATCCTCTTTTGCATCCTGCAAGCCCACGCACAGCCTAATCCCGAATTTGAACGGTCCGTGGCTTCCGGAACCCCGTTTGAAGAACGGAGAATGTCCTCTTGCATCTTTTAAGAGCATTGTGCAATTTGGCAGCTTTTTACAAATTCAGAGTGAAGTAGTGCGTTCTCGAAGATAAGCGTGCTGTGACTTTATCTGCTGCAAGGGAAGAGGTTTCAGGAATAGGAAAGAAAGTCAGAAACGATCAAGAGGATGACAACGGGAGTTTCTGACTGGAAGAATCCATGATTCAGGACTTCTTTTGCAAGTTGGAATGGAGTAATTCGGTTGCTGCAAAACAACGGCATCTTTGAAGGGACATCACAGAATCGTAGGGCCAGATGTGACCTTAAGAGATAATCTAATCCCACCCCTCCTGCTCCAGGCAGGAGATTTATACCATCCCAGTTGTCCAGTCTATTTTTGAAAAGCTCCAGTGATGGAGCACCCTCCAAAATGGTGTTTTTTTGTGGTGAGGAGTTACTGATGGCCCCTGGCAAGAATTATATCTCCCTTGATTTGACTTCAGCTAGGTGGACCCACCAAGATTTTCTGTCTGGCTACAGACTATAAAAGGAGAGATGGGAGTAGCTTTCCCTGGGCTAACATCTCGACATTTTTACAAGAGAGTCAAATTTTGGAGAGTGATGGTGAAATATTGTTTTAGACATCCCTTCCCTTCCTTTCTCTCTCCTTTCTTCCTATCATCTTCCCTCCTTCTCTGCCTTTATCTTTCCGTACCTTTATCTCTCTTTCCTCCCTCCTTCCATCCCTTCCCTTCCTTTTTCTCTCCTCCCTCCTTCCTTCCCTCCCTTTCTCTCTCCTATCTTCTTCCTTCTTTCTCTTCCTTTCTCCTTCCCTTCCTTTTTCTCTCCTTCTTCCCATCTTTCCTTTCCTTCCTTTCTCTCTCCTTTCTCCATTCTTCCCTCCTTCCCTTCCTATCTCTTTCCTACCTCCCTACCTCCTTCCCTTCCCTTCCTTTCTTCCTCTTCTCCTTTCTTCTTCCTCCTCCTCCCCTTCTATCCTTTCTCCTTCCTTTCCTCCCCCTTCTTTCCTGTCTTTCCTTCCTTCCTTTTTCTCTCTCTTCCTTCTTCCTCCTTCCCTTCCTTTCTCTCTCCTCCCCTTCCTCACTTCTTCCTTCCTTTCTCTCTTCCCTTCCTTTCTCCCTCCTTCTCACTTCTTCCCTCCTTCCTCCCTTCTTTCCTCCTTTCTTTCCTTCCTTTCTTTCTCTCCCTCCTTCCCTTCCTTTCTCTCTCCTCCCTTCCTCCCTTCTTCCCTCCTTCCCTTCCTTTCTCCCTCTTTCCTCCCTCCTCTCTTCCCTTCCCTTCCCTGCCAGGCCCCTTTTGAAGCTCCCCAAGGCATTGCAGACCCGTCCATTCAAAGACGTCGCCCGTCCACCGTGCAGCGCTCCAATCCCCGCCCCCGCTGCCCGGCTACTTAAAGCGGGGACGGGATTCGAGGGAGGAGACGGCGACGACCCGAGACGGGCTTGGGAAAAGCAGGGCAGGAAGGCGCCCCCCCCCACGGTGGCAAGAACGAGAGCCAGCAGGGCGTCCCTCCTCCGTCGAGCCATGGCCAGAGGCGGACAAGCCAAGAGCCGCAGCCTGCGGGTGGGCGGCGTGGCTTTCCTGATCCTCTTCTCCGCCCTCTCCGTCTCGCCTTCGCCCGCCGAGAGGAGGAACGGGCCCATCCGGCTGAGGGAGAACCTCTGGGCCACAGGTAGGGCTCCTCCCGAGGGGCGCCGTTGCAGCTCCCCGTCCATCAGCCCTGAGCACCTTCCAAGAACAGCGCAGCTCCTGGCTGGATGCGACGGGGCTGACAGCCCCCAACACCCGCTCCCGCCCTTCAATGCACTCGGAGCAATTGCGCGAGTGGGAAGGTCGGGGGGCTCTTGGAGATCAGCCGGGGCACCCCGACCTCGATCTCGGAGAACAACTCCGGAGAAACCGGAGGACTTGCTAACGGGGTCCTTTAGGTCAAGATCCCCCACCTAGGGGGCAAAAGGGAAGCCTCGCCCGAAGTTGAGGGCTCCGTCGCCGCCTCCCTTGGTCTGGTGCGCCTCGCCGCGTGGCCACGATGCTCTCCCCACCCTCTATTTCAGGGGTCTGGCGTCCTTTTGTGTTCCTGAAGAGCGCCGGGGAAAGGGCGCTCCGTTTAACGCCCGCTTCGTTATACCTTTGGGGTGGGGACGGCGTGGTTTAAAAAGGCGCAACAACGTGCGGGGAAATTCAGCACCCGAAAGGGGGACAGCTCCGCGAACAAGCTTGGTTCTTGGAGATAGACAAATTAATTGATTACTTGATAGATAGATAGATAGATAGATAGATAGATAGATAGATGATAGAATGACAGACAGACAGACAGACAGACAGACAGATAGATAGATAGATAGATAAATAGGCAGGGAGGCAAGCAGATAGACAGATATAGATTAGATGATAGATAGATAGATAGATAGATAGATAGATAGATAGATAGATAGATAGATAGATAGATAGATAGATAGATAGATAGATGATGGATGGATGGATGGATGAATGATATAGATAAATAGGCAGGGAGGCAGGCAGATAGACAGATATAGATTAGAAGATAGATAGATAGATGATAGATAGATAGATAGATAGATAGATAGATAGATAGATAGATAGATAGATAGATAGATAGATAGATGATATAGATAAATAGGCAGGGAGGCAGGCAGATAGACAGATATAGATTAGATGATAGATAGATGGATGGATGGATGGATGGATGGATGGATGGATGGATGGATGGATGGATGGATGGATGGATAGATGATATAGATAAATAGGCAGGGAGGCAGGCATATAGACAGATATAGATTAGATGATAGATAGATAGATAGATAGATAGATAGATAGATAGATAGATAGATAGATAGATAGAGTTTCCATTATAAGTTTCCATTATTACAACATAAAACATGTTTTCAACAGCATTTTTTGACATCTATACAGGATTTTATCTTGTATATCTTAACACGTATTTACATTTATCTGATATTGATTAATGACTTTTTCTATAATTATTATTCTTATATTCTTGTGTATTTTACACATTTACATTTTACTTTCTTAAGGCTTCTTACAGTTAGATTTCTAATTGATTACTTATTTATTTGTGGCGGGATAAGGTAGTGGGCTGAAATTTGGAATATCTTCGACTCCAGCCTCACTGAATGGACAGCTTCCCCTTCACAGACCCCCAGGGAGTATCTTGAATTTGCCAACCTGCTTCCTTAGGGCTGGAAAGCAATTTCATGAGCAATTGTGAGGGCCGGGGTGTCTCTGTTCTTTTTAAAAATGGGCGTGCAGATAATTTTATTCCTGAATATGCAACCCCCTTTTAAATCAATGCCAATAATGAGTGTATAGATGGAATGCGGGTTTCTTCCTTAGTAGTTCCAAATGTAAAAGCGGTTGAATGCTAAAAGCAATAGTTGATTAAGTAGTTAAATGCTGTTTCTTCAGATAAACTATTGATAATGATCTCAGCAACAATCCTGTTTTGATAGATGGAGGTAGAGAAATAAAGAAGGATTAAAGAGAAGGAAAGGAAGGAAGGGAAGGAAGGGAAGGAAGGGAAGGAAGGGAAGGAAGGAAGGAAGGAAGGAAGGGAAGGAAGGAAGGAAGGAAGGAAGGAAGGAAGGAAGGAAGGAAGGAAGGAAGGAAGGAAAAATGGAGGAGAAATTCTCTTTAGCTTCTGAAAAGAGGGAACAAGGGAGGGGGGAGGGAGGGAGGGAGGGAGGAAGGAAGAAAAATTATCTTTAGCTTCAGAAGGAAGGAAGGAAGGAAGGAGAGAGGGAGGAGAAATTCTCTTTAGCCATAGGTGTTGGTTGACTCCAAAATGCCAACACAAATAAAAGGGCGTTCGTGACAGCAATGAAGGAAGTTAACCTGATGAACCAGTCTTTTGATTTGTTTAATCTAAAATTCTGCTTACGTGTGTCATTCCAGGGCATTTCATGGGGAAGAAGAGCCCACTGAGCCTCATCCCTCTCCGCTCATCATCCTTGGAAAGAGCAGACCCCAATCATAGCCCCAGAGCCTTCAGTCCAGCAGTCAAAAGCATCATAGAAGGTATGAAGGACCTCCTGACCGGAGAACTTCTCGAAATCCTTTTGCAGCAGAAGCTTCTGGAGGAGAATCAAGGCAAGATGGACCCCGAAGAGCAGGTGAGATTCCTCCAGTCTTCTCTTGGAAGGAATGTGCAATTGCTAGGGTTCCATAGAGCTTGTCGTGATGCCCGCCCTTGCTTTCTCTGCCTCCATGCGGCTTCCTTCACTGTATGTTCCTCTTAGATCTCCCCCCACGGCCCTTTCTCA